>NC_070614.1:53910000-54242500 GCF_027172205.1 Podarcis raffonei | reverse complement strand
GGCCTCCTTACCAGCTCTGTGCTGTTTGCATCCAGGGACTGGGACAGGGGCCGAG
The DNA here is from genome assembly GCF_027172205.1 of Podarcis raffonei. Classification (NCBI taxonomy): domain Eukaryota; kingdom Metazoa; phylum Chordata; class Lepidosauria; order Squamata; family Lacertidae; genus Podarcis; species Podarcis raffonei. Next base: position 54,242,445 of record NC_070614.1, on the reverse strand, counting down.
AGCGCCGCAGCAGAGGCGAATACCGCGATTATGACCGGAACCGGCGGGAACGCTTCTCCCCACCACGCCACGAACTAAGCCCCCCGCAAAAACGGATGCGGCGAGACTGGTAGGTGGCCGTTCAATCTCCTATTGTTTGCTTCTTCCATTCTTGTTCTGCGTTACGTGGCTCTTCAATTCCCGGTTCCCAAGAGGAACTGCTAAGCAGAAACAGCATATTGGATCAGGTCTGGGGAATCCGTGACCCTCCAGAGCGTGAAGAACGTAAGTAGAGCCCCTCTGGATCAGGCCAGTGTCCCATCTAATCCAGCCTCCAGTTATCACAGTGGTCAGCCACATGCCCCATTGGGAAATGCAGAAGCAGGACCTAAGCACAAGAGTGTAGCGTTCCCAAAGCAAGGAAGGATTGGACTCTGATTAATAGAATACACACAAGGCTTGACCAGCAAGACTCTGGGAGGAGTGCGTATAATAATAATTCCTGTCCACCCCTCGGCCCAGGTCGTTTTATTCACAAAAGAACTTTTTACACAGTGTTTGTAAGAACCAATCAGATATCCTCTGAGCATTTCAAAAACCCCACGTGGCACAAAGTCAGATCAGAAGAATTTTTTCTAACTACAAAGAAAGTATTTCCTACTTGAGCATGCATATGTAGTTCAGAGTAAATAAAAGAGGAATAAAAGGAGGAATGCATTCAGCAAAACCCCGAAGGTCATAAACAGGAGAGGCAGGATGGCAGTATTTGCCATCTCTTTGTGGATTCTCTTCCTGGCCCTTAAGATCTATCTAAAGATTAAACTACATCAAAGTAACGTACTAACTTTATGGCCTAGGATGCCTGGTGCAGCAACCGGCAACTGGTCTGCGTCCTAGAATGCTTATACGTGCCTGTCAGACATAGAGAAATGGGCAGTAGAGAAAAATGGCAGAGATGCAGAGGCTTGTGGGATTTGATAAGAAATTACTGTCAGTGAATCAAACCCAGTCAACACAATGCTTTCATTGCAGACACAATGGCTTGATGCATATTTTATAATTCCTCGTAGTAATCCCATCTGATCACTACACAAGAGCAACTCTTTCCAGCAACTGGGATTAGCTGTTCTCAAGGACCTTGAGTCCTTGTCAGGGGAAAAGGCAGGGTATCAATAAATACATAACAATAATTCAAAAGCATTGCTGCCTCCCAACTGCGGAGGCAGAACTTAGCAGTCATGGCTAGTAGCCACCTTAGTTGGTGACTGCAGGAGGGAGTTCCACAGTTCCACTGCATTTCTTTTATCAGTGCTGGCTCTCCCAGTGTTCAGCTTTATTGAACGTCCCGAGTTCTAGTGATACGGGAGAAGGAGGCAAAACTTTTTATTTATCCAGGATAACCTGGGGGGGGATGCTGGAGGTGGAAACGATTGTCCCAGTTTGAAAAGCTGGTATCACTGGATCCAGTTTGTTGAATTTATTAAGCTAAATTGTTTGAATTAGATTTTGAATATATGTGAAATTAACGGGCACCGATCTGAATTTCACTGTGCCATTATCGTGGGTTGTGCAGACTGGTACAGTCTCAGGTTACATACGCTTCAGGTTTCAGACTCCGCTAAGCCAGAAATAGTGCTTCAGGTTAAGAACTTTGCTTCAGGATGAGAACAGAAGTCGTGCTCCGGCGGCGCGGTGGCAGCAGGAGGCCCCATTAGCTAAAGTGGTGCTTCAGGTTAAGAACAGTTTCAGGTTAAGTACGGACCTCCGGAATGAATTAAGTACTTAACCCAAGGTACCACTGTATTCTGAATATTGCATTTTGTAGGGTAAGGCAGGACGCACTGGGGATGAGGTAATGGCACTTGGGTGTGGACCGGCCAGAAACAGTATGGGAAGAACTGGTTTTAACACCTATCCCCTTGCTCCAAAATAAATTGGGATCAATTAACTCTTTGGTTCTGCCCCAGTCCTCTTGGTGGTTTTAACTTTACCCCCTCCCTGAAAAAACTTCTGCAGGGATGAGCACACATCGGACCCCTACCACAGCGGCTACGAGATGCCTTACAGTGGCGTCACCACCGGCCCTACCTACGGACCTCCGCAACCTTGGGCTCACCCAGAAATGCACGTGACGCAGCATCACATCTTGCCTATCCAAGCCAGGTAAGCTGCTCCCAGCACATCCTGCCTATTCAAGCCAGGTGGCCTTTGCCACTCAGGTGAGGGCTGCTCTGCCTGAAGACTGTGAGAGATGTTGGTCAAATTGTCTGCCCAAGAACAGGTGCCTACAGATACTGAAATGCCTCCCTGTTGCTTTCCGTGTGACAAAGTAGAATAATAATAATAATAATAATAATAATAATAATAATAATAATAATAATAATAATTTTTATTGTTTGTACCCCACCCATCTGGCTGGTTTCCCCAGCCGCTCTGGGTGGCTTCCAACAAAGATTAAAAATACCTTACATTGTCACACATTAAAAACTTCCCTGAACAGGGCTTCCTTCAGATGTCTTCTGAATGCCAGGTAGTTGTTTATCTCTTTGACACCTGGTGGGAGGGTGTTCCACAGGGCGGGTGCCACCACCAAGAAGGCCCTCTGCCTGGTTCCCTGTAGCTTTGCTTCTCGCAGTGAGGGAACCACCAGAAGGCCCTTGGTGCTGGACCTCAGCGTCCGGGCAGAACGATGGGGGTGGAGACGCTCCTTCAGGTCTACTGGGCTTTTGAGGCCGTTTAGGGCTTTCAAGGTCAGCACCAACACTTTGAATTGTGCTCTGAGATGGAAATAGTTTTGCAGAGGCGAAAGAGACCCCTGAGGTGCAGGAATTACAGCTAAAACAGGCTCGTCCCACTTGTCCTGCAGCTCAGACCTGGGCATGAAAAATCAGATGATAAGGCAGCATTTGATCACCTGTGGATGGGCCCTGGAGAAGGCGGACTTGGCCCCTGCCACCCATGCTTCAGTTACTTCCAGGGACGGCCCTGCCATGTGCACAATGTGGGGCTCACTTTGGAGATAGTCTGAGAGCTTTCGGTTTCTTCAAATGCAGCAGCCAGGCCTTTTCCTAATGCTCATAGGCTGGGGAACATAACTAAGCTTTTGTCAGCTCCATTGACTTCCAATTTCCACCTGGGCTCCTTTAAAGCCCCAAGTGGCTTAGGGCCAGGTTGCCACGTGGTCTTATAATTCATATAGTGCCACTCTGGGTAATTAACAGTAGAAAGTACCCAGGCTTCTTAAGTTATTACAGTTAATTAAATAATTACAGTTAATTAAGCCTTGCACAGGCTTCTTAAGTAATTACAGTTATGTTGGATTTAGAAGGGCTTGGATTGGTTACGTCATGTTTACATTGGGTTTGACATTAATCCTGTTGGTAAAATAAAAACGGTCCTAGCTATTCGTTTAGCTAATTCCCACTTTTCACTTGGAGGTCCCAGAGCGGGTTACACCTTTAAAACAAAACGTTAGAAACAATTTAAAACAATCGGAAAAATAAAGTGGGGCTTAAAGATATGCCCCTCAAGTGTCAAAAACCAGGGGAAAGAGGTGCGTCTTCAGCATCCTCCAGAATGCTGCATGATAGTATGATAGAGGTGAAAGGTGAACCTCCGCAGGGAGGGAATTCCATATCTTGGGGGCCACCACAGAGAAGGCCCTCCCCCAATATCACCAAGAGTCATTTAGAACTTTAAACTACAGTGGTACCTTGGTTCTTGAACTTAAACCGTTCCGGGAGTCCGTTCGACTCCCGAAACCGTTCGAAAAACCAAGGCGCGGCTTCTGATTGGCCGCAGAAGCTTCCTGCACTCAATTGAAAACCACGTCGGACATTCGGCTTCCGAAAAACGTTCACAAACCAGAACAATTCTGAGTTTTGTGGCGTTTGGGAGCCGATTTGAGTTCCAAGGTACCACTGTGTAATGTCAGCACCTTGAATCTGGTCCGAAAACAAACTGGCAACCAATGCAGCTGCTTTAAAACAAGGGTTATATGGAATCCCAGCCAGTAATCCGGCCACCGAGTTTTGGAGCCTTTGAAGTTTCCCGGTCGAATTCAAGGGTGGCCCCACGTAGAGCGCGTTGCAGTAATCCATTCTGGAAGTTAGCAGAGCCGAAGTCAAATCCAGGAGCAGCCCCAAACTGCGAATATTTTTTTGGAAGCCGCCCAGAGTGGCTGGGGAAGCCCAGCCAGATGGGCAGGGTATAAATAATAAATTTTATTATTATTATTATTATTATTATTATTATTATTATTATTATTATTATTCCGAGGGGATGTGACCCCACCCAGGACAAGCCACCTCTCCCATCTCCTGCACTTGACAACTCAACTGCGCTTGAAAAGGGTCTGCAGAGCTTTGGTGGTTTTGAAAGGGTCTCCTCTTTGCGCTGGAGACGTTGAATTGCGAGAAGGCACATCTTTTTATTTCCCTTTTTCTCCTTCCCTCCCAGGCTGGGGAACATCGCGGAGGTGGACCTGGGCATCGCCCCTCCCGTCATGAAGAACTTCAAGGAGTTCCTGCTCTCCTTGGACGATTCCGTCGACGAGACGGAAGCCGTCAAGCGCTACAACGACTACAAGCTGGACTTCCAGCGCCAAAAGATGCAAGACTTCTTCCTGGCCCACAAGGATGAAGAGTGGTACGTCTCTCATGGGCTGGGCCTTCTTGCCTTGGACTGGGGCGGGGGAGAGGCGGGAGGCGGAGCAAGGAGAGGTCTGGTACCATCAGGGCTGTGTATCTGTAGTTACGCGTGACTGACAACCGAAATAAGAGGCCTTCAGACCGGAAGATAATTCAGTAACCAGTTGGTAGATATGTCAGGCGTTAGAAGGCTTCTTGGTCTTCCGATGGGTGTACCTTGCTGGAATGCTCAGGGCTTTAAATGACTTGTGTGAGTTAAAAAAATGTGGTGTGACACGATGTCTCCAGCTAACTGAAAGAATATTCTGCACATATCCCTGTGAAGTCCTTGCACCTTTTCTCCATGGGGTATATGAGCCCCATCCCAGACACACACAGGCAGGCTAGAAGAAGAAGCACGCACACATCCATTCTGGGTGCTGGCCTTGTTCCTGAGGCCCCCCTGCCATAAATAGGCCCCCCTTTCCCCTTGGGCTGCCAGATTCGGGTGCCAATTCACCCTCCCTAGTCTACGTTTCCGGTTTGCACATAGCAGAGCAGCGTTAGTGAGCGAGAGAGCTCTTTTACAACCAACACATCCAATGAAATCAACCAGCTGTTCCCAGCAAAGTAAGGCTATTCAGCTCCAGCTCGCCCAGCCTGGTGCCTTCCAGGTGTTTCGGACCACAGTTCCCATCATCTCTCAGCCGAGCCGGCTGCGCCCGTTGTCTGAAGCATCTAGAGGTTGCCAGGTTGGAGTTGGTTGGTTTAGTTGAAGCAGCAAGCTTTAACTTGGCGCGCTCGGGTGTGCTCTACGAAAGGGAGAAACCGCTGAGAAGGATGTGGTGGTTCAGGGGGTCAAAAAGGGATGTTGAGGAATACTGAATGTGTGTAAATAGGGACGAGAGAGGTGGGAACTGAGAGACGTGTAGAAACCCCGCCTCTCTGGAAGGTCTTTGCTGTTCTCCTGCCATCTTCGTCACCTACATACCGTCTTTGCTCCCTCAACATGTTTTCCACTAGTTCTGTTTCACATCAGTAAGCATAAACCCCACCACCGGCTGGGTTCACACACATTTAGCGTGTGTGTGGCTTGTTAGAAGTCCCAAGCCCAGCATGCTAACCATGGTTTGTTCTCTGGCAGCAGACCGCAACATGAAGCTGCGGCTTGTTGCTGGCTTGTAAACCATGGTTTGTTCCAATTACGGTCTAACCCCAGGTTTGAACCCACTGATCTCGCTTGACCCCTACCCTAGATGCTCTCCGAGCTACAAGGCAAGCACAACTGGGGAGTAAAGCAAGCTTTGGAGAGAACAAACCATGGCTTGCTGTCACGTGGTTCGAACAAACCATGGTTTAGCATTGTGTGCGAGCACAGCCATGATTATCTGAATCCAGATGGTAACGAGCTGTTTTGCACCCATTTCCCTCTTCTCACTTGTAAAATGCAGCTTTTCATCATTTAGATGTCTTGTGCTTTTTCCTAATTCCTGTCTGCTTCTCAGCCGACTTGCTTGTGTACTAAATACTTTTAGAATTCCAGTTCGGAAACCCCAGTTCCTCTTTCACTTGGGTTCGCCGCTCAATAGCTCCAGCAGCTTGTTCGCCTGCTGTTAAAAGCACACAGACGCTTTTCAGCAGAATCCTTGAAAACTGAGCAAACGCAAAATAAAATTGAGAAAGAAAACTGCCAGCCACGAGTCAGGGGAAGCGTCTTTGTATTGATCTTGTTAATTATCTGTTGGATTTATATCCTACTTATTTATCCAAAGAGCTCAAGGGGGCATGTTCATGGTCCTCCCGCCTCATTTAATCCCCACTGTAACGCTGCAGGATAGGATAGGCTGAGAGGCAGTGACTGGCCCCCAAGGGCCGAATGGGAGGATTTGAACCCTGGTCTCTGTCAGGTTCTAGTGCAACACTCTGCTTTTGAGGGCAGGCGAGGGTGGGGCTTGGCCCATCAGATGGGGACGTTCTACAGAGCACGACCGCAGCTGCTATCATTGAACCATCCGAAATCAGTTTACCAGGGTGGCAGGATGGGTAGAGCAGGCTTCAGGTCAGGCACCAGGTTAGCGAGGGTTGCTCCAGGGCAAGGGAAGGAGGCTGGGGGCGAACGGTGGCCTCTGGATGGACGTGGCCGAGGTGTTTGCGTGCCTGGGGAGCGGAGGGCCGCTTTGCTGCAGTGCTGGATGGGGGAATCTCAGCGAAGGGAGACGGCTGTGTGTGGTTCCTTTTCCCTGGGCAACTGGGTATCTAACACAGCTGTGTCTCTCTCTCTGTGTGTGTGTTCACTTTTGACCATTTTAATTTCCTTTGATAGACTTGAACTTCTTTCATTTTTGTTAATTGGTTGTTGACTGTAATAACTTGGCCTTTTCTCCCCTCCTCCCAAGAACCTCTCACAGGAGACTCCAAAAACCATCCGTCCTCAGCCTGGAGAATCCATAAATAAGCAAAACAAACCAAAGAGCCTTGAATGTGCTTTTTTTTTTTCAATTTTACCCCCTTCCTCTCTCCGCTGGTGGTGGCGATTTTTTTTTCTTCCTCCGTAGCGCAGACAGTCAGGGTCTTCACTGTGCACAATGCAGTGACTAGCTGAATGTGAGTTGGCAGGATGTAGGCAGAGCAGGGCGAAATCGCAGGCACCAGAGCCTCCTGTCTCTTTTGTTTTTGTTTTTACGAAGTCCTGCGGCCCAGCGAGAGAGAGAGAGAGAGAGATTTTCCAATCTTTTGGGGTTAAGCCCGTGCTGCTTTTTCTTAAAAAATCCGCCGAAGAAAACTCTCTTCGCTTGGAAGGCTCGGAGTGTGACCCCTCTCAGTGTATGTATGACGTGTTCTGTCTTCTTAAATCAGAGCTGAGAGCAAAAAAATTAAAAATCTAAAAACGCATATCTTGTATTTGCAAAAGGTAAAAAAAAAAAAAGACTGTAGAAGGCGTGTTTTGGATTTGGTTGTATTAATTTCCACCCTTCCCCTTTTTAACTGCCTCCCCCCATCGAAGCTGCTTTTACATCTCCCCCCCCCCCATCTCCAAATCCTGAGAGCGTATCGTGTCCCAAATAGGGCGAGGCAGGATTGGGCCAAAGGGGAGAGAACGGCATCCTGTACTCACAGTAGCTGAATGCCCCAAAGAACCTAGGAATCTAGGTAGACAGGCTGTGGAGGCTGCAGTGTCCATAAGAGCGTAATGAGAGCTTTGCTGGATGAGGCCCATAGCATCCTGTTCTCAGGTGCCCTTTATGAGAAACCAGCAAGCAGCAACTCTCCCTTCCTGCTGTTTCCAGCAACTGGGATTCAAAAACACCGCTTCCTCCAGCCGTGAAGGCAGAGCGCAGCTGTTGTGGCCAGCAGCCTTCGACAGCCCTCTCCTCCACGAAAGTGGAGTAAACGGCTGCCTCACAAGCAGGGACCCCCAAATCTCCCCGGTTTGACCTCTTTGACAGGAGCGACCCCCGTGGAGCTAAACCACCCCACACTCTGAGCTGGGGGGCAGGCTGAGGCTTTCCTCAAAAAGGGCTCTACTTCCTTATAACACATAGTTAGCATCAGTGGACAAAAGAGGGCTTACTGTCCCTGCCTGGCAGGCGAGGCTTGGGGTTTGGGGACATTTTAGCATGGGGCGGGCCTTGAGAGTGAGGCAGGAGGGGCCTGGAATAGTTGCTGCTGCTGCTGCTGTTATTATTATTATTACAATTTATGACCTACGTTTTACTCCTAAAGTCCCAGGGCTTTCAGGGCGTGACCATGAAAATCCAATCCAAGGTGCTTGTGTTGGCATTTAAAGCCTTAGAAAGTTACCTGAAAGGTCGCCTCCATCCCTACAGACCCCTTCGGGTGCCAAGATCTGCGGAGAGGTCCCTCTTGGCAGTTCCTCCACCCTCAGAGGCTCAGGGTAGGGGTGACCTGGGGGAGAGGACCTTCTCTGTGGTGGCCCCTAAGCTGCAGAACTCATTTCACTGTGCTGCTCCCAGGGGGTGCTGAAGACGCCCCTTTTCCCCCTGGCTTTCAACACTTGAGGCGTACATTTTTAGGACCTGCCTTCCCTTTGCGGTGGCTAAGTAGATTTGATAACCACAAGCTTTCTCTGGGACCTTTAAATAATAATAATAATAATAATAATAATAATAATAATAATAATAATAATAATGGAAGGCAGGGAATAAACTTGACAACAGCAGCAGCAACAAGAAGAAGGGGAAAGGATTATGAACCGAGCCAAGCTGTCGAGGGGTAGGAGGCCCTTTCTTAGACCAAAGCAGTCTCCCCAAGGCACCCATTCTGCAAAGAATCTCACCCCAAGGGCGCTGGCGCACCCGCCTTCCCTGTGACGGGAGACAGCGAGCGAGCGGCGCCCCTTTTTGCGGAGGTGGGCTTTGGCCTGGCCTGCCAGCGACCGAGAAATTCCTCAAGCGGCGCCTCCCTCCCCTCTACACTTCCATTTCCGCAGAAACCAAACCAAAAATAAAAGGCACCTGGACTTTCCTCCCTCCTTCCCTTGCTTTGCATGTGTGAATTAGCGACCGAGAGGGTCGTGCTTCCCTTTCCCTTTTGCCTGGCTAACGCATTTCTTCCCTTCCCCTCCGCCCCTCCTTTTCTGTGTCTTTCTCCTGCCCCTTCCCGCCCCCCGCCCTTCTGCTAATTTGGGTTCCGTTCAGGTTCCGGTCCAAATACCACCCGGACGAAGCCGGCAGGAGGAAGCAGGAATCTCACAACGCCCTGCAGAACCGCCTGAATGTCTTCCTCTACCTCATGGACAACGGCTGGTTCGAGAACTTGCAGCTGGAGATTGACAAGGCCAACGCCATCATCAAAGTCTTGGATGCCGGTACAGTTGCTGTTGTCATCGTCATCGTCCTCATTGCATATACCGTATTTTTCGCTCTATAAGACGCACCAGACCACAAGACTCGCCTAGTTTTGGAGGAGGAAAACAGGAAAAAATATATTCTGAATCTCAGAAGCCAGAACAGCAAGAGGGATCGCTGCGCAGCGAAAGCAGCAATCCCTCTTGCTGTTCTGGCTTCTGGGATAGCTGCGCAGCCTGCATTCGCTCCATAAGACACACACACATTTCCCCTTACTTTTTAGGAGGGAAAAAGTGAGTCTTATAGAGCAAAAAAAGCAATATTTATTTGTAACGAAAAGCATCAGAAGCTGGAACGATGCAGAAGTGCAGTGAAGCCACACTTATACGGACAGATTTCCGTGCCAAAAATCCACATAATAAGTTAATATCTCAAAGTTCTGAGTAGCACAGACCTCCTTTCTCGAGAAGATCACGAAAAGACTCTGTTTCTCTCTGCTTCTCGCCATATATAGTGGTACCTCAGCTTACAGACGCTTCAGGTTACAGACTCTGCTAACCCAGGAATAGTGCTTCAGGTTAAGAACTTTGCTTCAGGATGAGAACAGAAATCTGCTCTGTGTCTGGAGATAGGCTGTCTCGTGTAAAATAATAATAATAATAATAATAATAATAATAATAATAATAATACATTTTATTTATACCCCGCCCTCCCCGGCCAGAGCTGGGGTCAGGGTGCCTGACACCAATAAAAAAAATCACAGTAAAATCGTAATAGGGGGGAAAGAGAAGGGGAATTAAAAAAACCAATTTAAAATACAGGTTAAAATGTAATTTAAAATGCAGCCTCATTTTAAAGTAGCTGATAAATCCAGACCATAAAAGGGGAGGGAAACATAAGGGTCAGACTGAGTCCAAACCAAAGGCCTGGTGGAACAGCTCTGTCTTGCAGGCCCTGCGGAAAGATGTCAAGTCCCGCAGGGCCCTGGTCTCTTGGGACAGAGCGTTCCACCACGTCAGGGCCAGTGCTGAAAAGGCCCTGGCCCTAGTTGAGACCAATCTAACCTCCTTGCGACCTGGGACCTCCAAGGTGTTGTCATTTGTGGACCTTAAGGTCCTCCATGTGGCATACCAGGAGAGGCGGTCCCGTAGGTATGCGGGTCCTGGGCCGCATAGGGCTTTAAAGGTCAAAGCCAGCACCTTAAACCTGCCCCTGTACTTCACCAGGAGTCAGTGCAGTTGGTAAAGCACTGGATGAATGTGATCCCATGGTAAGGACCCCGTAAGGAGTCTCACCGCAGCATTCTGCACCCGCTGGAGTTTCTGGGTCAGTTTCAAGGGCAGCCCCACATAGAGCGAGTTACAATAATCAAGCCTAGAGGTGAAGGAGGCTTTGGCTTGTGATGAGGACAGATACAATGGCCTTCTGGGCACCCAAAGCAAAAACTCTCCTCCGCTAGAAATCTTGAGGCAAAATCAGGTAAATTGAACCCTACTGTTGAAGTAATAACTGGCTTTGCTTTACCCATGTATCCTCTAATTTTGCTATCTGGTTATGTTAAGGAAATAAGCACTAAGAGAGGACAGGGAATTAATGCAACGTCTCTTACCTGCTGCCAGAATTATTTGTCAAAACTGGAGGGGGGATGAGAACACATATCATGAGAGCATGGGTAACTGCAATCTGGGACGTTGTATATCTGGCTAAGGTTGCATACAGTGGTACCTCGGGTTACATACGCTTCAGGTTACAGACTCCGCTAACCCAGAAATAGTACCTTGGGTTAGGTACTTAATTTGTTCCGGAGGTCCATTCTTAACCTGAAACTGTTCTTAACCTGAAGCACCACTTTAGCTAATGGGGCCTCCTGCTGCTGCTGTGCCACCGCCGCACGATTTCTGTTCTCATCCTGAAGCAAAGTTCTGTTCAATTTACCTATTATGTTTTTACTGTGATTTTTTATTGGTGTTAGCCACCCTGAGCCCGACTCTGGCTGGGGAGGGCGGGGTATAAATAAAATACAGTGGTGCCTCGCAAGACGAACGCCTCGCAAAACGAAAAACTCGCAAGACGAAAGAGTTTTCCATTTTTGAGTCATTCCGCAAGACGAATTTCCCTATGGGCTTGCTTTGCAAGAAGAAAGCCCATAGGGAAATCTCCGGGGACCTCTTTTAAATGCTGGCAATGGGGAACAAAGCCTTTTGCCCCCCTCCGGCCTTCAGAAGAGGTCCAGGAAGGCCAGCGGGGGCCGAAAGGCTTTGCTCCCCACCGCCAGCATTTTAAAAGCGGTCCGGGATAGCAGGGAAGCGGACGGCTTTTGAAGGCATGCGGGGGGGAGCAAAGACTTTCGCCCACCGCCTGCCTTCAGAAGACCTCCGCTGTCCCGGGGGCTTTTAAAATGCTGGCGGTCGGCAGCAAACCCCTCCTGTCCCCGGAGCTTGCGGGGCGGGAGGTGGGGAGAAGGGCTTTTCTTCCCACCGCCAGCCTTCAGAACAGCCTTCTGAAGGCTGGCGGTGGGAAGAAAAGCCCTTGTCCGTCCCCCCCCAGCCTTCAGAAGAGGTCGGGGGACAGACTGTCCCCGGACCTGGTCTGAAGGCGGTTTCCATAGGAACGCATTGATTGATTTTCAATGCATTCCTATGGGAAACCGTGCTTCGCAAGACGAAAAACTCGCAAGAAGAAAAAACTTGCGGAACGAATTAATTTCGTCTTGCGAGGCACCACTGTATATTATTATTATTATTATTATTTTTATTTATTTTACTCGAGACAGCCTATCTTCAGACACATAGGCGTTGACATATTTTTAATCTTCTAGGCTGCCGGTTTTAATTATCTTTATAAATAGTTGTGAGGAAAGGTGGCGGCGTTTGGGGCAGCCTGGGTCCATGTAGATCTTTTGCTGAGTTCCAAACCCGCTGACCCCCCCCCCAAAGAATTGCCTCCACATGCCATAGTTAAGAGCCTGTCAGGGCCTTGACGGTGGTGGCTCCCTCTCCCCCTACAGCCGTCATTAAGATGGAAGGCGGGACTGAGCACGACCTGAAGATCCTGGACCAGGAGGAAGAGGAGGAGCGTCAGGAGAAGGCAGAGCCGGGGAAGAAGGAAGAGAACCGGCTGCAGGAGCTGGACCGCAAAGCCTCGGAGAAGGACGACAAGAAGGAGGAGGCCAAGAAGGTAGGTCCTGGGGAGGCGGGTGCGATCCTGGCTGGGCCTTCCTTGCTGCTGCCAGCTGGGCAGGGGTGTCTGACGGGCCTCGCTGCTCTGTCCTAGGCTGGCGACGAGGAAGCTGTCGAGGAAAAGGCGAAGAAGGGCTCGGAAGAGGAGGAGAAGAGGGCTGATAAGAAAGAGGAGACGGACAAGGAGGCCAAAAAGGTGCAGGGCTCTCTGTGCTTCATTGAAACGGGGCAGGCGGGAAGTGCATGAGCTGCCGGAGTAGGGTGTGTGTGGAGGCAGGTCTGTGCCGTGCTGGAGGTTAGATAGGTGGGAGGGACGCGGGTGGCGCTGTGGTCTAAATAATATAATAATATAATAATTTATTATTAATACCCCGCCCATCTGGCTGGGTCTCCCCAGTCACTCTGGGCGGCTTCCAACAAAACACTAAAATACAATAACCTATTAAACATTAAAAGCTTCCCTAAACAGGGCTGCCTTCAGATGTCTTCTAAAAGTTTGTTAGTTATTTTGACAACTGGTGGGAGGACGTTCCACAGGGCGGGCACCACCACCGAGAAGGCCTTCTGCCTGGTTTCCTGTAACTTGGCTTCTCGCAGCGAGGGAACCGCCAGAAGGCCCTCGGCGCTGGACCTCCGTGTCTGGGCAGAACAATGGAGGTGGAGACGCTCCTTCAGGTATACTGGACTGAGCCTCTTGGGCTTGCCGATCAGAAGGTGGGCGGTTCGAATCCCCGTGACGGGGTGAGCTCCCATTGCTCGGTCCCAGCTCCTGCCAACCTAGCAGTTCGAAAGCACACCAGTGCAAGTAGATAAATAGGTACCGCTGTGGTGGGAAGGAAAACGGCATTTCCGTTGCACCAGAAGCTGTTTAGTCCTGGCCACATGACCCAGAAAGCTGTCTTTGGACAAACGCCGGCTCCCTCGGCCTGAAAGCAAGATGAGCGCCACAACCCCAGAGTCGCCTTTGGACTTAACCGTCCAGGACTTTACCCTTTTATATAGATAGGTAGGTAGGTAGGTAAGTAGATAGATAGATAGATAGATAGATAGATAGATGGGGAACAAACCTCCCTTCCTCTTTAAAGAAAGGCCAAGTATTATTCCAGGAGTAAATGGTGCAAAGGAAGCGGGAGGAAACAAGAGCATTGTTGGGTCAGACCAAAGGCTCCCTCCTTGTTCTCTTTTTGTCAGCCAGCGGAGGATACCTTATTCTAACAGGCCTTTTGCAAGCTGACTGTTTTCAATTAAAGAAAGGGCTTTGAAGTAACGCCACGCTATTCTCATCACCTGTGCTTTAATAGACCTGCCTTTTATATTTATTTTAAGTCTCTCGTAGTTTAACTATTTATAATAATAATACTTTATTATTTATACCCCGCCCATCTGGCTGGGCTTCCCCAGCCACTCTGGGCGGCTTCCAAAAAATATTAAAATACTGTGATACATCAAACATATTTCCTAACTGGTCTCTCTTAAGACGTTTTTATCCGTGTTGCGTTAATTTGTGGCAAGCCGCCCCTGGGGGGCGGAGGCAGGATTTAGAGATAATGATGATAATATGCACCAGAAACGAGATTTTTGGGGTAGCATTGACTGCTCCCTTTCTCCCACCCCACCCAGATCGGCCACAAACACAAACGGAAGCGCAGCGGAGACGACAGCTATGACGAAGGCAGCGTTTCTGAATCTGACACAGAGTCAGAAGGCGGCCGCCCCGAAGAGGAGGACAAGGAAGGTGGGTAGAGAGATCCAGTAGAAAAACAACAACAAATGGATGTACTGTATTTTTCCGTGTATAAGACTCCCCTGTGTATAAGATGACCCCTATTTTGGGGGGACTCCAGATTAAGAAAATGGAGGGAGGATTGCCCAGGGGCAGAGTTTTTGAGCTTTTTTCCCCCCTTCCAAATAATATTTATTATTTTCAGTAGATAAACATAGTAAAGAAGTAAAAGATTAACAATAATAAAAACAAAACAAAAGAGAGAAAAAAAGAAAAAAGATACATAGAACATATTACCACTTAATTAATTAAAATTAAGTACCATCCATCTTCATAAACATAGCATTTGACTTCCTCGAATCTCCTCCATCCGAATTTCTTAGTAATTATATGTAGCAGTTTCCAATATCAGTGTTTCAAAAGACCATATCACAGTCCTATTCGTGTTACATAGCTTTCCTTACCGTACATTTTCTTATTTATAAACTTAATTCCATTTTAATCCTAGGCCTAATTGTTTCTTTCAAGTGGTTATATGTCTTTAATATTACAATATTTATTCAAATAGTCTTTAAATTTCTTCCGGTCTTCTTGATGTTCCTCTTCTTTCTGGTCGCGGATTCTCCCGGTTTTTGGGGGGGACTCCAAATTAAGAAAATGGAGGGAGGATTGCCCAGAGTTATTGAGCTTTTTAGGGGGGGTTGCCAAAAATCGCTCACCTGCCTGACATACGCTGCCACTCGCACGCGTTGCAAAACCCACCTATCCCCCGCCAAATAGCTGCAGTGACAGCCAATCAACACCAGCCCTTGCTGCAGCCACCAATAACACACCCAATAGCCGCTGACAATCTCCGGCTCCTGGGAGCAACCAGTCCCACGTACCCACTATGCACTATCCGTGTATAAGACGACCTACTGTTGTACATCTGACTGGGTCTGGTACACTCCACTGCTCCAGAATTTTTTTGACAGAATTACAAGCCTGGTAGATGAAGGGAACGCGGTGGATGTAGCCTACCTTGATTTCAGCAAGGCATTTGACAAGGTGCCCCATGATATTCTTGTAAAGAAGCTGGTAAGATGCGGTCTTGACTATGCTACCACTCAGTGGATTTGTAACTGGCTGACTGACTGAACCCAAAGGGTGCTCATCAATGGTTCCTCTTCATCCTGGAGAAGAGTGACTAGTGGGGTGCCACAGGGTTCTGTCTTGGGCCCGGTCTTATTCAACATCTTTATCAACGACTTGGATGATGGACTCAAGGGCATCCTGATCAAATTTGCAGATGACACCAAACTGGGAGGGGTGGCTAACACCCCAGAGGACAGGATCAGACTTCAAAACGACCTTGACAGATTGGAGAACTGGGCCAAAACAAACAAGATGAATTTTAACAGGGAGAAATGTAAAGTATTGCACTTGGGCAAAAAAAATGAGAGGCACAAATACAAGATGGGTGACACCTGGCTTGAGAGCAGTACATGTGAAAAGGATCTAGGAGTCTTGGTTGACCACAAACTAGACATGAGCCAACAGTGTGACGCGCCAGCTAAAAAAGCCAATGCAATTCTGGGCTGCATCAATAGGAGTATAGCATCTAGATCAAGGGAAGTAATAGTGCCACTGTATTCTGCTCTGGTCAGACCTCACCTGGAGTACTGTGTCCAGTTCTGGGCACCACAGTTCAAGAAGGACACTGACAAACTGGAATGTGTCCAGAGGAGGGCAACCAAAATGGTCAAAGGCCTGGAAACGATGCCTTATGAGGAACGGCTAAGGGAGCTGGGCATGTTTAGCCTGGAGAAGAGGAGGTTAAGGGGTGATATGATAGCCATGTTCAAATATATAAAAGGATGTCACATAGAGGAGGGAGAAAGGTTGTTTTCTGCTGCTCCAGAGAAGCGGACACGGAGCAATGGATCCAAACTACAAGAAAGAAGATTCCACCTAAACATTAGGAAGAACTTCCTGACAGTAAGAGCTGTTTGACAGTGGAATTTGCTGCCAAGGAGAGTGGTGGAGTCTCCTTCTTTGGAGGTCTTTAAGCAGAGGCTTGACAACCATATGTCAGGAGTGCTCTGATGGTGTTTCCTGCTTGGCAGGGGGTTGGACTCCATGGCCCTTGTGGTCTCTTCCAACTCTATGATTCTATGAATTCCCAGCCAGTAGCAGAGCGGCAGCGTGTGCTTGATGTGTACGTTAAGAGAATAGTCCGTACGCTGTTTCTTTCTATACTAAACAGCTTTATTTACATCGGACAGATAAAACACACAATCCCATCAGAGACCGGAGACATGGCGTGTGTCTCTGACTCTTCTCCGTGAGAAGTGAAAGTATCACACAGACAAAGAACTCAGATCCCGGATGTAGGAAGCCCCTCCCCAGATGCAGGATGCATAGAGGTTAACCCCATAAATACCCCCCCCTTTGTCATAATTTTCTAAGAAAAAACACTCATCTTGTACACGGAAATGTGCGGTATACATTTAAGTTGCGTGAGCAGTGAAAGGAAGGATTGGAAAGCCGTATTGCGAAAGGGCGTTTGCCCTGGCGCTCAGTTCCAACTTGCTGGCATAACATTATGGCCGTCTGGTCGGCCGCTGTGAGAACAGGATGCCAGGCTAGATGGCCTCATCCTGCAGGCCCGTCTTACCTTCTTAACGTTTAGAGGTCTCCAAATTAGGAAAGAGTGAAGGGTTTTGCCTCTGTGGCTTTGCTGAAGCCAGAGAAAAGCCTCTGTAGCCTGAGCTGTTTCTTTCCTGAGTCTGGTTTTTTTCTTTTAATAATAATAATAATAATAATAAGTTTTATATGTATCCCGCTCTCCCCAGCCAAAGCCAGGCTCAGAGCAGCTAACATCATATAAATAAGACAATATGCATATTACAATATACAATATGCAAATAAAATAACATTCAACATTCATTAAAACAATATATAATAATATTAAATAGCAGCATTTCAAAACTAAACAGAAATACACTCAAGAGTTACAATAAGTACTTTCTAAACTCCAATCAATAAAACAACAGCAAACCACAGTGCACAACATAATACAATACAAAATGAGAAGCAGAGACTGGAGGATGGGGCAAGGCAGGTGGAAGGAAGCCTTGCCTGGTGGAGTCTCTCCCCTCACAGTTCTTCCTCCAGGCCTCTGGTAAACCAAAGCTCCAGTTCTTTGGACCTAGAGATGCAGGGGTTTGCTTGCTTGCTTGCTTGCTTGCTTGCTTGCTGAGATGTGTAATTCCAAGAAAAAAAGCACACCAAGAACTCAGGCCAATGTAAGTTTCAAAAGTGGGAGTGGTCCCTACTCACAAGTCAATTCTGACAAGAATTACAAACTCAAGTAGAGATAACAAACTCTAACAGAGATCTCAAACTCATAAAGATATGTATAACACAATAACTTGTTACAAAGATTTTCTCTTTTTCACTCTGTTAAGAGTTTGTAATCTCTGCTTGAGTTTGTAATTCTTGTCAGAATACATACGTATTTTTCGCTCTATAAGACGCACCAGACCACAAGACGCACCTAGTTTTTGGAGGAGGAAAACAAGAAAAAAAATATTCTGAATCTCAGAAGCCAGAACATCAAGAGGGATCGCTGCGCAGTGAAAGCAGCAATCCCTCTTGCTGTTCTGGCTTCTGGGATAGCTGCACAGCCTGCACTCGCTCCATAAGACGCACACACATTTCCCCTTACTTTTTAGGAGGGAAAAAGTGAGTCTTATAGAGCAAAAAATACGGTATAACACAATAATTTGTTACAACGATTTTCTCTTTTTCACTCTGTTAAGAGTTTGTAAACTCTGCTTGAGTTTGTAATTCTTGTCAGAATACGTACTTTTGAATGGGTTAGTTTTTGTTACTATTGACTTGTCAGTAGGGACCACTCTTGAAATTTACATTGGCCTGAGTTCTGGGTGTGCTTTTTTCTTGAGATGTGTAATCCGGCAGCTCACAAGAGTCAACTTGCTCTTCCGACGCCTTGGGATTCGCAATTCTCTCGCTGCCGGTTAGCCGGAGGAAATCCGCCCCAGAGGCCTTGCTCAGAGTTCTTTGCCGTCTCTTTTTTGCAGACAAGAAGCCAAAGGAGGAGAAGGCCGGGGCGGCAGCAGGGGCAGCCGGCGCGACGGCGGGGCCAGCGAAGGAAGGCGGCGAGGAGCCCCCCAAAGCCAAGGAGAAGGACGGGGAGCCCAAACCCCGCCCCCTGCACAAGACCTGCTCCCTCTTTGTGCGGAACATCGCCCCCAACATCTCCCAGGCGGAGATCGTGGCGGTGAGTGGAATCCAGCTGGCGTGGCGCTGGCCTCTCTCAATATATTCTGAGAATCCTCCGGAAAAACAATCTCTCAAAGGACCTGTTGATGGCATTTTACCATTGCACTGTGGAGAGCGTATTAACTTGTGGTCTGTGTGTGTCTGGTTTGGGAGCTGCACGGCCAGGGAAAAAACAATGCTGTCCAGGGTTGTGAAGACTGCGGAGAGAATAATTGGGTGCCCTCTTCCCACCTTAATATAATATAAGGTGCCATAAGAAAGCGGCAGAGATAGCGCAGGATAGTGTGCATCCCGGAAATGATCTCTTTCAGCTTCTGCCTTCTGGAAGAAGGTCCAGGGTTATAAAGACTAGGGCTAGCCGCCTGAGAAACAGTTTCTATGCAAATGCAATTCTGGTTCTAAACACAGCATAAGGAGTCCCTATAGTATATTGTATTTTAAAATGGGGTTTCAGAGTTTTTAGGGGTTTTTGAATGTTTTATGTAGTTTTATGTAGTTTTTCAATTTCATTGTTCTGCATGGGACAATGACAATAAAGATATCGTAGTGGCGCTGCAGGGAAGAGCAGGTGTCTCTGAGGTGGGCTGTGAGACCCTAGGAGGCCCCCCCCCCCCCAGGGAGAGGGCAGGCTTGGGAAGGCTTATAAGGAACATAGGAAGTCAGGCCAACAGGGAATCTTGTCTAGTTCATTAACAATATTATTGTACCTACCTCAGTGATGTCGACACTGGCTGGCAGCCGTGGCTCTCTGGGTTCCAGGCTAGGTGTGTTCTCAGTCCTGCCGCTGAGCCGCAGCCCTTTTGGATATATGTGGTGCTCAGAGCTTTCCAGACAGTCTTCCTCCCGCCTATCAGTCAACCTGCGAGGTCACAGGCTCACCCTATTCATACACAGACATACCCTTCAGACAGGATTTGTGAGGAAAGAGACAATGGGGAGGCTTTTCCATTTTCCTTGACCTTGCAGAGAAATCATTTGGTCAGTTTGGGAGTCAAAATGGTATCAGGGCTGTTTTCCTGTGCTGCTCCAGACACGGGGTTTATATATTTATGCACGTCTTTGCTTGGTGCATTTATGAACATTTATTATATATATAAAAGACCTTGACTTTTTATTTCAGCCTTAACATACCTTGTACCCACCCCCCAAATTTCCAGCTTTTGACTCCCCTCCCTTCTTCCTCTTCTCTCAGCTTTGCAAAAGGTACCCTGGCTTCATGAGAGTGGCTCTTTCAGAACCCCAGCCGGAAAGGAGGTAACGTTCGTTTTTCTAACACCCACCCACACCCAAAGATTTCTTGCGTGTGCTCGTGTGTCTGTTTGTGTCATATCAGTAATAGTTCCGTAGGATCCCCTGTCTGGAGAACAGCATAAGAAGGTAAGAAGAGCTTGCTGGATGGGCCAAAGGGCGCCCATCTAGGCCAGCCAACTGCTCTCCCAGGATTCGAACACAGGATCAACACTCTCGCCTCCTGCGGTTTCCAGCAACTGGAACCCAGAAGCATTCCTGCCTTCCAGCTGCGGAGGCAGAGCCATTGTGGCTAAGAGCCATCGACAGCCCTCTCAATAGAATTTCTCCAGTCCTTCAGGCGTGTGGCATCAACTTGGTTTTTTTGCTAGAACCACTAACTGCAGCCAGGTGTGAAAGGCTCTTCGAGATTAAAAAGGAATACAGATCCTCCCCGCTGCTCCAAGCTTTCTTCATTCTGGCAACATACTGAAGGCGTTGTGGGGGGTAGAGTCATTTAAGTTGGTGCCGTCGTTAAATAGTTGGGAGTCAGAAATCCTTCCTGATCTGCTTCACATCCCTGGGAGATCCACTGGTCCACCTCCTGTTCTCTAGAGGGTGGGGGGAATAATTCCCCTATTTTCAGGTCTCTGCGGAGCCGCAAGCCTTAACTGAGTGGCTGTGAACAATTTAACTCCTCATTTCTGCTCTTTATAAAAGGTTCTTCTGCTAAGCAATTGCAGATCCGCTTTTAAACAGTGCAGAATGTTCCTTTGTCAGGCCGGAACTACCATGCCAGCAATTTGGCAGCCGAGAAGTCCTTTCTACAGAGAAAAGCAAGGCAGTTGCTGCATCTCAGCCTCTAGTCTACCTTGCAGAGCCCTTGTGTGGCTGAAACGAGAGAGCCCTTTGTGAACTGGCTTGGAGGAAAGGCAGGGTGTGTGTGTGTGTCAGGCTTGTGTGTGTTTATGTGCCTGCGAGGGGCAGAGGGCGTTTGAAAAACCCGGCAGCCGAACACCTTTCTCCTTTTCAGGTTTTTCCGAAGAGGCTGGGTGACCTTTGACCGCAGCGTCAACATCAAGGAGATCTGCTGGAACCTCCAGAACATTCGGGTAAATGGGCGATTCCCAAAGGGGGCAGGAGGCAGGGGGATTCCCTAGGAGACATTAAGAGGCGAGGGGGCAGTGGGGAGGGCACTGGAGGTGCAAAACGACCGTCAAATTTTGAGAAGCTCGTATCCCTGGAATCGAGTTCATCTGTTTTGTTGATGAACTGAATCGGTTTAACTGGATTTTGAATGAACTCTGCTGTGGCATTCCCAAAGCAAAGGAAGGATTAGACTTGATTAATCGAAAACACACCGAGGCTTGACCAGCAAGACTCTGGGAGGGCTGCGTATAATAATCTGTCTGTCCACCCCTTGGCCCAGGTCGTTTTATTCACGAAAGAACTTTTTGCACAGTGTACGTAAGAACCAATCAGATTTCTTCTGAGCATTTCAAACCCCACGTGGGGACAAAGTTAAACTACAAAAACTAATTTAAGCATGCATACTTCAGGGTAAATAGAACAGAACTAAAAAGGAAGAATGCATTCAGCAACCCCAGAGGTCATAAACTGCAATAAAGGAAGGAAGGAAGGGTAGAATTTACCATCTCTTTGTGATCACTCTTCCTGGCCCTTAAGACATATCTAAAGATTAATAAATCACATCAAAGAAGCTACCTACTATCTTTTATGACTCAGGATGCCTGATGAAGCAACTGGCCTGTATTTATAATGCTGATACGTGCCTGTCAGGCGTAGAAAATGAACAGTAGAGAAAATAGCCAGAAATGCAGAGGTTTGTGGGATTTGATCAGAAATTATTGTCAATGACTCAAACCCAGTCAACGCCATGCTTTCATCGCGGACACAATGGCTTGTTCCATATTTCATAATTCCTCATCGCAATCCCACCTGACCACTACAGACTGCAACTCCCATCATCCCTGAACTCTGGCCCTGCTAGCTAGGGGTGATGGGAGTTGTAGTTCAGCAACATCTGGGGACCCACAGGTTGAGAAAGGCTGCCCTAGCGGGAACCTAAGAGGCGAGGGGGCAGTGGGGAGGGCACTGGAGGTGCAAAACGACAATCAAATTTTGAGAAGCTCGTATCCCTGGAATCAAGTTCATCCGTTTTGTTGATGAACTGAATTGTTTTAACTGGATTTTGAATGAACTCTGCAGTTAATCTTTCCTGTTTTGAACCGTATCATGTTGTTATCTTCCTGAACAGGCTGTGCAAATCATTTTTCTGAATAATGCTTTTTGTAGGGGCATGGGGGGGGGGTGAAGCAGAGGCGAGGATGGCCCCCAAAGGTTTGGGAACTGCGAGAGACCAATCCCACCTCATCCTTCTCTTACGTTGTATCTCCCGATCTGTAGGGTTTTTTCTCCCCTGGGGTAGAGAGGATAAACAGTGCCTGTGTGCCGTGCTATCTTCACTCCGGTCTTGAAAGACCTACATTGGCTCCCAGTACGTTTCTGAGTACAATTCAAAGTGTTGGTGCTGGCCTTTAAAGCCCTAAACGGCTTCAGTCCAGTATATCTGAAGGAGCGTCTCCACCACCATCGTTCTGCCTGGACACTGAGGTCCAGCTCCGAGGGCCTTCTGGCGGTTCCCTCACTATGAGAAGCCAAGTTACAGGGAACCAGGCAGAGGGCCTTCTTGGTGGTGGCGCCCTCCCGGTGGAACGCTCTCCCACCAGATGTCAAAGAGAAGAACAACTACCAGATTTTTAGAAGACATCTGAAGGCAGCCCTGTTTAGGGAAGCTTTTATTGTTTGATGTATCACAGTATTTTCATATTTTTTTGGAAGCCGCCCAGAGTGGCTGGGGAAGCCCAGCCAGATGGGCGGGGTATAAATAAGAAATTATTATGATTATGATTATTATTATTATTGGATGCCTGGACACAGCTGCGTGCCAGGAGCGGGGAGGGGGTCCCTCCCTGTTTCAGCAAGGTTTGGGGAGCTGTTCTGGCCTTGACCCTGCCCTCCGCCCTCTCCCCAGCTGCGGGAATGCGAGCTGAGCCCCGGCGTCAACCGCGACCTGACCCGGCGCGTCAGAAACGTCAACGGCATCACGCAGCACAAGCAGATCCTGCGCAACGACATCAAGTTGGCGGCCAAGCTGATCCAGACGATGGATGACCGCACCCAACTGTGGGGGGCCGGGGAGGCCCGCCCTGCCTCCGAAGTCTCGGTCAGTTTGGGGCCTGGGGTGGGGACCGTCTGGGAGGCGCTCGCGCCCCTTGGGTTTTTCTGCCCTTTGGATTTCTCTGTGCCTCATCAGATGGCCAAGTGGATCGAGCCTGCTGTACGTGAAAACCAGAAATTTAGCTGCGCTGCCTGCCTTGCCGGGGGTTGGACTAGATGACCCCCAGGGGTCCCTTCCAACTCTGTGACTCCATGAAAAGGGCTCCCCTCGCAAGCCAGTTCTCAGCTGAATGTCTACGTATGATGCAGGAAGTCGCCTATGTTCTTATTGCACTTTCCTTGAGCTGGTGTTCCGCTGCTTTGGACTACAATTCCCATGAGCCTCAGCTAGCATGGCTGATGGGAGTTGTAGTCCAAAGCAGCTGGCGGGGCACCAGCTCAGGGAAAGTCTGCCCATAGAGAAACACAGTGGCTCAAGCGGATGGGTTGTTGGTTTTTAACATCATCATCATCATCATCATCATTATTATTATTATTATTATTATTATTATTATTATTGGTATTATTAGTATTTATACTGCGCCCTCCCCAGCCAAGACCGGGCTCAGGGCAGCTAACACCCGATATAAAAACAAATTAATAGAAATACAACTTAAAAACAAGATTAAAATACAACATTAAAATATTAAAATACAGCCTCATTTCAATGGAAACTCAAATCAAAAACTTTTTTGGGGATGAAAACGTCTAGTCTTCACCAAGGCTAACTTTCCAGACTGGTCCTACATGGGCCAGAATTAAGCCAGGGAAGTTGGACCCATAGCCGTCGGAAGGAAGGCTTGGCCTTCTGTCTTTTAGAGAGGCACTTACTCTCGGGAGCAAAGCTCACAGCGGTCTCT
Source organism: Podarcis raffonei (assembly GCF_027172205.1). Classification (NCBI taxonomy): domain Eukaryota; kingdom Metazoa; phylum Chordata; class Lepidosauria; order Squamata; family Lacertidae; genus Podarcis; species Podarcis raffonei. Next base: position 54,218,514 of record NC_070614.1, on the reverse strand, counting down.
CTCGCTCTCGCTCTCTCTCTCTCTCTGCCACCCCAGAGCTTGCCTTCCCAGAACCCCATCCTGAAGAACATCACGGACTACCTGATAGAAGAGGTCAGCGCTGAGGAGGAGGAGCTGCTGGGCAAAAGCGGGGAGCCCTCCGAAGAGCCCCCCAAGGAAGGGAACCCCGCTGAGCTCAATGTGGAGAGGGACGAGAAGCTCGTCAAGGTGACTCTTGTGTGAGAGCGGCTCGGTTTGAGGATGGGGGAGGCTGGAGGACTAGAACTTTAGTATTTGTGAAGCTATGTATCATTCCCAAAACAAGGAAGGATTGGACTCTGATTAATAGAATACACATGAGGCTTGACCAGCAAGACTCTGGGAGGAGGTGCCAATAATAATTCCTGTCCACCCCTCGGCCCAGGTCGTTTTATTCACAAAAGAACTTTTTACACAGTGTTCATAAGAACCAATCAGATATCCTCTGAGCATTTCAAAACCCCCACGTGGGACAAAGTCAGATCAGAAGAAATCCTGTTAACTACAAAGAAACTATTTCCTACTTGAGCATGCATATGTAGTTCAGAGTAAATAAAACAGGAATAAAAGGAGGAATGCATTCAGCAAAACTCCCGGAGGTCCTAAACAGGATGGCAGTATTTACCATCTCCTTGTGAACTCTCTTCCTGGCCCTTAAGATCTATCTAAAGATTAACAAACTACATCAAAGTTACAGACTATCTTTATGGCTCAGGATACCCAGTCTGTGTTTCAGAATGCTTATACGTGCCTGTCAGGTGTAGAGAAAGCAAATGGCAGAGGTGGAGAGGCCTGTGGGATTTGATCAGAAACTATTGTCAGTGAATCAAGCCCAGTCAACGCAATGCTTTCATCGGCGGCACAATGCCTTGTTCCATATTTCATAATTTCTCATAGCAATCCCACCTGACCCCCACACTCTAGATATCTGCACCCCTACAAAGCTGGGGACCTAGGAAGCTGCCTTCTACCAAGTCAGACCATCAGGGCCCGTCCTGACTGTACACTGACTGGCAGCAGCTCCCCAGAGCTTCAGGCAGAGAAATTCCTGCAGAGACGCCACAGGAGATTGAGTCCAGAGCAACAGCCCCACAACACAAAGCCCATAACTCCTCTAGGTTAGATTACGGCAGCACATTATATGTGGGGCTGCCCCCAAGACTGTTCGGAAACTTCGGCTGGTGCAGAATTTGACAGCCGGGTTGCTCAGTGGGACAAGACGGTCTTAGCACATGACAACGATCCTGGCCCGACCGCCCTGGCTGCCGATCAGTGTTTTCCGGCCCCAGTTCAACGTGCTGGTTGTGACCTATAAAGCCTTAAACAGCTCAGGACTGCACTGCCTCAAGGACCACGTTCATCTGAGGTCCTTCTTTGTGTGCCTCCTCCAAGAGAGGTCCGGAGGGGGGCAACATGGGATGCCCTCCCCAGCAAGGCTCGCCTGGCGCTTTCACTACAGATGGAAACTTTCTTCTTCTCCCAGGCCTTTGGCAAATTAAACAGTCTATGAATGGATGAATGAACTTTATTACGGTCACAGACCAGGATATAAAAACCCAAAAAACATATAAATAAGATAGTTAGGATTTTTTTAACTGATAATTGTTAGAGCAAATAAGGACAAAGAAACAAGCATAGGATAAAACATCTGAATAAAATACAAAATTAAACACAGATAATGGATGGATAAAAACTGATAATTAAAACGGATGAGAACTAAAAACAAACAAAAACACGCAGTTAAAACAACTGTAAGAGCATAAGAACTAAAAGACTCGCAGTTAAAACAACTATAAGAGGCTGCAGAATAGAAGCCTCTGAAATAGAGGACACTCACAACATTAGAAACTGCTGTGCAAATATGGTTAAAACAGTCTATGGATTTTTAAACTGGGAAAGGGAGATAATGGTTGGTTTGTTAGAATGTTATGCATCTTTGTGTGGGACGCGGGTGGCGCTGTGGGTAAAAGCCTCAGCGCCTAGGGCTTGCCGATCGAAAGGTCGGCGGTTCGAATCCCCGCAATGACGGGGTGCGCTCCCGCTGCTCGGTCCCAGCGCCTGCCAACCTAGCAGTTCGAAAGCACCCCCGGGTGCAAGTAGATAAATAGGGACCGCTTACCAGCGGGAAGGTAAACGGCGTTCCGTGTGCTGCGCTGGCTCGCCAGATGCAGCTTTGTCACGCTGGCCACGTGACCCGGAAGTGTCTCCGGACAGCGCTGGATCCCGGCCTCTTGAGTGAGATGGGCGCACAACCCTAGAGTCTGGCAAGACTGGCCCGTACGGGCAGGGGTACCTTTACCTTTACCTTATGCATCTTTGTATTTTTGTGCTTTAAGCTGTCCTGTGATCCTTGGTTGCAATTTAATAATAACAGTTCCAGAGATCCATTAACTCCAGAGGCTGCTCGGCCTCCCCCTCCATCCATGGTGGGCTTCCCTTGCGGACCCCCCACCCACCCAGGGCCAACCTCCTTCCTTCCTTCCCTCCAGGTGTTGGACAAGCTACTTCTGTACCTGCGCATCGTCCACTCGGTTGACTACTACAACAATTCGGAGTACGTCAATGAGGACGAGATGCCCAACCGCTGCGGGATCATCCACGTTCGGGGGCCCATCCCCCCCAACCGGGTCACCCATGGAGAAGGTAGGCGGCGTGTGTGTGTGAGTGAGAGAGAGAGAGAGAGAGCGAATCATAATCATCACTTTTAATTTGTGTACAGTGGTACCTCGCAAGACGAAAAACTCATAAGACGAAAGAGTTTTCCGTTTTTTGAGTCGCTTCGCAAGACGAAGTTCCCTATGGGCTTGCTTCGCAAGACGAAAATGTCTTGCAAGTTCTTGCGAGTTTGTTTCCTTTTTCTTAAAGCCGCTAAGTACCGTTAATAGCCGTGCTTCGCAAGACGATAAATCCGCAAGACGAAGAAACTCGCAGAACAAATTAATTTCGTTTTGCGAGGCACCACTGTACCGCCTTTCTATCTTACAATACCCCAAGGCGGTTTACAAGCTGAAGAAACAAAGAACGTACACTTTATAACAATCGAACACAATTCAAAAATGTGCTAATAAAACATAACTTTAAAATAAGCAACCTACATCAAATAAAGTAACATTCAACAATTGTTAGAATAGTATGGAATAATAATATCAGCATACAAAAATTAAACAGAGATCCACTCTTAATAATTACAATACAGTGGTACCTCGGGTTAAGAACTTAATTCGTTCTGGAGGTCCGTACTTAACCTGAAACTGTTCTTAACCTGAAGCACCACTTTAGCTAATGGGACCTCCCGCTGTCGCCACACAATTTCTGTTCTCACCCTGAAGCAATGTTCTTAACCTGAGGTACTATTTCTGGGTTAGCGGAGTCTGTAACCTGAAGCGTCTGTAACCTGAAGCGTCTGTATTTACCACTGTAAATAATTTCTAAACTACAATCAATAAAACAAAAGCAAGCCACGGAGCATAAAATAATACGATACAAATTGAGAAGCAGTGACTGGAGGATGGGGCAAGGCAGGTGGAAGGAGGCTAGCCTGATGAAGTCTCTCCCCTCACAGTTCTTCCTCCAGGCACAGCTCCCTTATGATAATACAGTGGTACCTCGGGTTACATACACTGCAGGACCTTGGTGAGGATAACCATCTCTGCTTTTGGGAAGAAAGAGGGTCATTTGGGTGACCCAGAATTCCTGGCTCCTCAGCTCACTTCAATACTATAAGAGTTGCCTTTCAAATGGCCCATCTAATTCGACATCCTTGTTCTCACGGTGGCCAACCAGTTGCCCCCAAGGGAAACTCTTCTGTCTGCCCCAAAATGGTCAAAGGCCTGGAAACGATGCCTTATGAGGAACGGCTAAGGGAGCTGGGCATGTTTAGCCTGGAGAAGAGGAGGTTAAGGGGTGATATGATAGCCATGTTCAAATATATAAAAGGATGTCACATAGAGGAGGGAGAAAGGTTGTTTTCTGCTGCTCCAGAGAAGCGGACACGGAGCAATGGATCCAAACTACAAGAAAGAAGATTCCACCTAAACATTAGGAAGAACTTCCTGACAGTAAGAGCTGTTTGACAGTGGAATTTGCTGCCAAGGAGAGTGGTGGAGTCTCCTTCTTTGGAGGTCTTTAAGCAGAGGCTTGACAACCATATGTCAGGAGTGCTCTGATGGTGTTTCCTGCTTGGCAGGGGGTTGGACTCCATGGCCCTTGTGGTCTCTTCCAACTCTAGGATTCTATGAAATCTCCCAACATGCAGCTTCCTCAGAGGCCCCATGAGCTGACTTTGCCCTCCCTTTGCAGTGTCTGACTGGCAGAAGACCTTTGAGGAGAAACTGACCCCATTGTTCAGCGCCCGGGAGTTCCTCTCGGAGGAGGAGGCCCAGAAGATGGGCAAGAAGGACCCCGAGCAGGAGGTGGAAAAGTTCGTCACGGCCAACACCCAGGAGTTGGGGAAGGACAAGTGGCTGTGCCCCCTCAGTGGGAAGAAGTTCAAGGTGAGCCCCGTTTCCCAGCTTCAGGTCTGACCAAGGGGAAGGCCACGCTCCCTGATGCACGTGCACAAACGCCCCTCTCCTCCCTCTCCAGACCCCCAGCTTAACACGAGCCTGCGGCATGATGCAGCAGCAAAAAAGGCTCGTGCTCTTCCAGGCTGCATCAACAGAAGTCTAGCGTCCCAATCAAGGGAAGTCATAGTGCTGCTGTATTCTGCCTTGGTTAGACCACACCTGGAGTCCTGTGTCCAGTTCTGGGAGCCAGAATTTAAGGAGGTTATTGATAATCATAATAATAAAATTATATTTATATCCCGCCCTCCCCAGCCGAAGCCGGCCTCAGAGCGGCTAACAATAAAGGTAACACAGCATTCTAAAATCAATTCATTCTAAAATCAATTCAGAGTCAAATTAATGGCAACCATTAGGCTAGAGTTCTATGAGGACCAAAGGAGGGGTGTCAGGCTGTGCCTTGGCCAAAGGCCTGGTGGAACAGCTCTGTCTTGCAGGCCCTGCGGAAAGATGTCAAGTCCCGCAGGGCCCTGGTCTCTTGTGTCAGAGCGTTCCACCAGATCGGGGCCATGGATGAAAAAGCCCTGGCCCTAGTTAAGACCAATCTAACCTCCCTGTGGCCTGGGACCTCCAATATGTTTTTGTCTGAAGACCGTAAGGTCCTCCGTGGGACATACCAGGTTAGGTGGTCCCGTAGGTACGAGGGTCCTAGTTCGTATAGGGCTTTAAAGGTCAAAACCAGCAGCTTAAACCTGACCCTGTACTCCACCGGGAGCCAGTGCAGTTGATATAGCATCAGGTGAATGTGATCCCGTGGTGAGGACCCCGTAAGGAGTCTCGCCGCGGCATTCTGCACCCGCTGGAGTTTCTGGGTCAGTCTCAAGGGCAGCCCCACGTAGAGCGAGTTACAATGGAAACTGGAAGATGTGCAGAGGAGGGCGACTGAGATGATCAAGGGTCTGGAAAGCCTTAGGAGGAAGGGGTGGGGATGTTTAGCCTGGAAAAGAGGAGACTGAGAGGGAAATGAGAGCCTTTCTCATCAAATACCTGAAGGCTGATGCACGAGAAATGGAGCAAGCTGCTCCAGAGCGCAGGACCTGAACCAAAGGACTCGCACAAAGGGAGATATTCTGATTTAACCTTAGCAAGCACTTTCTGACAGTAAGAGATGTTTCACAGTGGAACGGACTCCATCGGAAGGGAGGCTTATAAAGAGAAGTTGGGTGGCCACCTGCCAGGGTTTCTTCAGGTGCGATTCCTGCATTGGGGTTGGACTAGATGAGGCTCAGGGACTCCCTTTCTGACTCCCCGATTCCATCGCTCTCGTTCTTCTCTCAGGGCCCAGAGTTTGTGCGCAAGCACATCTTCAACAAGCATGCGGAGAAGATCGAGGAGGTGAAGAAGGAAGTGTCCTTCTTCAACAACTTCCTCATGGACGCCAAGAGGCCTGCCCTGCCTGAACTCAAGCCCAACCAGCCCCCAGGACAAGGTAAGGCAGAGAGGGACAGGCAGAACCAGGGGCTCAGCAAATGCACAGGGCGCAGGGGTACTTTTCAGAAGAGGACACACTCAGATCGTGCTTGTTTCCCACAATATTTTTATATTGGGAGAGGGCGCTCCGGGGCTCCTAATGCAGCAAAGACAACGCAGGAGGCAGCAGTTACGAGTTGCCGGTTTCTGCAGCCGCAGCAGGCGTTGCGATTATCCAGTGGTTTGGCTTCACCTCCGGAGGCACACTCCGTTGTCTCTCGAGACAGATATACTGCCACCAACAATGCACCGTATTTTTCGCCCCATAAGACGCACCTGACCTTAAGACGCACCTAGTTTTTAGAGGAGGAAAGGGGGAAAGCCTCGTTTTTTGGGGGGGATCAGCTCACAGTTGTGCAGCTTCTTTTGCAAAGGTGAAAAGCCCCCCTTTTTTTTGAGGATCAGCTCAAAGTTGTTGAGCTTACTTTGCAAAGGGAAAAAAATCCTGTTTTTATGGGGTTCAACTCACAGTTCTGCAGCTTCTATAGGAAAGGAAAGGGAGCCGTTTCTACTGTTTCCAGACAGATAATCTAATCAGCCAGTCACATGTTGTTGGGGAAAGAAGCAGCCTCCGTCTGCAGAACACTCAACAATGGAGGTCTGGGCAAGGGGCTGGAAAGGGAGCCAGCGATCGTCCACACATTCGCTCCATAAGACGCACAGACATTTCCCCTTACTTTTTAGGAGGGAAAAAGTTTGTCTTATGGAGCGAAAAATACGGTATTTATTATTATATTCGTAAGGAAAAACCTCAAAGCAGTTTAAAAACTACAGTAAGAGGAAGATGTTGGACTACGGAGGGGGGCCCTGGCCTGACACAGCAGCTCTCTTCCTCTCCCCAAGCGTCCCTTCCGCCTCTCTCCCGCAGCAACCGCAGTGCTTTCTGTAGGGGTGCAGATATCCGGAGTGTGGGGATCAGGTGGGATTGCTATGAGGAATTATGAAAAATATGGAGCAAGCCATTGTGTCCACAATGAAAACATTGCATTGACTGGGTTTGATTCATTGACAATAGTTTCTAATCAAATACCACAAACCTCTCCACCTCTGCCATTTGCTTTCTCTACACCTGACAGGCAGGTATAAGCATTCTGAAACACAGTCCAGTTGCTTCATCAGGCATCCTCAGTACATAAAGATAGTACGTCACTTTGATGTAGTTTAATCTTTAGGTAAGTTCTTAAGGGCCAGGAAGAGAGTTCACAAGGAGATGGCGAATACTGCCATCTTGTCTCTCCTGTTTATTCTTGTTTATGACCTCGGGTTTTGCTGAATGCATTCCTCCTTTTATTCCTCTTTTATTTACTCTGAACTACACATGCATGCGCAAGTAGGAAATAGTTTCTTTGTAGTTAAAAGAACTTCTTCTGATCTGACTTTGTCCCACGTGGAGGTTTTTGAAATGCTCAGGGGAAATCTGATTGGTTCTTACGAACACTGTGTAAAAAGTTCTTTTGTGAATAAAACGACCTGGGCCAAGGGGTGGACAGGAATTATTATACGCACTCTTCCCAGAGTCTTGCTGGTCAAACCTCGTGTGTATTTTATTAATCAGAGTCCAAATCCTTCCTCTTTTTTTTTGGGAACACTACACTTTCCCTCTTACTCTTGCAGGCTTGGCTCCAGGGCTGCCCTACCCTCCGCAGGCCCCCCAGGGATTGTTGCCCTACGGACAGCCCCGCCTGCCCATCCTGGGATACGGAGGTACGTAAAAGCTCCTGGTGCAGCCCTGGCGAGGCCTCCCCACAAGGGGGCACCGGGGAGCAAGCAGCACTGTTGCCCTGGGATCAGGTTTTGTCCAGGGGAGCCTTGCAGGAAATGCTAATACACAGAGCATAGTTAAACTACGGAACTCCCTCCCACAGGAGGCAATAATGGCTGTCTACTGGGATGGCTTTACAAGAGGACTGGACGAATTCGTGTAGGAGAGGGCTATTCACAGCTACTGGCCGCAATGGCTCCGCTCTGCCTCCACGGTCAGAGGCAGCGCTGCTGCTGACTACCAGTTTTTGGAAACCTCGAGAGCAGAGAGTGGCTCTTGGGTTCGAATGCTGCTTGTGGGTTTCTCATTGGGGCAAATGGCTGGCCCCTGTGAGGACGCGATGTTGGACTAGTTGTTCCGCCTGGCCTATGGCTTAATTAATGTTTTAATGTTGTAATTTAATATTGCTTTTTAAGTTGCATTTCAGTCAACTTGTTTTCATTATTGGTTGTTAGCCGCCCTGAGCCCGGTCTTGGCTGGGGAGGGCGGGGTATAAATAAAATTTATTATTATTATTATTATTGGCCTGATGCAGCCAGACTCCTCTTTCTTTCTTATGAAAAACAAACACATTAATTTTTGTTTCGGAACAAACAGTTTAATAACGTGTACTTAAAGCGGCTTTATCAACTACAACAGAAACGAAAACCCTCCCAGCACCTTCTGAAGAAAAACACCCCAATAATAACACAGTGTGTCAGTTTCTGATGATCTCCGCCCCCACTTTGGTCTCTCGCAGGGGGCCCTCCTTACCCGCCGACCCCATACGCCGCTGGCAGGGGGAACTACGACACCTTCCGAGGGCAGGGCAGCTACCTGAACAAACCCCGCAACAGGTAGGTGTTCGTGCATCTGATTGAAGCCAGAGCAGAGATGGGCCGCCACAGACCCATTGTGGAGGGGTGTGGGGCTGTGCCTTACAGGGGGGTCAGAGAGGGCGCAGCCGGGCCCCAGCGCCCCCATCTCACCCCCAATTCTCTCCGCAGGATGGTGCGAGGTGACCCACGGGCTATAGTGGAGTACCGAGACTTGGACGCCCCAGAAGACGTCGATTTCTTTTGAGCATGGAGTCGTCCTACCAAGTTGGGTTTCAGTTCTGCCCCCCCCTCCCAGCTTTTTGTTTTTTTAAAAAATGAAGCCGCTCAATCCTGCTTGCTCCCCTCCCTGTGTGTTACTCTCTCTTCCACCCACCCAAATGCTGTGTCCTTTTATGGGTATTCATGTTAACTTTTCCAACGAGATTTCAATAAACGTCCCTGTTTGAACACCGTTTCGGGGTGGCATTCCTGGGTTTAGTTGGGTCACCTATCTCGCCCTTTTAATTCCAGAGTTCTGCAAAAATTGACTCCCCCCCCTTTAAGGTAGGGGGTTGGCTGGGGGAGCTTTTTTTTGCCTCTGGGAGCCAAATCTCACACGGCCAACTTCGACGCGGGGAATAGGGGCAACCCACCTGTCCATCGTGATGTTGCCTGATTTGACAGGTCACCAGCCCCACCCCACCCCACGCCGAAATCCACTGCGAGGGCTGTGGAGCCTGAAAAGAGGAGGGGGCTTTCCAAGCTGCCCCCTCCTCTGACGAAAGATCAGCTCTTGCAAAGAGCTTCTTCCTGTTAGGATTTTATCTATCCGAGCTGCTCCAGCGAGTGGTACTGGGCAGGCAGAGAAAGATAAGCCTGTTTTTAGGGCAAGCAGGCGTCACCTCTGACAGGGACTGCCTAGTGATGGGAGGAAAAATCTGGACCTGCCTGTTGTGGTTCCTGCTTTGTGACATTTGCAGCTTGGAAGACGGGACACACGAACCCGCAGCCAAACTGAGCAGGATTTGAACCCGTGCCTGTCGATCAGGGGTTAAATCTTGCTGCTTCGGCAGCGGGGGCCCGTTCCTCACCAGGAGCAGGCACTTGCAGCAGTGCAGAATTGAACCCAGCCCCCCTCCACCATCAGGAGGGGGGGAATGGGACCAAAATGGATGATTCCTGGATTCTATCTGCTCCAAGTCCACTCTGAGGAGCGAAGGGAGGCTTTTGGGCTGCCGCAACGCCACCATTCAACCCAGGTAACTTTAAAGAACTCTGAACAAGTAGGCTATTAAACCAGCCAGCCCCTCTGTGGGGGATGGGGGGGCACCCTAGACACCTGAGCCCAAACCATGAAACTGGAGTATGTACCTAATTCAGGTCCCATCCTCTTGGGGGTGCGCCTAAAACGTTTGGCTCAATCCCAGAGCTCCTTCCACACTTCCTCCATCCTCTCCATCGTGACTCCGTGGACGGTCAGGGACTCCTTGTACGCTTCGGGCTCGTCCTTGACGACCCCACACACCTGGAAGCGCCCCTCGTGGCGAAGGGTGATGCCGGCCGCCAAGGCCAGGAACCCCAAATACGGCTCGTCGAGAGGGAAGACGGGCAGCTGCAGGGAGACTCGGTAGAGCTCCGGGATCAAGGCTCCGGGCAGGATGGTTCCCCCCGCGATGAACGGCGGGTAGTGTTCCAGCGGGTAGAGGAGGCAGGGCACCGCGGCGTCCCCCGTCCTCACGACGGGCTCCTCGTTGGCCAGGTTCCCGTGGATGAAGTCAGACGCTTTGGGGAGGTCCTTCAGGTACTGTGTCAGCTCATAGGGGTTCACAAAGATGTCGTCGTTCGCTGCAACAGCAGGACATAAGGGTTAGCGCTCGGTTTCCCGTTAGCACAGTTCCTACCACTGGGGTATTGTTTTATTTGGAATTCTTTAACATCGTACCATTCCTGTATGTTTCCGAGCACAATTCAAAGTGTTAGTGCTGACCTTGAAAGCCCTAGGTAAAGGTAAAGGGACCCCTGACCATTAGGTCCAGTCGTGGCCGACTCTGGGGTTGCGGCGCTCATCTCGCTTTATTGGCCGAGGGAGCCGGCGTACAGCTTCTGGGTCATGTGGCCAGCAGGACTAAGCCGCTTCCGGCAAACCAGAGCAGCGCATGGAAACGCCGTTTACTTTCCCGCCGGAGTGGTACCCGTTTATCTACTTGCACTTTGACGTGCTTTCGAACTGCTAGGTTGGCAGGAGCTGGGACAGAGCAATGGGAGCTCACCCTGTTGTGGGATTTGAACCGCCGACCTTCTGATTGGCAAGTCCTAGGCTCTGTGGTTTAACCCACAGCGCCACCCGCGTCCTCTTGAAAGCCCTAAACAGCCTCAAAGGCCCAGTATACCTGAAGGAGCATCTCCACCCCCATCGTTCTACCCGGACACTGAGGTCCAGCGCCGAGGGCCTTCTGGCGGTTCCCTCTCTGTGAGAAGTGAGGTTACAGGGAACCAGGCAGAGGGCCTTCTCGGTGGTGGCCCCCGCCCTGTGGAACGCCCTCCCACCAGATGTCAAAGAGAAAAACTACCAGACTTTTAGAACACATCTGAAGGCAGCCCTGTTCAGGGAAGCTTTTAATGTTTAATAGGTTATTGTATTTTAGTTAAACATTTTAGTTAAACAAACATTAAAATGTCACACATTAAAAACCTCCCTGAACAGGGCTGCCTTCAGATGTCTTCTGAAAGTCTGGTAGTTGTTTATCTCTTTGACATCTGATGGGAGGGCATTCCACAGGGAGGGCGCCACTACCGAGAAGGCCCTCTGCCTGGTTCCCTGTAGCTTTTCGCAATGTTCCTCTTCTGCATCAATAACTGGATAAGGGTAAATGCACAATACCCCCAAAGGAAAAAAGGGAGTTCGTCAGTCGCGCATGTGCAGAAGCACTAAATCACACTATGCGCAGAAGCGCCGAATCGCAACCCACATGTGCCGCCGGTCGCGAACGTGCCTCCTGCACGGATCGCGTTCACAACCCAAGCGTCCACCGTAGTCCCAATGCTACAATTCTCAGGATTCTCCACTGAAAGAAAAGACCAAACCCCGAAAGAAACAGGTGTGTGGCCCCTCCCCACCCCCCCACCCCATAGCTTTCAACCGTCCCTTATTTGGCGGGAAAGTCCCTTATCCCAGCGCCGTGTCCCGCTGCTGTCCCTTATTGATGATGTCCCTTAAATTTCCCGGGTTTCAAAGGAAGCAGCTCCTCTCCCTCCCTCCCTCCCTGCCGGCCAGGGAGGAGGGAGGCTCCAACTGTGTTGCTTGGCTGCGTTGCTCACCCAATAAGGAGTCTTAGAACGACTGGGGGGTGGAGCTTGCATGCCTTGTGCTGATCAAATCGGCCGCGTTGCCTGGGGACTCGCCTTTGCTCAGCGCTTCCCAGCAGAGAGGGGACGGTGGTTTTTCTTGCTGCATCCCACCGCTTGAGGCTTCGTTTGGCTGCTGGCTGGGCTTTCTGAGGGGCTCAAAAGTTGAACATACCTGTGCTTGGAAAATCCCTTATTTCGGCTGCTGATCCCTTCTTTTTGAAGCTGCTGGTCCCTTATTTTCAGCTATGCCCCAACCTCACCTGTACCCACTCACCTTTGAAGACATAGGCCACCCCTTGGCAGTGGTTGTGGACCCATTGGAGCAAGCAGCGCTCCTTCAGGGACTGGTTTCGGGGCGACTCCCCAAAGTCCCACCACAGGACGTCCCCGAACACTTGGATTTCCTGCAGCAGCGCCTGGGCCAGGCTGTCTTCGGAGGCCGTGGCCACCAGGAAGACAGGCTGGAGGAAGAAGCCGTCCATCGGCCTCTGCTGGGCCCAGGTGCGGCGCAGGACAGCTCTCCTTTCCCAGGACGCCGGGTGCGACTTGATGGCCAGGAGGAGCAATGGGGCAGGCCAGGGGCCGCGGCACCAGGCGTCCTCAGAGACCAGCTCCCGGCAACGATAGCTTTGCAGGTGCGGGTACAGGGCGAGGTGGACGCCGAGGTCCAGCTGGAAGCGGCAGCTGCCCATCTGCAAGACGACGGACCTGCGGGTGGCGAAGACATTCTCCCAGTGGGTCAGGCCGATGTACAGTATGATGGAGACCAGGAGCCCTACTGCGACCCCCAGGTGGAGGGTCCTTCGGAAGGGGAGCTGTGGAAGCCTGTAGAGAGCCAGGAAACGATTCTTCATTACTTAGTTTCGTGGGACCACAAGGACCAGCTATTATTATTATTATTATTATTATTATTGATACAACAAGAAAAGAGAAAAGACAAATACCAAATTTCACACAGGAATAACCATAGACACGTAATTTTCTTAACAAACGATAAAATATAAATTGGTCTTCACACTAAAGACCCAACCTCCTGTCTATTCCACATTTCGATTCCATATTACTTATTGCCAATACACGCTTTTATCATAATTAAACCTTTTCTTAATATACCTTAATGCTTATAACTACCTTGCAACTATTACTGAAGTTCCTCGAATGCTGCAACAGAGTTTAAACTACTATACAGTGGTACCTCAGGTTACATACGCTTCAGGTTACAGAATCCGCTAACCTAGAAATGGTGCTTCAGGTTAAAAACTTTGCTTCAGGATGAGAACAGAAATCGTGCTCCGGCAGCAACAGGAGGCCCCATTAGCTAAAGTGATGCTTCAGGTTAAGAACAGTTTCAGGTTAAGTACCGGCCTCCGGAACGAATTAAGTACTTAACCTGAGGTACCACTGTATTTATATTTCAAATATTCTTTGAAAACCTCCCATTTTGAGACAAATCCCTGTTTTGATTTATTCTTTATTTTTTCTGATAGACTGTCTAATTCGGCATATTCTGTCAGCTTTTGGATCCAATGTTGTATAGAGGGGATTTCATTACTCTTCCATTTTGCCGTGATAAGATTATTATTATTATTATTTATTATTATTTGAATTTATATACCGCCCTATACCTGGGGGTCTCAGGGTGGTTCACAAAATAAAACCAAGATATAAAACCACAAAATACCTAATGAAAACAAAAGCAACGACCCAATAGCCCCCCCTCCAAAGCACATTTTAAAAGGGCATAGGATGTCAACCAAATCACCCAAAGGCTTGGTTGAAAAGGAACGTTTTTGCCCAGCAAACGTTTTGCAGAGAATGCCACAAATGGGGAGCCACTGCAGAGAAGTCCCTGTTCTCGCCTTGCCATCCTCCAGACCTCTTGAGGAGGCGGCACACGAAGGAGGGCCTCAGAAGATGATCTCAGGGTCCGGGCTGGTTCATATTGTTAACAGAGAAATCTGAGAGCTCCCTTGGACAAAACAACAAGGACACTAGCCAGGAAGACCAGAGCAAAACAGCAGCCAGTCGGCTTGGTCTTGATTGAAGGCTGTCGCCACAGGACTCCCACCTGCCACCAGGTGGAACAAGATGGAAGCCCCGAACAAGAGAGAACCCAAACTTTTATTAGCTGCTAATCCCCATGTTAAAGGTAAAGGTAAAGGTACCCCTGCCCGTACGGGCCAGTCTTGACAGACTCTAGGGTTGTGCGCCCATCTCACTTAGGAGGCCGGGGGCCAGCGCTGTCTGAAGACACTTCCGGGTCACGTGGCCAGCGTGACAAAGCTGCATCTGGCGAGCCAGCGCAGCACACGGAACGCCGTTTACCTTCCCGCTGGTAAGCGGTCCCTATTTATCTACTTGCACCCGGGGGTGCTTTCGAACTGCTAGGTTGGCAGGCGCTGGGACCGAGCAACAGGAGTGCACCCCGCTGCGGGGATTCGAACCGCCAACCTTTCGATCGGCAAGCCCTAGGCGCTGAGGCTTTTACCCACAGCGCCACCCGCGTCCCCACAATCCCCAAGTTACACCCCCCAAAAAACCTACATCACTAATACATCACGGTTACATCATGAAAGGGGAGGTCTGGTGGCCGTAATCTGAGCATCCTGGACCCTGCCCCATGGTTCTCCTTGCCCTCCACCAAACACCCATCAAGTGAAGCAAAAGAGATATTTACATTTCCCTGTTTCCCAGCTAAGTTAATCACACCCTTTTCTCTTCATCTGGGTTTGCTATTTCTGGAATGGCTACCTGTCTGGCACTCAGGTATCAGGAGGCCAGGGATTATCGCTCAGGCAGAGGGGCTGCTGAGGAGCTGAGCTCACAGGTCTATATGAGTTTCTGAAGTTTTCCCTGTGAGCCAGTACATAGATACACTTATCAGCGAATTCTTACATTTGGTATCGTGCAGCAAAGGCCCTTTGAATAAATAGGAAGAAACTCTGATGAAGTGTTTTGTGGGGACAAGTCACAAAAGTGATGGTGCTGATTTTGGTAGTGGGCTGCATGTGCATGATATCTGCTGGAGGGGCAACCCCCCCCAAACCTATACATAAATTCCTGCAACAATATGGAAAGAAGCGGTCTTTGAGGTCTTGCGGTCCTGATCCGTTTAAGGCTTTGTAGGTCAAAACCAGCACTTTGAATCGGGCACAGAAACTAATCAGTAGCCAGTGCAGTAGGGCCAGGATCGGTGCAATATGCTCAAACCGTCTTGCTTCGGTTTGCAACCAAATTCTGCACTAGCTAAAGCTTCTGAACTGTCTAGTGTGATAGGAATTTTATGGTCTTAGACGTATGTTAAATGTTCATAAGTGTACCAACCAAGCACATACATAGATCAGCACAGGAAGACCGACCTGGAACCATTTTGATTCCCAAACTGTCCCCAACCGATCAAATGTTTTCTCTGCAAGGTCAAAGGAAAATGGAAAAGCCTCTCCATTGTCTTTTCCTTCACAAATCCTGTCTTAAGGGTATGTCTGTGTTTGAATAGGGTGTGAGCCTGTGACCTGGCCCAGGAACTAAGTATTTATCATTACAAAAGACTGGCCAGGCTCCCCAGGTAATCCAATCAAGTGAGCATTAATAGGTAACCTGCCAGACCAGCGATAAACAAGGACAGGAGAAAAACATTCAAATTTCTGTTTTAGACCGCCTTTTCTGTGATGTAGGTATGATGTATCTGAGGGGTGGTCTTAGGTTACACCCCTTCTGTGATGTATGTATGATGTTTCTGGGGGTGGTCTTGATCTACAGGGTGGCAATTTCAAAAGTCTTTATAAGGCCTTGCACACCATTTTTCTGGGTCCCTCCTCTCTCCTGCGGGTGAGGGGAGACCCTGTTGCAACAGATCAATAAAGATCAGGCTTACTAGCTGCTTTGCTTCTCAATATTCTCTGCTTGGCCTCTGTTATCTTCTCCTACCAATAGGGAACCTATGTAAGGACTCTATATGGGCTCTTGGATACCCCATTAGGGAAAAGGGCAATTTTTGTTTACAACACTAGTTCCATTGCATGTAAACCGACCCGGGCTTTGCACTGGTCTTCTGAGTTAGGCCCTTCTCTGTGTGCACATTTCTGCAGTGGCTCCCCCGCCCCTTGTGGAATGGTCTCCTCAGAAGGTGGGTTACCTATGAAGAGATCCTAATGAAAACAGACAGAGGTTGGAAATTAAAGCCTTACAATTGTATCGAGGATGTTTTAACAGGATGGCTGCAATTCCACCAAGTGAATGATGTGCTTATGAGTGATAAGAAAGTAGGATTTAATGATTTTTTAAAAAAATCCAGATTTCAAATTGAATTGTTGGAATGCAGAACCAAATTATTACTCAAAATGTACAATTTTTTTTATTAGAATGGTACACCAAAGACGAACAAAGGAGGTGTTGATAAAATGGGCAATGGATTTTGCGTACAATATCGAGCATGATGCGGGGGTGAGATTGTGGAATGAGAGTCTAAAATTTATAGCATGTGCCACCCTGAAAGAAAATATAATGAAAATGATGTACCCCTGGTACTTGACACCTGTGAAATTGGCAAAAATGTATAGGATGAGTAGTAAATTATGTTGGAAATGTAAAGAGAAGGATGGCGATTTTTACCACATGTGGTGGCCATGTGAGAAATCAAAATCATTTTGGGAACTGATTTACAACGAATTGAAAAAGATGCTTAAATATACCTTCCCCCCAAAAAGCCAGAAACCTTTTTTGCTGGGCTTGATGGGAGAGGAAATTGGAAAAGCAGATCAAAGTCTATTTATGTATGTGACCACTGCTGCTAGAACTTTGTTTGCCCAAAAATGGAAAATACAGGAATTACCAGCGGTGGAGGAGTGGCAGACGAGAATGATGGATTGCACGAAACTAGAAAAAATAACCTGCAAGATCCGAAACTAGGAGGAAGCAAAATTACAAAGAGACTGGAGTAAATTTATGGATTATATAAATAACAACTGTAGAAATTTGAAGGCACTAGTAGGACTGAAATAAATCTTACGATGTGGACTTGATAAAAGAAGAAGAAACTGCGGGAAGTAGACTGAAATAGGAAAACATGTTGGAGGGAGGGAGGGAAGTCATTGCTTGGCAGAGTGATGGACAAGGAAGTGTGTGGATGATTGTTGAAATTGTATAGTTAAAGCTCTGGTTGTCCCAGTCGTGATGTATGGAAGTGAGAGCTGGACCATAAAGAAGGCTGATGGCCGAAGAATGGATGCTTTTGAATTCTGGTGCTGGAGGAGACTCTTGAGAGTCCCATGGACTGCAAGAAGATCCAACCTCTCCATTCTGAAGGATATCAGCCCTGAGTGCTCACTGGAAGGACAGATCCTGAAGCTGAGGCTCCAAGACTTTGGCCACCTCATGAGAAGAGAAGACTCCCTGGATGTTGGGAAAGATGGAGGGCAGAAGGAGAAGGGGACAACGGAGGACGAGATGGTGGGACAGTGTTTTCGAAGCTACCAGCATGAGTTTGACCAAACTGCGGGAGGCAGTGGAAGACAGGAGGGCCTGGCGTGCTCTGGTCCAGGGGGTCACAAAGAGTCGGACACAACTAAACGACTCAACAACAACAACAAAATGGAAAATTAATTAAAAAAGCATTTGGGGGAAAAAGGAATGCTCTTCCCAGGGATGTTTGCCTGGCGCCTCCGTTATTTATTTTTAGGCGCCAGGCGAAAACGTTCAACCAGGTATTTTGGCTGAGTAATATTCTACAGCCGAAAAACCCAAAGCTAGTCTAGGCTGCATCCACAGGTGTCCAGAACAAGGGAAGTCATAATCCCACCATATTCTGCCCTGGTCAGACCACACCTGGAGTCCTGTGTCCGGTTCTGGGCACCCCAATTTAAGAAGGACATGGACAAGCTGGAAGGTGGGCAGAAGAAGGCGACCGAGATGATCAGGGGCCCAGAAACTGAACATTGTGAGGAATGGTTGAAGGAGCTGGGTATCTTTAGAGACTGAGAGGGGATATGATGGCCAACTTCAAATATCTAAAGCGCTGTCACACGGAAATGGAGCAAGCTTGATTTCTCCTGCTCCAGAGCGGAGGACCTGAACCAGTTGATTGAAATTGCAATACAAGATACATTTATAAAGAAACCAGAAGCATTTCTCTTGGGTATTGTTGGAAACGATATAAATAGAAAGGAATGTAAGCTTTTTCTATATGCAGTAACAGCAGCAAGAATATTATTGGCCCAAAAATGGAAGCAAGAAGAATTACCAACGATGGAAGAATGGAGGATGAAATTAATGGACTATGCGGAACTTGACAAACTAAAGGGAAGGATCCGAAACCGGCGGGACCAGAAGTTTACCGAGGACTGGAGTAAATTTACGCAGTATTTGAAAAGTATTTGTGACAACCAGATGACCAGTTTGTAGGTTTGCAAGAAGTTCTGTGAGGAATAATATTAGAAATATTAGAAATATTGCAAAAATGGAGAAGGAGATGTGATATGTTAAGAATGTAAAGGCAATATTGTTAGGAAATGCGTAAGAAGTGATTAAGATGGAGGATTATCAGAGGTGCTGATGGAAGTCCAATAAGAATGTATTTGTGATAAATTGTGTGGTATGCTTTATAATTTTGTATGTTAAAAACCAATAAAAATATTTTAAAAAGAAAAAAAGAAATTGCATTAAAAGAGACCGACCAATTACTGCAGCCAGTCAGGTTATAGCGAGTAATTGGGAAAATGCAGAAGAGCTAGGGGTGAACCAATGGAGGAATAAACTGAATCATATTATAATTTTAGAATACCTGACTGTGAAGATACACAGAATGAAAGGGTTTAAGGTCAGTGAGAAAGAGGAGGATTGGTTTGAGAAGATATTGAATTATTTGGGTAGGTTTGAACAATTTGGGGCAATTAAAATGTTAAAAGTTAAATAAACCTTGTGGAGGGAGGAGTGTTAAGGTTTATAGAAGTGTACATATGGTTAATTTGAATATGATATGATTGAATATGTATATTATTGAATATGTATATTATTGAATATTTTATACCCAATGTATCAGCCGCCTGGGGGATTTCACTGTTTGTGTTTTGGTGGTTGGTAAAAATTATATATACACCGTATTTTTTGCTCTATAAGACGCACCAGACCACAAGACACACCTAGTTTTTGGAGGAGGAAAACAAGAAAAAAAATATTCTGAATGTCAGAAGCCAGAACAGCAAGAGGGGTCGCTGCGCAGTGAAAGCAGCAATCCCTCTTGCTGTTCTGGCTTCTGGGATATTTGCGCAGCCTGCATTCGCTCCATAAGACGCGCACACATTTCCCCTTACTTTTTAGAAGGGAAAAAGTGAGTCCTATACAGCAAAAAATACGGTATATATATGTGTGTGTGTGTGTGTGTGTGTGTGTGTGTGTGTGTGTGTATACACATAAAAAGAGACTTACCTAATGTTAGGAAGGGCTTTCTGAGGTTGTTAAATCTTTTATTGGGTTTGAAATTACTGGCTGGCTACCTCGCCTCAACCCGAGATTGTTTTATATACATTTTTACTGTTGATGTTTGTATTCTTAGATTCCTTTGACGTGTTTTACGGTCCCGGGGGCAGGGTGCAACAATGGAAACCCAGTATTAAAAACAGTTCAGAACAACTTTACAACCGCAGATATATGCGCAGTCCTAAAAAGGTACATCTTGAGCGCCAGAAGCCCCGGGAGGGAGAGCATTTATTTCATTGTGAAATCTCTTCCTGGGATGCACCCTGAAGAAATTTATCTCTCTATCTCACGCACATATCTGTGATTGCTTTCAGGAACCCAGATTTTATTGCATGTGTAAAAACCATCTCAAACCCAACGAGATGCGGGATGAGGGAAAAAAAGAAATCTGCGTAGAGGAAGGCTTCTTGAGAGAGGAAATGAAGCAGGGAACTGCTTCCCCTGATAAATCGGTTGCTTCTGCAAAGTTGCCAGAGTTAAACCGAGCCCAGATCCTGGCTGGGCCCACGACGTCCCTGCAAAGCGGTCCAGAGGCCTAACCTCTTCGTCAGACCCGCTTTGCAAAAGCTGGGGACAAGGAAGCCCCTGCAAGAATTGCACCCCTCCTTTGTCTCTGCACCCCACTCCTGCCCCCAAAAGCCCCCCCACTCCCCCTCTACCTACCTACCTGCCAGCAGCAAGCAGCAGCTCCCTGAACTTCAGGGCAGCCATCTTTGTTGAGGGCAGCAAACAGGGCCCAATCCTGCAAAGATCAGGCCTGGCTTGAGCCGTCGCGGTGCGTCAACATGCAAAGCCCTGGATAGTGCGATAGGAATTCTGGGGACTTAGATATATGTTCAACGTTCATAAGTGCACCAACCAAGCACGTACTTTGATCAGCACAGGAAGACTGACCTGAAACCATTTTTATTCCTCAAACTGAGCAAATGGTTTCTCTGCAATGTCAAAGGAATATGGAAAAGCCTCCCCATTGTCTTTTCCTTCACAAATCCTGTCTTAAGGGTATGTCTGTGTATGAATAGGGTGAGCCTGTGACCTGGCTCAGGAACTAAGTATTTATCATTGCAAAAGACTGGCCAGGCTCCCCAGGTAATCCAATCAAGTGAGCATTAAACAGGTAACCTGGCAGACAGGAGGTAAACAAAGCACTCAGATTTCTGTTGTAGACCGCCTCTTCTGTGATGTATGTATGATGTATCTGGGGGTGGTCTATACCTACAGGGTGGCAATTTTAAAAGTCTTTATAAGGCCTTGTGTGCCATTGTTCTGGGTTCCTCCTCCCTCCTGCGTGTGGTGAGTAAGGACCCTGTTGCAACAGATCAATAAAAATCAGGTTTACTAGCTGCTTCCTTCTCAATATTCTCTGCTTGGCCTCTGTTATCTTCTACTACCAATAAGGAACCTACATAAGGACTCTATATGGGCTCCTGGATACCCCCATAAGGGAAAAGGGCAATTTTTGTTTACAACAATAGTAATGCAGATATATTGTCATAGGAATTTGGGAGGGTGTGTGTGTGTGTGTGTGTGTGTGTGTGTGTGTGTGATCCTGGCCCCTCAAATAGTCATTGCAACTTTTTATTAGGGAAATCTCATTGAAATTGCTACGAACGACATACCCGCCAACATTTCTACAATGAAAATAGGGACGTCCTATTCCATAATAATAAAAAAGGTATGTATATATATATATATATATATATATATATATATATATATATATAAAAAATAAATGTTCATAAATGCACCAACCAAGCACATACATCCATATATAAACCACATGTCTGAAACCCCACAGAAAGTCCTGAAACCATTTTGTCCCTCCCAAATTAACCTCAAACATTTCTCTGCAAGGTCGAAGGAAAATGGAAAAGCCTCCCCATTGTCTTTCCCTTCACAAATCCTGTCTTAAGGGTATGTCTGTGTATGAATAGGATGAGCCTGTGACCTGGCTCAGGAACTAAGTATTTGTCATTACAAAAGACTGGCCAGGCTCCGCAGGGTATCCAATAAAGTAAGCATTAACAGGAAACCTGCCAGACAGGAGGTAAACAATGCACTCAGATTTCTGTTGTAGACCGCCTCTTCTGTGATGTAGGTATGATGTTTCTGGGGGTGGTCTTGTATTCCAGGGCGGGCAATTAAAATGTCTATATAAGGGCGGGCACACCTGGGTTCTGGATCCTCCTCTTTCTCCTGCATGTGAAGGGGGCACCCTGTTGCAACAGTTCAATAAAGATCAGGCTTACTAACTGCTTTGCTTCTCAAAATCCTCTGGTTGGCCTCTGTTATTTTCCTCCGACTGATGGAGAACCTGCAAAGGACTTTATAAGGGCTCTTGTGTTCCCCATAAGGCAATAAGGGCAGATTTTTTTTTTATTACAATAATAACTTTATTATTTACACCCCACACATCTGACTGGGTTGCCCCAGCTACTCTGGGCAGCTTCCAGCATATATAAAAAACATAATAAAACGTTAAAAAAACCAACACTTCTCTATACAGGGCTGCCTTTAGGTGTCTTCTAAAAATTGTATATTTATGTACCCCCTTGGCTTGGGGCGGGGGTGTGTGTGTCACATAACTCCATACCCTCCAACATTTCTCTGATGAAAAACAGTGACGTCTTAAGGAAAAGGAGGGCATTCTGGATCAAATCAGAAACCGGGACGGCTTCTATAAATCCAGGACTGTCCCTGCAAAAAAGAAGACCGCTTCTCAAATGTCCAAAATATTTTCTTCCATGTCACCGAACTGTTGGCTGGGGGTTGCAATAAACTTGGTAAATAGTTTCAGGTAGGTAGCCGTGGTGGTCTGACATAATCGAAATGAATAAATAATTTTTAAAACAAAAATTCAGTAGCACCTTAGAGACCAACTAAGTTTGTTCTGGGTATAAGCTTTTGGTAAATCGCGATCCTTTGCAGTGGGAATGCAAGATCGGGTGAGGTTTTGGAATCTGGTTTTTTGACAGAAACGACAGCATATGACTAAATAAGGTATTGTTTGCCATCCAGAATTAGTGTTATGGACTATCTTGGCCCCGCTCACTCTGATAGAGTGGTAATGGATAAAATGACACATAATTTGATATTTCAGCACAGACCAGAAACTGCACACGTTTTTATGATTTAGCATTCCTTTGTGACTCATACGGCAGAACCGTCATTTCCAAGCCAAGACTGGCAAATCTGGAGATTGTCTTGTTAATTTATTTGTAAGACACATTTATGTGTTGTAGAAATACATTCGCAGCAGCAACATAGAAATATAAAACCTTGAAAAACCTGCACTGGTCTCTATGGTGTAAGAACTTAGGGACTTTGGCTATTGCGGAAAAAAATTATACCTAAACTGTGCACTTCCAGTGGGATGATGGGAGTTGTAGTCCGAAAACAGCTGAAGACCCAAGATTGGGAAACAGTGGTTTAGAGTGTGATAAGAATATTAAGGTCTTACATATGTAATAAATGCAAACACGTACATAAATATATAAACCACATGTCTGAAAACCCCACAGAAAAAGAGTCCTGAACAAAATGACCTCAATTATTTCTCTGCAAGGTCAAAGTGGAAAACCTCCCCATTGTCTTTTTCCTTCACAAATCCTGTCTTAAGGGCACATTTAAGATACGAATAGGGTGTGAGCCTGTGACCTGGCCCAGGAAATAAGTATTTGTCATTACAAAAGACTGGCCAGGCTCCCCAGGCAATCCAATCAAGTGACCATTAAACAGGTAACCTGGCAGACAGGAGGTAAACAAAGCACTCAAATTTCTGTTGTAGACCACCTTTTCTGTGATGTAGGTATGGTGTATGGAGGGGTGGTCTTGAGCTCCAGGGCAAGGAATTTAAAATATGTATATAAGGGCTTGCACACCTTTGTTCGGGGTCCTCCTCCGTCCTCCTGCGTGTGAGGGGAGCACCCTGTTGCAACAGATCAATAAAGATCAGGCTTACCAGCTGCTTTGCTTCTCAATATTCTCTGGTTGGCCTCTGCTATTTTCTCCTACCAATAGGGAACCTATGCAAGGACTCTGTATGGGCTCTTGGGTACCCCATAAGGGGGGGGGGGAGGCAGATTTTTGTTTACAAGAGGAAGAGGCGACATGATAGAATCATAGAATCCTAGAGTTGGAAGAGACCACAAGGGCCATCGAGTCCAACCCCCTGCCAAGCAGGAAACACCATCAGAGCACTCCTGACATATGGTTGTCAAGCCTCTGCTTAAAGACCTCCAAAGAAGGAGACTCCACCACTCTCCTTGGCAGCAAATTCCACTGTCAAACAGCTCTTACTGTCAGGAAGTTCTTCCTAATGTTTAGGTGGAATCTTCTTTCCTGCAGTTTGGATCCATTGCTCCGTGTCCGCTTCTCTGGAGCAGCAGAAAACAACCTTTCTCCCTCCTCTATGTGACATCCTTTTATATATTTGAACATGGCTATCATATCACCCCTTAGCCTCCTCTTCTCCAGGCTAAACATGCCCAGCTCCCTTAGCCGTTCCTCATAAGGCATCGTTTCCAGGCCTTTGACCATTTTGGTTGCCCTCCTCTGGACACGTTCCAGTTTGTCAGTGTCCTTCTTGAACTGTGGTGCCCAGAACTGGATAGGTGTTTGTAAAATTAAAATTGTAAAATTATGCACAGCCTGGAGAAAGTGAAGAAATGCTTTCCTTCCTCTCTCAAAACTCAAAAGCCCCACATCACTTCCCAAGGAATTCAGAGAAGTGTATTTTCAAAAAGAGCAAAGTGCCATCTCAAGGTTAGAGCTGGTCTATTTGGTTAAGCACTGAATTGCCATTGCACAGTTCCGTTTCACGCCGACCAGAAGAAGATTTACGAAACAGAGATTGAAATCCGGTTCTCTCTTTCGTCGGATTTCCGTCGGCAAATATACACAGAGAGTTATTCTCTCGGACTTATTGCGAGAACTTTGGACCGCTTGGGATATTGAGTAGTGTGTGTTGTTGCTATTATTTTGGCCTTGTAAATATCATTTAAGAAGGTGTCAAATTTCTGTACATTACTGTTAATGAATTTTTGAAAACCATATACAGAGTTATTTAGATAAAAAAGAAAACAACTGTGAAAGAAATAACCCAGAGATGCATTTTAAATAAAAGGAGACATTCTACTCGTGTAAAAACACGCTGATTCCCGGACCGTCCAGGGACCGGATTTAGAAGGCGATTGGGCTGGATTTGGCCCCCAGGGCTTAGGTTGCCTACCCCTGTACAAGACGTTCGGACACCAGCTTGGCTGTAGATTTGCACAGGGTTAACTCCCGAAAATGTCCTGCGAGGCAAGTAAACATATGCAAATAAAACCATATATGACCGTCTCCAACGACCGTCATTAAGGACTGGGAACCCCTGGAATCTGTCGCCAGGGTAGCAATATCCTGCACAGTGTGTTTTTGAGAAATATTTCTTAGGAAAGATGCCACCAATGGTCTTGAGTTGCCAACGAGTGAGGTCACTGCCACCCGTTGATGTGAGATTTCTTAATAATAATAATAATTTATTATTTATATGCTGCTCATCATCCGACTGGGTTACCTCAGCCATTCTGGGCGGACTTCCAACAAATTAAAACAAAAGAAGACGTCAAGCATTAAAAACTTCCCTGAACAGGGCTGCCTTCAGATGTCTTCTAAAAGTCAGATAGTTATTTATTTCCTTGACATCTGACGGGAGGGCGTTCCATAGGGCGGGCGCCAAGACTTGTATTTCGGCTATGTGAATTGCTGACCCGTTAAGTATCTCTGTGTGTGAAACAAGATTTTAAGAATGGCATGTTGTTAAAGTGTCAAAGAGGCTGTTTGGCTTGCTGAGGCAAGACTTCTTCGTGATCCATTGAGCCGGATGATGAAACCGCAGACTAGGAGCGGCCGCCGAGACCACATAACACCAGTCCTGAAAGACCTGCATTGGCTCCCAGGACGTTTCCAAGCACAATTCAAAGTGTTGGTGCTGACCTTGAAAGCCCTAAATGGCCTCAAAGGCCCAGTAGACCTGAAGGAGCGTCTCCACCCCCATCGTTCTACCTGGACACTCAGGTCCAGATCCGAGGGCCTTCTCGGTGGTGGCGCCTACCCTGTGGAATGCCCTCCCATCGAATGTCAAGGAAATAAACAACTATCTGACTTTCAGAAGACATCTGAAGGCAGTGTTTAGGGAAGTTTTTAATGCTGGATGTTTTATCATGTTTTTAATAGTCTGTTGGGAACCGCCCAGAATGGCTGGGGAAACCCAGCCAGATGGGCAGGGAATTAATAATAAAATTACTGTTGTTATTATTATGAATCAAAAGCAGAACCAGATAAAGGAGAAGGGAGATCCATTGAACCATGGAACTTTAGGGCTGGATGTCCCACAAGAGTCAACTAGTCCAACCCCACCTCTCTGAAATGCGGGGATCACAGATAAACAGTCCCTGACAGGTGGCCAACGAACCTCAGCTCTTGACTTATGGAAGTCCCCAAGAAGACACCTTTCGCCAACTTCATGCCCTCCAGCTGTTTTGCACTTGCAACTCCCAGCCGGAGGGCACCAGGTTGGCAAAGGGTGTCCTAAGAACGGCCCCACAGACTCCAGGAGACGTTTTGCGGCCAAAAAGAGTCACGCCTCTCCTTCTTTCACGTTGAAGGGGTGGAGTGGAACCGTTCTCCCGGACGCCACACCTGCCGAAATTCCTTCTCCCGTGTCACAAACATCGATGGGCTTCCACCCGCTGCCATGCAGCAATCTCAACTGAACTCGATGCAGCGTTAACCTGCGGAACTCACTCCCACAGGAGACAATGGTGGCTGCTAAGCTAAGTTGGCTTTCAAAGAGAACTGGACAGATTTGTGGACAGGCGTTACAGGGGGCCAGTTGCCACGGTGCGTGAGGGTTTTCCATTGGGGCAGTGATGCTGGACTGTTGTTGTTGTTTAGTTGTTTAGTCGTGTCCGACTCTTTGTGACCCCTTGGACCAGAGCACACCAGGCCCTCCTGTCTTCACTGCCTCCCGCAGTTTGGGCAAACTCATGCTGGTAGCTTCGAGAACACTGTCCCACCATCTCGTCCTCTGTCGTCCCCTTCTCCTTGCGCCCTCCATCTTTCCCAACATCAGGGTCTCTTCCAGGGAGTCTTCTCTTCTCATGAGGTGGCCAAAGTATTGGAGCCTCAGCTTCAGGATCTGTCCTTCCAGTGAGCACTCAGGGCTGATTTCCTTCAGAATGGAGAGGTTTGATCTTCTTGCAGTCCATGGGACTCTCAAGAGTCTCCTCCAGCACCAGAATTCAAAAGCATCCATTCTTCGGCGATCAGCCTTCTTGATGGTCCAGCTCTCACTTCCATACATCACTACTGGGAAAACCATCGCTTTAACCATACGGACCTTTGTTGGCAAGGTGATGTCTCTGCTTTTTAAGATGCTGTCTAGGTTTGTCATCGCCTTTCTCCCAAGAAGCAGGCGTCTCTTAATTTTGTGGCTGCTGTCACCATCTGCAGTGATCATGGAGCCCAAGAAGGTAAATTCTCTCACTGCCTCCATTGCTTCCCCTGGATGGGTCCAATTTGGCCGGATCCTGCAGCCAAGCTCTCCTTAGGCTCCTGCCTCTCTCGGCTCACCACCACTGCTTGTGCATTCTCCTGAAGGGCCCCAACCCCAACACTGGGGTCAGGATCGCCTTCGCTGCTGCCACATCACCCGTCATCAGCTGTCAGGTTAGACCACTTTGCCCAAACTTATTGGACTCAGCAGAGTGGAATTCTGCAAAATATATTTGTTCTCGGGGTGGGGTTGAAAGAAACCATTTGGAATTTATTGGTTTCCTGGAAATGTCTAGACTTGTCTGTACTCGCTCAGTTTGCATACAGAAGCAGAGAACCGTAGAGTTGGCAAGGGCACCCCAGGGGTCATCCAGACCAACCCGCCGCAATGCAGGAATCTTGGCTAAAGCGTCCATGGCAGACGGCCACCCAACCTCTGCTTAGAAACCTCCAAGGAAAGAGAGTATGCCGCCATTTGATGAAGACTGTTCCCCCTTTTGAACCGCTCTTGCCGTCAGAGAGGGGCTCTGTGCCAGAGTGGGGGGCTGGTAGCTAGAAGGACAAAAGCCAGGGCTGTGTGGGGTAAGTTGGAAGCGGAGAGAATAATTGGGTGCCCTCTTCCCATCTTGGATCAAATCTACACTTCCAGGTGCCATAAGAAAGCGGCAGAGATAGCGCAGGATAGTGCGCACCCCGGAAATGATCTCTTTCAGCTTCTGCCTTCTGGAAGAAGGTCCAGGGTTATAAAGACCAGGGCTAGCCGCCTGAGGAACAGTTTCTATCCAAAGGCGATTTTGGTTTTAAATGCAGTGTAAGGTAGTCTCTCTCTAGGGACGCAGGTGGTGCTGTGGGTTAAACCACAGAGCCTAGGACTTGCCCATCAGAAGGTCGGCGGTTCGAATCCCCATGACGGGGTGAGCTCCCGTTGCTCGGTCCCTGCTCCTGCCAACCTAGCAGTTCGAAAGCACAAAAGTGCAAGTAGATAAATAGGTACTGCTCCGGCAGGAAGGTAAACGGCGTTTCCATGCGCTGCTCTGGTTCGCCAGAAGCGGCTTAGTCATGCTGGCCACATGAAGCTGTACGCTGGCTCCCTCGGCCAATAAAGCGAGATGAGCGCCACAACCCCAGAGTCGGTCACGACTGGACCTAAGGGTCAGGGGTCCCTTTACCCTTTACTTTTAACCAGGCTGGGATGGCTGGGATAGCAGGCTTGTTGGTTTTTGAATGTCTGGTGTAGATTTTTTCAATTTTGTTGTTCTGTATGGAACAATGACAATAAAGATTATCGTATCGTACTGTAAGCAGGAGGGACGCGGGTGGCGCTGTGGGTAAAAGCCTCAGCGCCTAGGGCTTGCCGATCGAAAGGTCGGCGGTTCGAATCCCCGCGACGGGGTGCGCTCCCGTTGCTCGGTCCCAGCGCCTGCCAACCTAGCAGTTCGAAAGCACCCCCGGGTGCAAGTAGATAAATAGGGACTGCTTACTAGCGGGAAGGTAAACGGCGTTTCCGTGTGCGGCTCTGGCTCGCCAGAGCAGCGATGTCACGCTGGCCACGTGACCCGGAAGTGTCTCCGGACAGCGCTGGCCCCCGGCCTCTTGAGTGAGATGGGCGCACAACCCCAGAGTCTGTCAAGACTGGCCCGTACAGGCAGGGGTACCTTTACCTTTTATTGTAAGCAGGTGTCAGGCTGGGAAGCCGAGCGACAGAGCCATGCCTGATTTCTGCTGGGATGCAAGACTGTGGCTATGGGAGAAGCAGGGCCGTCTTGGGGTGTGAATGCTGTGAGCCCCTCCAATGTAGGTTCAGGTTGTTATACAGTGGTACCTCAAGTTACAGACGCTTCAGGTCACATACGTTTCAGGTTACAGACTCCGCTAACCCAGACGTAGTGCTTCAGGTTAAGAACTTTGCTTCAGGATGAGAACAGAAATCGTGCTCTGGCAGCACGGCAGCAGCAGGAGGCCCCATTAGCTAAAGTGGTGCTTCAGGTTAAGAACAGTTTCAGGTTAAGAACGGACCTCCAGAACGAATTAAATACTTAACCCGAGGTGCCACTGTATATGTATGCAAATAAATCGTTTATCCCAGGGTCAGCAACCTTTTTCAGCCATGGGCTGATCCACCGTCCCTCAGACCATGTGGTGGGGTCGATTTTATTTTGGGAAAAAATAATGAATGAATTTCTATGCCCCATGAATAACCCAGAGATGCATTTTAAATAAAAGCACAAATTCTACTCATGTAAAACCACACAGACCGTCCGCAGGCTGGATTGAGAAGGCGATTGGGCCGCATCCGGCCCCCAGGCCTTAGGTTGCCGACCCCTGGTTTATCCTAAAGACATCAATGTCTCCGCTGTCTGTCCCTCTTTCCCTGGAAACTGAACCCTGGCTAAGTACCAAAAACCCTTGGAGTCTTGCACCTCTCAGAGACTGGGATGGCTCAATGCACTCAAGAGATATGTATCTTCCCATATGCATAAAAATGTAATGCTGTCGTCACGCTGCAGTCAGCGCAGTCGCCAGTTAGGCCACGCGTGGAAATACCAACCTTCCCCTTGTAACATTACTATTCTCCAGGTGTATTCCTCCTCATTTTACACAGGGCAAAGGGAGAATGGATTCAGGGCATCTATTTCGTGCCTGAAGATTGAGGAAAAGTCCAGTTTCGTGTCACCCACGAGCGACAGGATCAGACAAATCGTTTCTGGAGCTGTCTACGGCAGCCTCCCCCAACATGCTGCAATGTTTCAAGCTGTGCGCAGGCGCCACCTGTGCACATACGCACTGTTCCCAGGGGAGGTGGGAATGCGCTTTGCACGTGGGGTGTGCAGGCAAAACTTTGTCCAATCTAGTCTGCGTAGGTAGGACACTGAGGTCCAGCTCCGAGGGCCTTCTGGCGGTTCCCTCACTGTGAGAAGCTAAGCTACAGGGAACCAGGCAGGGCCTTCTCGGTGGTGGCACCCGCCCTGTGGGAACACCCTCCCTTCAGATGTCAAGAAAATAAACAACTATCTGACTTTTAGAAGACATCTGAAGGCAGCCCTGTACAGGGAAGTTTTTAATGTGTGACATTTTAATGTATTTTTAATCTTTGTCAGAAGCCGCCCAGAGTGGCTGGGGAACCAACGGCCATGCGGATCCTTCCTAACGTCTGAGGTTGGCACGGCGAGCCTCTGCGAGACGTCCGATGCCCCTGGGAGCAGACTGTCCAGCTCGGGTACGCGAGAGAGGCTGGAGCCCCCACTGCCTTCTGACCCAGGGGCTCGGGCACAGACGCATAGCTGTCAACTTACAGATTTGAAAATAAGGGACCAGCAGCCTCGCAAATAAGGGATCAGCAGCCAAAATAAGGGATTTTAGTCAACCACCTGAAATACAAAGTTTAAAAGGACCAGATAATTTTGGAGAGCAGCACCGGTTTTTAGCCCTTCGTTTCCAAAGGTTGCTGTTCAAGCAGATGAAACGCTGTAATTAAATAACTACAAGCAGCAACCACTTTTCACGCAAAACGAAGTCCAAGCTACGAAGATGGTACCCCAGGCAGAGATGCTCAGTTCCGCGGCCGCAAGGAGGATGGCGGTGGAAGGGCCCGAGGCTCCGCCAGTCCCTGCGGGGAAGGGCTCCCGGGGGCCGAGGCTGGTGAGAGGAGGCCGGAGGGGGGCAGGCCGGGCAACCAAGCAACACAGTTGGAGCCTCCCTGGCCGGCAGGGAGGGAGGGAGGGAGAGGAGCTGCTTCCTTTGAAACCTGGGAAATTTAAGGGACATCATCAAAAAGCGACAGCAGCGGGACACAGCGCTGGGATAAGGGACTGTCCCTCCAAAGAAGGGACAGTTGACAGCTATGCACAGACGGGCGGCCGCCACTCAGCTGACCCAGAGCTTCTGCCACACCTCCTCCATCCTTTCCATCGAGCTCCCGTGCACCGTCAGGGAGTCCCGGTACAACGCAATGTCGTCCTTGGGGATGCCCCACACTTTGAAGCGCTTGTCGTGTCGGTGGGGGATCCCGGCAGCCAGAGTTAGGAACGCCATGTAGACGTCGTCGAGGGGGAAGACCGGGAGCTCCAGGGACGCCTGATGTAGGGCAGGGATCAGGGGGCCGGGTACTATGAAGCCCCCACCGGAGGCAAAGTTGGGGTAGTATCGCTGCGAGTAGAGGGCAGTGGAGACGGCGTACTTCCCTGTTCTCATCACAGCTGAGTGGCGCTGGATGTTCCCATGGATGAAGCGGGAGGCGTTGGGGATCTGAGCGAGGTACGCGGTCAGCGCCGGCAGGTTCACAAAAAGGTCATCGTCCCCTGGAAAACAACAGTGCTTTCGTATAATAATAATAATAATAATAATAATAATAATAATAATATCTGTGGCGTCCTGCCTCATGGGAACCCACCTACATTCCGGGATCAAATCAGAAACCGGCTTCTCTTAATAATAATAATAATAATAATAATAATAATAATAATAATAATAATATATTATTTATACCCCGCCCATCTGGCTGAGTTTCCCCAGCCACTCTGGGCGGCTCCCAATCGAGTGTTAAAAACAATACAGCATTAAATATTAACTGGGTGACCTCAGCCATTCTGGGCGGCCTTCCAACAAATTAAAACAAAAGAAGACGTCAAGCTTTCAAAACTTCTTGTACAGGGCTGCCTTCAGATGTCTTCTAAAAGCCAGATAGTTGTTTATTTCCTTGACATCTGGTGGGAGGGTGTTCCACAGGGCGGATGCCACCACTGAGAAAGCCCTCTGCCTGGTTCCCTTTAACTTGGCTTCTCACAGGGAGGGAACCGCCAGAAGGCCCTCGGAGCTGGACCTCCGTGTCCGGGTAGAACGATGGGGGTGGAGATGCTCCTTCAGGTCTACTGGGCCTTTGAGGCCGTTTACGGCTTTCAAGGTCTTTGAAACACTTTGAATTGTGCTCAGAAACGTCCTGGGAGCCAAAGAAGTTCTCTCAGGACCGGTGTTATGTGGTCCCAGCAGCCGCCCCCAGTCACCAGTCTAGCTACCGCATTCTGGATTAATTGCAGTTTCTGGGTCACCTTCAAAGGTAGCCCCAAGTAGAGCGCATGGCAGTAGTCCAAGCGGGAGAGAACCAGAGCATGCACCACTCTGGCCAGACAGTCTGCGGGCAGATAGGGTCTCATCCTGTGCACCAGATGAAGCTGGTAGACAGCCGCCCTGGACACAGAACTGACCTGCGCCTCCAGGGACAGCGGTGAGTCCAAAATGACTCCCAGGCTGTGCGCCTGGTCCTTCAGGGGCACAGTTACCCCATTCAGGACCAGGGAGTCCTCCACACCTGCCCACCCCCTGTCCCCCAAAACAGTACTTCTGTCTTGTCAGGATTCAACCTCAATCTGTTAGCCGCCATCCATCCTCCAACCGCCTCCAGACACTCACACAGGACCTTCACTGGTTCTGATTTAAAGGAGAGGTAGAGCTGGGTATCATCCGCATATTGATGGACACCCAGCCGAAACCCCCTGATGATCTCTCTCAGCGGCTGCATGTAGATGTTGAAAAGCATGGGGGAGAGGAGGGAACCCTGAGGCACCCCACAAGTGAGAGCCCAGGGGTCTGAACACTCATCCCCCACCACCACTTTCTGAACATGGCCCGGGGGAAGGAGCAGAACCACTGTATGACAGTGCCCCCAGCTCCCAGCCCCTCTAGACGGAGGGGTCCCCCCCCTCCACTTTTTCCAGGCCCCAGTGCCATCCTGATGGTCAAATGCAGGTAAAAGCAAATCTATGCGCCACATTGTGTTTTGACATTCAAAGTAATGTTCAAGGTCCCATAAGCACATCCCACAAACACAGGGCGATATCTCATTTTCAATGGCATGATATATCGCCAGCTAAACATGGCGTCACGCCAATATACCACAATGCCTGACATAAGGATGGAGCTATGTAGGCACTGAGGTCCAGCGCCGAGGGCCTTCTGGCGGTTCCCTCCCTGCGAGAAGCCAAGTTACAGGGAACCAGGCAGAGGGCCTTCTCGGTGGTGGCACCCGCCCTGTGGAACGCCCTCCCTTCAGATGTGAAGGAAATAAACAACTATCTGACTTTTAGAAGACATCTGAAGGCAGCCCTGATTAGGGAAGTTTTTAATGTTTGATGTTTTATCGTGTTTTTAATGTTCTGTTGGGAGCGACCCAGAGTGGCTGGGGGAACCCAGCCAGATGGGCGGGGAATTAATAATAAATTATATTATTATTATTATTATTATTATCATTTTGCTGGCTTCATGGTTTTTCCCACATTGCAGTTTTTGAATAACACCCCCCCACACCCCATAATTTGCAATCATTCTTGGTCACCCACCCCTGCCCACCTTCCAGCTTGTCAACATCCTTCTTAAATTGTGCTGCCCAGAACTGGACGCAGTATTCCAAGTTGGGTCTGACCAAGGCAGAATACAGCGGCACTATGACTTCCCGTGATCTGAACACTATACAGTGGTACCTCGGGTTAAGAACTTAATTCGTTCCAGAGGTCTATTCCTAACCTAAAACTGTTCTTAACCTGAAGCACCACTTTAGCTAATGGGGCCTCCTGCTGCCGCTGCACGATTTCTGTTCTCATCCTGAACCAAAGTTCTTAACCTGAGGTAC
This sequence comes from Podarcis raffonei, assembly GCF_027172205.1. Classification (NCBI taxonomy): domain Eukaryota; kingdom Metazoa; phylum Chordata; class Lepidosauria; order Squamata; family Lacertidae; genus Podarcis; species Podarcis raffonei. Next base: position 54,184,923 of record NC_070614.1, on the reverse strand, counting down.
TATTTCTGGGTTAGCGGAGTCTGTAACCTGCAGCATCTGTAACCCGAGGTACCGCTGTATTTCTGTTGATGCAGCCTAGGATAGCATTAGCCTTTTTTGCTGCTGCATCACGCTGCTGGCTCACATTCAGCTTGACCCCTAGATTCTCTTCCCATGTGCTGCTAGTAAGCCAGCTGGTCCCTATCCTATCTTCGTGCAACGGCTTCTTCCTGCCTAAGAGCCAGGCCTCCTTCTTGGCACACCTGCCCTGCACCTTTGGCCCCCAGCAAGCCCGTGACATACCGTATTTTTTGCTCTATAAGACTCACTGTTTCCCTCCTAAAAAGTAAGGGGAAATGTGTGTGCGTCTTATGGAGCGAATGCAGGCTGCACAGCTATCCCAGAAGCCAGAACAGCAAGAGGGATTGCTGCTTTCACTGCACAGCGATCCCTCTTGCTGTTCTGGCTTCTGAGATTCGGAATATTTTTTGTCTTGTTTCCCTCCTCCAAAAACTAGGTGCGTCTTGTGGTCTGGTGCGTCTTATAGAGCGAAAAATACGGTTCAGAATATTTTTTCCCTTGTTTTCCTCCTCCAAAAACTAGGTGCGTCTTGTGGTCTGGTGCGTCTTATAGAGCGAAAAATATGGTACCTTTGAAGATGTAGGCCACACCTGGGCAGCTGCTATGCACCCACTGCAGGAAACATCGTTCCTTCAGGGACAGGTTGTGGTGCGACTCCATGAAATCCCACAACAGGATGTCCCCAAACTCCTCGTTCTCCTCCGTCGCCAGGTTCATCTGTTTCTGGCTGGGCGACACAGCCATCAGGAACACATGTCGGACCCGGAACCCCCCCATCTCCCCCGGCCGCGCCCAGGTGCGCCGCAGGGCCGCCCTCCTTGCGCTGGACCCCGGGTGGGACTTGATGGCCAGGAGGAGCAGCGGGGCGGCAGAGGCCTCTGGGCACCAGTCTTGCTGGCAGGTGAGCTCCCGGCACCGATATTGCTGCAGGTGTGGGAAGAGGTCATTGTAGATGCCCGGGTCGAGGCGGTAGGTATAGGTGCCGTCGCTCAGGGTGGTGGCGTTGGCCAGCGGTGGGGGCTGGAAGGTGGTGCAGCAGGCACAGGGCGAGGGCACCCACTGGGGCACCATGCGGGCAAGCTGCCAGTGCAAGGCAGCGATGGTCAGGAAGCTCCCAAGAATCACGAGACAGAGTATGTGGGTCTTTCGCATCCTGAGGCGGGGGAAACCTGTCTGGAAAAAGGAGGAGGCAGCAGCGGGTCAGCTGGGGGGACTGAGGGTGCTCTTGCGCCCCTGAAGGAACCGGGCCCAATCCCAGACCCCATTTCCCAGGGAAGTCACTGCGAGAACCCAAGTTACAGGGAACCAGGCAGAGGGCCTTCTCGGTGGTGGCACCCACCCTGTGGAACGCCCTCCCACCAGATGTCAAAGAGATAAACAACTATCTGACTTTTAGAAGACATCTGAAGGCAGCCCTGTTTAGGGAAGCTTTTAATGTTTAATAGGTTACTGTATTTTAGTGTTCTGTTGGAAGCCGCCCAGAGTAGCTGGAGAAACCCAGCCAGATGGGCGGGGTATAAATAATAAATTATTATTATTATTATTATTATTATTATTATTATTATTATTATTTAGAGAAGCCGGTTTCTGATTTGATCCCGGAATGTCCCTGAAGTTTAGGTGGGTTCCCACAAGGCAGGACGCAGAGATAACAGCGAGAACCTAGTAAATATACAGACTATTTGAAAAGTAATTGTAATGAACCAATTACTCTAGTAGGACTGCAAGAAGTTTTGTAAGGAGAATGATATGAAATATCACAAGAAAGACTATGAGGAGAATTACTAGTTAATGATAATTACGAGTAATAGAGAAGTTATTGCAAGAATATATTGCAAGAAAGACTATGAGGAGAATTATAAGTTAATGATAATTAAGAGCGATAGAGACGTTAAGAAATGCAGAATAAGCGATGAAGAACGAAAACTCATCAGAGGTGTTGACGGAAGTCTAAAACATCGTATAAGAGAAGAAGTTACGTTATATGATTGTTGGAAATGATATGTTAAAAAAACTAATAAAAATTTATATAAAAAAATAGAATATGTATTTTTTCACTCGTTGTAAATCACCTGTCCCTTTCGCGCTCTGCCCTGCTTCGTGCGGTGCAGGGTTGAACTGCGGGACTCCCTGCCACAGTATGCTGACCTGAGTGGCTGCAAAAGAGGTTTGGGCGAATTCCCGGAGGAAGAGAGGGCCATCGCCTCCACAGTCGGAGGAAGCAATGCTTTTCTGGAATGCCAATTTCTGGAAATCGCGAGAAGGGAGGATTCCTTAAATGGAGGCCCATTAAGGAGCTGCGATGGACTCAGGCCAGTTATTCCTGCTTTTATCGTTATTATATATTTATTTATACCCTGAATTTCCCCCCTGACAGGAGGGCGTCTTACAGACGCAAACAGGAACACGCTAAAAATATGGGGGTAAATCTGTCATGAAAAAACAATTAAACATTGATAGGATTAAAACCAGTGCGCTTTTTTTTTTCTTTTAAAAGAAATGTTTAGGGGGACTCTCATTTATTCCTGCTCCTATTGAAATACTGCCCCTCAGTGAATAGAATAGAATTTTATTATTACGGTCACAGACCAGTTCCGGCTCACTTACAATATCAGGAAAATCATAAAACACAACAGGAATGCATTGAATTGCAGGTGGGTATAACAGAGACAATTCAGATATAGCGGCAGTTAAAAAAATATACTGAATCTTGATCACTAAAATATAACCTGAAATTGTCATTTAAAACCTTAATCGTTTTAGTAGTACAGCTTGTTCCCTAAGTTTTATGGCAGTCGCACAGAATTTGGCCACCCTGAGCGTGATCTCTAGATCCTTGTCCTCTACCAGGAGTTTTAGACATTCGAAGTTCAGACCCATTTGGAGATTTTTGTATAAGAGGAGTGATAAATACCGATCGTATATCCCCGTAGAAACGGCACCCCTCAATGAGGCCAAACTTAGATTCGAAAAATGTTTAGGGGTATGCGTTCCCCCCCGAAAAAAGCACCGATTAAAACTATAATAAATTCTGTTTAAAACATACCGCTAATTACAGTAAAAGTAGACCACCAAAAAGATGCCTGCAGTCAGGATTTGAACACAAGACCGCTCTCCCCTCCTGAGTTTTCCAGCAACGGGCATTCAGAAGCATCCTGGCTAGTAGCCGTCGATAGCCCTCTCCCCCTCCATGAATTTGTCCAGTCCTCTTTCAAAGCCATCTAAGTTCGTGGCCCTCATGTGGCAGGGAGTTCCGCAGTCTAATTACGTGCCGAGGAGCCGAGGTTTTGCTTTGACTCTGTCTTATTTACCTGGGGAACCCCTCACCGTGCAGAGTTCAAAAGCAGAGCAGACCTCTCCTTCATGTTTTATCAGAGGCCGGGTGGCCTCCCGTCAGGGATTCTCCAGCTGCGATCCCCGCATTGCAGTGGGTCAGGCTGGATGACCCCCAGGGGTCCCTTGCAAGCCTACAATTCTGTGAAAGTTGGAGCTTACCGGCCTAGTTGTGTTTTCGAGGAGAGACCTTGAGGAGGAAGCAGATGTTCTCTTCGCTGCCGTCCGTTTTTGACTGAAAGGATGTAGCGGGAGGGAGAACAATGACTATTCATCACGGCACGATCTCATTGCGAGAAAGAAAGTAAATCTCAAAGAGGCAGGAAGTCTCAGTGCCTGCGGTTGGACCAGTCTAACGACTGCGGATATTACGATCTACGCACAGCAAAGCAAGATGCCGTTTCTTCTGTGCAATTTAGGCGCCTTGGACAAACTCTACCTGGAATCCTGTGTCTCGTTCTGGGCACCCCAGTTTAAGAAGGAGATCGACAAGCTGGAAAGTGTGCAGAGGAGGTTCGACCGAGATGATAAAAGGGTCTGGAAACCAAGCCCTATGAGGAACGGTCAAAGGAGCCGGGTTTATTTCGCCTCGACAAGAGGAGATGGTATCCGAAAGGCTTTCTCGTGGAAGACGGAGCAAACCCGAACCAACGGATTCAAATCGCAAGAAAGGAAATTCCGCCTGAACATCAGGAAGAACTTTCTGGTGGCAAGAGCTGTTTCCCGGGAGTAGAAGGAAGCAGTGGTGCGTCCGCTCTTAAAGAAAACATCCCTAGATCCTTTAAAGGTAAAGGGACCCCTGACCATGAGGTCCAGTCGTGGCCGACTCTGGGGTTGTGGTGCTCATCTCGCTTTACTGGCCGAGGGAGCCGGCGTACAGCTTCCAGGTCATGTGGCCAGCATGACTAAGCCGCTTCTGGCGAACCAGAGCAGCGCACGGAAACGCCGTTTACCTTCCCGCTGGAGTGGTACCTATTGATCTACTTGCACTGCTGTGCTTTTGAACTGCTAGGTTGGCAGGAGCAGGGACCGAGCAACGGGAGCTCACCCTGTTGCGGGGATTTGAACCGCCGACCTTCCGATCAGTAAGTCCTACGCTCTGTGGTTTAACCCACAGCGCCACCCGCATCCCTTAGATCTATCCAATTACCGCCCGGTTTTGAATCTTCCGTACCGGGGTAAGGTAATTGAGAGAGCAGCTGCCAAACAGCTAGGTAGGTTTCCGGATGAAACATCGACTCAGTCTGGACCCATTTCAGTCCGGCTTTCGCCCTGGTTACGGGACCGAGATGGCTTTGGTCGCCCTAACAGATGATCTCCGTAGACAGTTGGATCGAGGTGGGTCGGGACTGCTGATTCTCTTAGATCTGCCAGCAGCCTTTGACACGGTCAATCACAAACTTTTGGGCCAACACCTTCCTGACGTAGGGATTCAGGGCACAGTCCAACAACGGCTGTGCTCTTTTATCTCTGGTCGGGGACAGAGAGTGGCGCGAGGGAGTTGTCGCCGCGGCACTCCTTGGTGTGTGGAGTCCCGCAGGGCGCAATCCTTTCCCCGATGCTTTTTAATATCTTTATTGATGCTTTTGAATTCTGGTGCTGGAGGAGACTCTTGAGAGTCCCACGGACTCCATTCTGAAGGAAATCAGCCCTGAGTGCTCACTGGAAGGACAGATCCTGAAGCTGAGGCTCCAAGACTTTGGCCACCTCATGAGAAGAGAAGACTCCCTGGAAAAGACCCTGATGTTGGGAAAGATGGAGGGCGCAAGGAGAAGGGGACGACGGAGGACGAGATGGTGGGACAGTGTTCTTGAAGCTACAAACATGAGTTTGACCAAACTGCGGGAGGCAGTGGAAGACAGGAGTGCCTGGCGTGCTCTGGTCCAGGGGGTCACCAAGAGGCGGACACGACTAAACGACTAAACAACAACATATGCCCGCTTGCCCAGATTGTCAGGAGCTTTGGGCTAGGTTGTCATTAATATGCCGATGACACCCAACTCTGTCTGTTGATGGATGGCTGCCCTGACTCGGCCCCGGACACACTGACCAGGTGCTTGGAAGCTGTGGCTGGATGGCTGCGTGGGAACCGGTTGAAGTTAAATCCTTCGAAGACAGAGGTCCTCCGGCTGGGTCGGGACGACATGGGATTGGGGGACCAACTCTCATCTCTCGCGGGGGCTCAATTAGTGCCAGCGCCTTCTGTCAAGAGCTTGGGTGCAACCTTCGACGCCTCCCTTTCTACAGAGGCACAGGTTGCAGCCGCAGCAAAGGCGGCATTTTTCCATCTCCGCCGTATCAAGCAGTTGGTCCCTTACTTTTCTCGCCCTGACCTGGCCACAGTGATCCATGCGACCGTCACCTCCAGGCTTGATTACTGTAATTTGCTCTACGCGGGGCTGCCCTTGAAGCTGTCCCAGAAACTCCAGCGGGTGCAAAATGCCGCAGCGAGACTCCTTACGGGGTCCTCGCCACGGGATCACATTCATCCAGTGCTTTACCAGTTGCACTGGCTCCCGGTGGAGTACAGGGTCAGGTTTAAGGTACTGGGTTTAACCTTTAAAGCCCTATACGGCCCAGGACCCGCATACCTACGGGACCGCCTCTCCCGGTACGCCCCACAGAGGACCTTAAGGTCCACAAATAACAACACCTTGGAGGTCCCAAGTCGCAAGGAGGTTAGATTGGTCTCAACTAGGACCAGGGCCTTTTCAGCACTGGCCCCGACTTGGTGAAACGCTGTCCCAAGAGACTAAGGCCCTGCGGGACTTGACATCTTTCCGCAGGGCCTGCAAGACAGAGCTGTTCCGCCTGGCCTTTGGTTTTGACTCAGTCTGACCCTTATGTTTCCCTCCCCTTATGGTCTTGACTTTTAAAAGGAGGCTGCATTTTAAATTGCATTTTAACCTGTATTTTAAATTGGGGTTTTGTTTTTCTGCCGTCGTCGTCCCCCCCCCCAGCCCATTATGTTTTCATTGTAATTTTACTGGTGTTAGCCGCCCAGAGCCCAGCTTTGGCCAGGGAGGGCGGGGTATAAATAACATTTATTATTAGCTGGGATTCCTGCATTGCAGAGGGGGTTGGGATGGATGACCCTTAGGGGTCCCTTTAGGCGCTGCAATTTTAGGATTCTACTCACGGCGAGTCGAAGGGGTGAGCCTGGCTGCCGTCTTCCTCCTTTCCTTCCTCTGTCTTGGCGTCCCCCTTGTAGAAGAGGAAGGGAGGGGGGAAGGGGGGGCAAGAGAACAAGGGTGAGTTGCCTCGGCTGCCCGCTCCTGGGTTTGGCGCCACCTCCTGTTGCCCTCCTAGCCTTCTGCCCTACCAGTCCCAGGCGAGGGGGTCCACCAGGCCTGTCTGCTACTGCTTGCAGGCACCCAACTTTCCTGGAAAGCACAGCAGAAGCCGCACCTAATCCTTTTGCAAATACGGAGCCTTCTTAGCCTTATCTCTTCGCTAAAATCAACTCAATAAGATTCTGGAAAGGGTCCAAGCAAGCGAGCTGTAATGCGATAATATGATTTGCAATTGTCTCCCTTGCCTGGAAATGGCCGCGGGATGGAGAACGAACGGTGCCTTAATGGGCCCTTAATAGCTGGAAGGGAGGAAGTTGCTGGATCAGGCCAGAGCAGTGCCTCAAGGATCCCCATCATTGTTCATTGTGGGTCGGAGAAAAGTCACCGAATTGTGGAGCTGGAAAGGGACCCAGCGGTCATCTAGCCCAACCCCGCTGCAACGCAGAAATCTTTTGCTGCACGTGGGTCTCGAACCCGCGAACTTAAGATTGAGAGTCTCATGCTCTACCGACTGAAAGGAAAGCAAGGCAGGCCTTTATGTTCCCCTCCCTGTTTTACAATGTTATAGGAAAATCCTTGGGCTCACTTGGATTACCAAACAAAGACACTATCCAGGAATAGAGGAGCAAAACAGCAGCCAGTAGGCCTGGTCTTTATTCGAACGACTGTTGCAACAGGACTTGCACCTGACACATTGGAGAAGCAGGAAGAAGCCCAGAACAAAGGATGGCTCCTGCTTTTATCAGTTTTACAAAGGTCCCCACGACACCCCTGAAATTACATCACAAATACATCACAAATTGGGAGGTTCTGGCGACAGAAACCTGAGTATCAGGGCTTGACGCCACCCTTCCCTTGACCTCCACCTCCCACCCATCAAGTAAGACAAAATAAATATTTACAAGTTCCTGGTTTCCCTAACATAAATTCCTGCAACAACGCAAACCGCCCCAAACGTCACAGCTACATCGCGAGACGGGCTGCGCACGCAAAACAGATCATGCTCAAGAGCTCACAAGCCTGTCACTCAGAGCAATTTGAGCAATACTTTCTATTTGCTTTTCCCTCCGGCAGCAGCCTATGGAAAAGGAGAAGTATTTGATGTCACAGTTTAATTGACGCAGACTGGCCCCTGTTCCAAGTCCAGAATTTGCATTCGCTTTTCTCTGAGTGATTTGCAAGTTGTAAAGTTTAGGTTTCCTCAATAACTTCCTGCTATCTGCTCGGAAGGGGTCTCAGTGTTCAGCCCGAGGCTAAATATTATAAACGCAAATAAAGTGCCTATTTGTTCAAGGGATGTTTCCTAATTTTTGAAGGGTTAAGTACTGGTTATCTGTGGAGTGTGCGCTGTCAGGTATTATTCGTATTTTTTAAATATTAAGAGTGTGACTTCCAGTTTAGCTCTGCAAGGATAGATCATGTTCCAACACTAACTAAACCTAGGAATTATGGGTGCCTGATACCCACAAACTCTGGAACCCAAAACTCATAGAACCACAGAATTGTACAGTTGGAAGGGACACTGTGGGTCATCTAGTCCAACCCCCTGCAATAATAATATTACAATAATTTATTATTTATACACCACCCATCTGGCTGGGCTTCCCCAGCCACCCTGGGCGGCTTCCAACAGAATATTAAAATGCAGTAATGCATCAAACATTAAAAGCTTCCCTAAACGGGGCTGCCTTCAGATGTCTTCTAAATGTCAGGTGGTTATTTTTCTCTTTGACATCTGATGGGAGGGCGTTCCACAGGGAGGGCGCCACCACCGAGAAGGCCCTCTGCCTGGTTTCCTGCAACCTCACTTCTTGCAGTGAGGGAACCACCAGAAGGCCCTCGGAGCTGGACCTCTGTGTCCGGGCTGGACGATGGGGGTGGAGACGCTCCTTCAGGTCTACAGGACCAAGGCTCTTTAGGGCTTGAAAGGTCAGCACCAACACTTTGAATTGCGCTTGGAAACGTACTGGGAGCCAATGTAGGTCTTTCTGAACCGGTGTTATGTGGTCTCGGTGGCCGCTCCCAGTCACCAGTCTAGCTGCCTCATTCTGGATTAGTTGTAGTTCCCGGGTCACCTTCAAAGGTAGCCCCACGTAGAGTGCGTTGCAGTAGTCCAAGCGGGAGATAGCTAGAGCATGGACCACTCTGGCGAGACAGTCTGTGGGCAGGGAGGGTCTCACCCTGCGCACCAGATGGAGCTGGCAGACAGCTGCCCTGGACACAGAATTGACCTGCGCCTCCATGGACAGCGGTGAGTCCAAAATGACTCCCAGGCTGCGCACCTGGCTGCGCACCTGCAGGAATCAAGGGTAAGAATCCCTGGCAGGTGGCCATCCAGCCTCTGCTGAAGACCGCCCGACAACAAAGAACCCACATGCTTATGAGGAAGTCCATTCATAGCAAAATATACAGCGTACGACCAGAAGCCCAACAAACTAAAGGGAAGATCGAGAAAAGCTGGAGGGGAAATATTTAATGTTGGGAAAGCCAACACCAAACAGTCCATAATACAAGATCCCAAATGCCGTATGGACATCACAGCATTTTTTAAAAAAATAAATCTGGATTTTCCCTTACCTGAGAACATCTGATAAGCAAAATAAACTCTGTTTACAACTGCAGTCTCTGCTGTCGTCGAAATGTTTTCTTTCGTGGGTGGGATCGATTCGGATGGTCCGCCCCCGCCACTTAATGGATCCAAATGGTTTCCAGAGAGTGGTAGGGGATGCTTTATCCCATGTTGATGGCCTTTCAGCTGATTCCCTGGTGGCCCGCTGGAATGTGGAGTTAACCAGGGCTATTGACTGTCTGGCTCCGAAACGCCCTCTCCGATTGCATGGAGCCCGGACAGCCCCGTGGTTTTACACGGATCTGAGGGCAATGAAACAATCGCTCAGATGGCTAGAGCGCTGGTGGTGGATAACTCATTCTGAAGCTGACCGGGTTAGAGCTCAATGTCGAGCCTACCAAGTGGCGGTAGTGACAGCGAAGAAGACTTTCTTCACCGCCTCTATTGCATCTGCAGAAAACAGCAGCAGGAGACTTTTTCAGGTGGTTCGCAATTTAGTGGAACCACCTGCTACATCGGGGCCCAGCATGGGCCACATGATCTCCTGCAATGATTTTGCAAAGTTTTTTGCAGATAAAGTTGCTCAGATTTGGGAAGAGGTAGACTCCACCGTGGGAGCAGGGCTGGGGCGGGAGAGTGCTAGAGTCCTGTCTAGTCAAGTTGCGTGGAATCAATTCCAATGTTACCTCCGAGGATGTGGACAGGCTGCTTGGACGAGTGAAACCAACCACCTGTCTCCTTGATCCTTGCCCATCCTGGCTTATAAAAGCGAGCTGGGAAGGACTGGGCGATGGGCTTTGCAGGGTGGTGAATGCTTCTCTCTGTGAGGGAACATTCCCAGACCCACTGAAAGAGGCGGTCATTAAACCGCTTCTTAAAAAAACATCTTTAGACCCGCCCAATATGGCCAACTATTGCCCAATCTCAAATCTTCCATTCTTGGGCAAGGTGATTGAGCACGTGGTTGCTGAACAACTCCAGGTACGCCTGGAGGATGCGGACCATTTGGATCCCTTCAGTCGGGATTCAGGCCTCACCATGGGACTGAAACTGCCTTGGTCGCGCTGGTTGATGATCTCTGGCAGGCTAGGGACAAAGGTGAGAGCTGTTTCCTAGTTCTGCTGGACCTCTCAGTGACCTTTAACACCATCGACCATAACATCCTTCTGGACCGTCTGGAGGGGCTGGGAGCTGGGGGCATTGTCATACAGTGGTTCCGCTCCTTCCTCCTGGGCCGTGTCCAGAAAGTGGTGGTGGGGGATGAGCGTTCAGACCCCTGGGCTCTCACTTGTGGGGTGCCTCAGGGTTCTGTCCTCTCCCCCATGCTTTTTAATATCTATATGAAGCCGCTGGGAGAGATCATCAGGGGGTTTGGGCTGGGTGTTCATCAGTATGCGGATGATACCCAGCTCTACCTCTCTTTTAAATCAGAACCAGTGAGGGCGGTGAAGGTCCTGTGTGAGTGTCTGGAGGCAGTTGGAGGATGGATGGCGGCTAACAGATTGAGGTTGAATCCTGTTTTGGGGGGACGGGGGCGGGCAGGTGTGGAGGACTCCCTGGTCCTCAATGGGGCAACTGTGCCCCTGAAGGACCAGGTGTGCAGCCTGGGAGTCATTTTGGACTCACCGCTGTCCATGGAGGCGCAGGTCAGTTCTGTGTCCAGGGCAGCTGTTTACCAGCTCCACCTGGTATGCAGGCTGACATCCTATCTGCCCACGGACTGTCTCACCAGAGTGGTGCATGCTCTGGTCATCTCCCGCTTGGACTACTGCCATGCGCTCTACGTGGGGCTACATTTGAAGGTGACCAGGAAACTACAACTAATCCAGAATGCGGCAGACAGACTGGTGATTGGGAGCGGCTGCCGAGACCACATAACACCAGTCTTGAAAGATCTACATTGGTTCCCAGTACATTTCCAAGCACAATTCAAAGTGTTGATGCTGACCTTGAAAGCCCTAAACGGCCTCGGCCCAGTAGACCTGAAGGAGCGTCTCCACCCCCATCGTTCTACCTGGACACTGAGGTCCAGCGCTGAGGACCTTCTGATGGTTCCCTCCCTGTGAGAAGCGAGGTTACAGGGAACCAGGCAGAGGGCCTTCTCGGTAGTGGCACCTGCCCTGTGGAACGCCCTCCCACCAGATGTCAAAGAGAAAAACAACTACCAGACTTTTAGAAGACATCTGAAGGCAGCCCTGTTTAGGGAAGCTTTTAATGTTTAATAGACTATTTTATTTTAATATTCTGTTGGAAGCCGCCCAGAGTGGCTGGGGAAACCCAGCCAGATGGGCGGGGTATAAATAATAAATTCTTCTTAAAAAGTTATGAGTAGTGACATTTTTGGAATCGCCCTCTATTGCCCCAGGGGCTCCTTCCAGGTGCTCTCCGCCAAAGTGCAACCTAGCCGCTTTATTTATTTAAAAACGCCACCCATATATTGTTGAAACATGTGCCGCGATTCCTGCACTGCAGGGGGCTGGACTGGATGACCTTTGGGCTGCCCCCACAACCCTCCACTTCTGTACGATTCCGTAATGACGAAAAGCACGCGCTAAAACCAGGCAGCCAGAATTATTAAAAAAGGCAGAATTATAAAATTATAAAATTATGAATTAATTATAATTATAAAATTATAAATTATAAAAAGGCAGAATTATAAAAACCACACTGAAATGGATAAAAAGGGCAAGGAAACAGACCTCTGGAGGATTCGAACTCGTGAACGAGGATCTTATGGATCAGGGTGAGCCTGGTCTCAAAGGAACGTCTCTGCAGGACTTGCCCGGAGCGACAGATGGCTGGTGTTTGTTCTGCAAGCAGCGGAGGGAGTGGCAACCAGAGAACGGCGACTGGTTTGTATAATCTGTAGGGCGCAGCACCACAACCAGAGCATCCTAGACAACACCTAACGTTGGGTCAGAGCACTGAGCATTCACCTAGGCCAGCAGTGCCCACACTGGGTGGCAGAGGCTCTGAAGGCTTCAGGCCCGATTCCTACCCAGGTTTTTTTTATTATATTTTAAATAACTTTTATTCAAAATTAAAACAAAACATATTATGCAGAAACATATCATCCTTATTTTCCCTCCATTTTTCCTCCCTCCCCCCTCCCACACAACCCCCACCCCCATCCACCCCGACTTCCCTCAGTTCCAGTCTTTGATTTCTCAAAAAATGCTGTTTTCTGCATGTTACACAGTTGTCTAGATCCTCAAACTATTTAGCTGATTATTATCAATAAAAAGTTTCTGAATGTTTATTCAAAACCAGCCAAGGAGTCCAGTTCGCTTTGTTGTATCTTCAAATACTTTTTAAAGGGTTCCCATTCATCTTTAAAGTCACAGTTATCCTTGTCCCGTAGATTCCTACCCGGATTTTGAACCCGGGACCTTCTCACGGTTCAAAGGAAAGGCTGGTCTGAATTATCGAGCGTTTGGAAGCTGCTGAGCCGGACCCTTCGGTCTCAGGGCTGCCCTGCTAGGAGATTGAGGCAGTTGCCTTCTGCATGCCAAGCAGGTGTTCCGCCCAGGTGCTTAGCCCAGGTGATCTCCCAGGTCTGAATCCTTATGGAAATTATACAGGCTTTGTCCCGATTCTAAAATCGCAAAGCGGGACGTTTATTTTTCTTTCTTCTTTATTAAAATTTTTATTGAGAATTTCAACATAACAGTACAGTGGTACCTTGGGTTAAGTACTTAATTTGTTCCGGAGATCCATTCTTAACCTGAAACTGTTCTTAACCTGAAGCACCAATTTAGCTAATGGGGCCTCCTGCTGCCGCTGCTGCACAATTTCTGTTCTCATCCTGAAGCAAAGTTCTTAACCTGAAGCACTATTTCTGGGTTAGCGGAGTCTGTAACCTGAAGCGTATGTAACCTGAAGCGTATGTAACCTGAGGTACCACTGTATATCAAAACATATCATATTCATTATTCCCTCCCCCCTTTTTCCCCATTCCCCATCAAACCCTCCCTCCCCCCCAAAGACTTCCCTCAGCTCCTCTCTCTGATTTCTCAACACATGTTATTCTCTGCATATTATAAAATTATTTCAATTCTTATATTATGTATCTTCCATGTTATCAATCACTAAATTTGTGTATGTTTATTCAAAACCTGCCAAGGAGTCCAATTCATGTTGTTTAACTTTTTTGTAAAAAGTTCCCATTCTTATCTGAAGTCACAGTTGTCCTTATCTCACAATTTGTATGTCAGTTTAGCAAGTTTAGCGGGATGTGGGTAGCGCTATGGGTTAAACCACAGAGCCCAGAACATGCCGATCTGAAGGTCGGCGGTTCAAATCCCCGTGACAGGGTGAGTTCCTGTTGCTCAGTCCCTGCTCCTGCCTACCTAGCAGTTCGAAAGCACGTCAAAGTGCAAGTAGATAAATAGGTACCGCTCTGGCGGGAAGGTAAACGGTGTTTCCGTGCGCTGCTCTGGTTCGCCAGAAGCGGCTTAGTCGTGCTGGCCACATGACCCGGAAGCTGTACGCCAGCTCCCTCGGCCAATAAAGCGAGATGAGCGCCGCAACCCCAGAGTCGGCCACGACTGGACCTAATGGTCAGGGGTCCCTTTACCTTTACCTTTAGCTCTGCATAGTTCATCAATTTCTCTTGCCACTATTGTTTTGTTGGGATTTCCTCATTCTTCCATCCTAGTACCATCAAGACTCTTGCTGCTGTTGCTGCATACATGAATAAGTTCCTTGTTTTCCTTGTAGGACAAGACCTGCCAAGGAAAATAAAGCGGGACAAAGTTTCTAATCCTCTTGCCTACAAGGAATCCCCCAAGCGCTCTTAAAGGTCTATTATCTTGTCACTCTTGCAGGAAGTTCCCATATTTACTCAAATCTAATGCTCACCTCTTTTGGCCAGGTTACGTTGCAAGAATCAAGGTGCGCGCATTAGATGCGAAGGCACATTTGTGTTTGCCAGCAAGTACCTTTTTCTTTTTGGTTTCAAGGTTCTGAAAACCGAGGTACATGCTAGATTCGATGGCACATTTGTTTAGTCGTTTAGTCGTGTCCGCCTCTTGGTGACCCCCTGGACCAGAGCACGCCAGGCACTCCTGTCTTCCACTGCCTCCCTGGTGCTGGTAGCTTCAAGAACACTGTCCTACCATCTGGTCCTCTGTCCTCGGCTTCTCCTTGTGCCCTCCATCTTTCACAACATCAGGGTCTTTTCCAGGGAGTCTTCTCTTCTCATGAGGTGGCCAAAGTATTGGAGCCTCAGCTTCAGGATCTGTCCTTCCAGTGAGCACTCAGGGCTGATTTCCTTCCGAATGGAGAGGTTGGATCTTCTTGCAGTCCATGGGACTCTCAAGAGTCTCCTCCAGCACCAGAATTCAAAAGCCTCAATTCTTTGGCGATCAGCCTTCTTTATGGTCCAGCTCTCGCTTCCATACATCACTACTGGGAAAACCATAGCTTTAACTATAAAACGGTATTTCAGGCAGGTGAGCAGAGGGTATTCTTATGCCAAGGCAGGTCCAAGTCCACTAGCCGCATTGCTTCTCAATATTCTCTGGCTGGCCTCTGTTATTTTTTCCTACTGATATAAAACCTATATAAGGAGTCTATTCTGGTGCTGGAGGAGACTCTTGAGAGTCCCATGGACTGCAAGAAGATCAAACCTCTCCATTCTGAAGGACTTCAGCCCTGAGTGCTCACTGGAAGGACAGATCCTGAAGCTGAGGCTCCAATACTTTGGCCTCCTCATGAGAAGAGAAGACTCCCTGGAAAAGACCCTGATGTTGGGAAAGATGGAGGGCACAAGGAGAAGGGGGCGACAGAGGATGAGATGGTTGGATAGTGTTTTCGAGGTTACCAGCATGAGTTTGACCAAACTGCGGGAGGTAGTGGAGGACAGAGGTGCCTGGTGTGCTCTGGTCCAGGGGGTCACGAAGAGTCGGACACGACTAAACGACTAAACAACAACAAAAGGAGTCTATGTGTGCTCTTGGGTACCCCATAAGGGGGAAAAGGAGCAGTTTTTTCTTATAAGACCTGCCTCCAATTGTGGGGACCAGAGCACAGACAGGCTGCCATTGACTATAAGAGTTGTAGATTCAGCATTCTTCTCACCTGCTCACTCACCTGGTGAGGCCCAGAGCAAGAGGCTGGTCTGTCCAAGGAGGTGTAGGAAATGAGACGGGTGTGCAAAGTGAAGGATCCGCCCCCTAATAGCCAGAAGAGATGCTCTTCTGACTCCGCCCATCATGGATTCTGCCCATCATGCTCCCCCTCCGACCCCCACCTGCTGCAAAAGCAGGCTAACTCAGATTCTGTGAAATGGGCACACACATTGCAAAAAGGTTCTCATCCAACACGGAGGTGTGATAAGAATTTTAAGGTCTTAGATATGTCATAAATGTTCATAAATGTACCAAGGAAACACGTACATAAATACGTCTGAAAACCCCACAGAAAAAAAGTCCTGAACAAATTGATCTCAATTCTTTCTCTGCAAGGTCAAAGTGGGAAACCTCCCCATTGTCTTTTTCCTTCACAAATCCTGTCTTAAATGCACATTTAAGATATGAATAGGGTGTGAGGCTATGACCTGGCTCAGGAACTAAATATTTATCATTACAAAAGACTGGCCAGGCTCCCCAGACAATCCAATCAAGTGACCATTAAACAGGTAACCTGATAAACAAGTCACTCAGATTTCTGTTGTAGACCGCCTTTTCTGTGATGTAGGTATGATGTATCTGGGGAGTGGTCTTGAGCTCCAGGGCAGGGAATTAATATGTCTATAGAAGGCCTTGCGCGCCATTGTTCTGGGTTCCTCCTCCCTCCTGCGTGTGGTGAGGACCCTGTTGCAACAGATCAATAAAGATCAGGCTTACGAGCTGCTTTGCTTCTCAATATTCTCTGGTTGGCCTCTGTTATTCTCTCCTACCAATAGGGAACCTACGTAAGGACTCTATATGGGCTCTTGGATACCCCATAAGGGGGGGAAAAGGGCAGATTTTTGTTTACAACAGAGGCTTACAAACACGGTTGGCCCCTTCGGTTCCCAAAGCAGGTGGTGGCACACCTACACCCCAAATGTGTCAGAGAATCAGAGAATCGGATGGGACCCCGAGGGCCATCTAGTCCAGCCCCCTTCAAGGCAGGAATCTCAGCTAAATCTCATTTACGCTTCTGGAGCGGAACACCTTCCTCGCTTCACCTTTCAACTTTCCCTGCTCTTATCGCTTCTGGCGCACCTGCCGTTGGCTGCTTCTGTTTGCGTTGGCGTTTTATGAGTTGCCGCAAGATAGCCGATTGTTAGTTAACGCTATTGATTTCCTTACAGATTACCGTATTTTTCGCACTATAGGACGCACTTTCCCCCCTCCAAAAATGAAGGGGAAATGTGTGTGCGTCCTATGGTGCGAATGCAGGCTTTCGCTGAAGCCTGGAGAGCGAGAGGGGTCGGTGCGCAGGCTTCAGGAGAGCCCCACCGCCAGCCCCACAAGCTCGGGGGAGAGCGGGGAGGCGGAACGCCGCCATCCCGCTGTCCCCCGACTTGGCTAGAAGGCTGGCGGGGGGGGAGAAGCCTGCTTCTCCCCGTCGCCAGCCCCGCAAACTCGGGAGACAGCGGGAGAGGCGCAGCGCGCCCTTCCCGCTGTCCCCCGACTTGGCTAGAAGGCTGGCGGGGGGGAGAAGCCGGCTCCTCCCCGTCGCCAGCCCCGCAAACTCGGGAGATAGCGGGAGAGGCGCAGCGCGCCATCCCGCTGTCTCCCGACATGGTTTGGAGGCTGGCGGAGGGCTTCCTCCTCCCCCAGCCCCGCAAGCTCCCAGAGCGATGCCAAAGCTGCGCGCAGCTTCGGCATGGCTCTGGGTCCCGTTCTGGGGGAGGGGGAAGCTCAGGCTTCCCCTGCCCCAGCCCCGCGCCTGGCGGGGGGGGGGGGGAATAAATTTTTTCCCCTTTATTCCCCCCCTCAAATCTAGGTGCGTCCTATGGACCGGTGCGTCCAATCGTGCGAAAAATACGGTAGCCAGTAGGTGAAGCCGTGTGCATCTAAACATTTTACGCTCCAATGTTCCTTCGCCCCGGGTAAGAATGCGTGAAAAATGCTTTTCATGTGATACTCTTAGTTGTGTATTCTTGTTCAGCCTTATATCAGAGCATATTTTTATAAATAAACATACAATCGGCAGTTGCTGCTTTGTGTTATCACCTTCCTTGTTGGGTTGGGCAAACTGTTACTCTTTATCAGTGCTTTTTTTCTCTAGAAAACACCCACTTCCCAGAAATGGGCAGAGGAGGGACAGCCAAGCCGGCCAAAGGAATGCACTCTGCACATGCTCAAGTGTAGCAGGAAACCCCCCCCAATCATTCAGTTTGTACAAACTTCACACTCACACACTACATACGCTACGCTTCTATTATAAATTCATAGAAAATGAACCATACATCAGGTCTGCACTGTTCCACTTTTATTTTACTCCTTGAAGGAAGGACTACAAAATGGGGAAGGTTTGATACAGGGCAGCCATAATCCCTTCACCATCCCAGCACATCCACAGGAGCCCTGCCCAGTTGCTATGCCAACCCTGATGGTCCCAGACAGAAGACCATCAAGGTCACAAAGAACTTGCATATGGGAGTGGATTCAGCACGGACTGGAACAAAAGACAATAATCAGCTATTCCCTCTGGGGGCAGGAAACTGCAAACTCCCCTCTGTCTCCTGGAAAGTACTCATGGGGCGGGGGAAAGGGGGAACCAGCCAGGTGACAGGACACTCAGGTTACCACCACAACCCCTCCCTCAACCCCTCCTTTCTGTGATGTGATGTAGTCTTAGGGGTGTAGTTTGGGGGATTAGTAACTAATAAAAGTTGGGGTCTTCTTTTGTTCTGGGCTTCCATTTTGCTTCAGCTTCTTGCGGGTGGGAGTCCTGTTGCGACAGTATTCAATCAAGGCCAAGCCTACAGGCTGCTGTTTTGCTCCAAGTTATCCTGGTTGGTGTCTTTGTTTTGTCCGGATTTTTCCGTTAACACAAGGAAGCAAGGCTCTAGGATTCTGCCCGAGCCTCATAGCTCCTTCCCCAAGACCAGGAAGGTCCCAGGGCAGTTATTTAAGATTCAGAATTAGGTAAAGGTAAAGGGACCCCTGCCCATTAGGTCCAGTCGTGACCAACTCTGGGGTTGCGGCGCTCGTCTCGCTTTATTGGCCAAGAGAGCCGGTGTACAGCTTCCAGGTCATGTGGCCAGCAGGACTAAGCCGCTTCTGGCGAACCAGAGCAGCGCACGGAAACGCCGTTTACCTTCCTGCCGAAGTGGTACCTATTTATCTACTTGCACTTTGACGTGCTTTCGAACTGCTAGGTGGGCAGGAGCAGGGACAGAGCAACGGGAGCTCACTCCGTCGCGGGGATTCGAACCGCCGACCTTCTGATCGGCAAGCCCTAGGCTCTGTGGTTTAACCCACAGCGCCACCCGCGTCCCCTAAGATTCAGAATTAAGAAGTGTGAAAACAAGGTCCTCTAAAAACTAGGTGCATCTTATGGAGCGAAAAATACAGTAAGCAGGGGTGTGCTAACATACCCCATGAGCTGCCAAGGTGCGATGACTGGCTTCACAGAATCACTAGTTGGCCTCTGTTATTTTCTCCTACCAATAGGGAACCCACTTAAAGACTCTATACGGGCTCTTGGATACCCCTTAATGGGAAAAGGAGCAGTTTTTCCCCTTATAACAATGCTTTTAGGGTGGTCTTTGGTTAAGAGGTTGGGCAATGTCCAAAAGTAATTAAAGGGACTTGCACACTTTTTGTTGCCTCCTTGCGAGGAGGGGAGGGGACTCTATTGCAACAGAAAAATTAATTTCCCCATCACTAGAACTTCTGTGGGGTTCGAAACGCCACCCACGTTTGCACAAGCCAGACCACAGCTTCCTTAGGAGGGGAAGTAAAATATACTCGGAGTGATTTCATGCTCTTTATTGCATGATTGAATTGCCCCCCAAAACTCAGGCTTTTATATACATTATTTACACAATGAATCCCATCTGATTGGCTGATTCTGCTTCCCTCCTGGAGCCTGATTGGTCTTCTCCTGCAGGCCAATCAGTAGTTGCATTGTAGGATCCTACTTGCCTATTGATCTAGGATCCAAGCTTCGTATATAACAGGAAGGGACATCAAGCTTCTGTAATAAACAAAAATCTGCCCTTATTTCCTTATGGGGGACAGAAGAGCCCTTACAGAGTCCTTTGCAGGTTCTCCATCGGTCGGAGAAAAGAACAGAGGCCAAGCAGAGAATATTGAGAAGCAAAGCAGCTCGTAAGCCTGATCTTTATTGATCTTTATTGAAGGTGCCCCCTTCACACACAGGAAAGGAGGAGGACCCCGAACAAAGGTGTGCCCCCCCTTATATAGACATTTTAAATTGCCCACCCTGGAGTCCAGGACCACCCCTAGAAACATCATACATACATCACAGAAATGGCAGTCTACAACAGAAATCTGAGTGTGTTGTTCACCTCCTTTCTGGCAGGTTACCTGTTAATGGTCACTTGATTGGATACCCTGGGGAGCCTGGCCAGTCTTTTGTAATGATAAATACTTAGTTCCTGAGCCAGGTCACAGGCTCACCCTATTCATACACAGACATACCCTTAAGACAGGATTTGTGAACGAAAAGACAATGGGGAGGCTTTTCCATTTCGTTCAACCTTGCAGAGAAAACATCTGGTCAGTTTGAGAGTCAAAATGATTTCAGGGCTGTTTCCCTGTGCTGCTTCAGACATGTGGTTTATATATTAATGTACATGTTTGCTCGGTACATTTATGAACATTTATTATACATATCAGACCTTAATTTTTGTTATTTCACTTCTGGCGTTATATGTCAGGGATGTGTATACCTGTGAAGAGATCCAAGATTTAGAACCTCAAAGCCAAAGTGAGAGCATTTGGGTCAAAATTAAGGGAGAGAAGAATAACAGTGACCTCATTGTGGGAATTTACTATAGATCCCCAAGCCAAACGGAGGACATAGATGATGCCTTCCTGGAACAGATGGCCAAGCATGCAAAAGGAAGGGAGATAGTAGTAATGGGGGACTTCAATTACCCGGATATTTGTTGGATGTCAAACTCAGCCAAGAGCATAAGGTCAAACAGATTCCTCACTGGCCTTGCAGACAACTTCATTGTCCAGAAAGTGGGAGAAGCAACAAGAGGAACAGCCATTTTAGATCTGGTCCTAACCAATGTTGATGACCTGGTTAGTGGGGTAGAAGTGGAAGGACCATTAGGCGCAAGTGATCATGCTCTTCTGAAGTTTACTATACAGCGGAAAGGAGCAGCCAAGCATACTAGGACTCAATTTCCTGACTTTAAGAAAGCCGACTTCATAAAACTTAGGGAAGTGCTGGGTGAGATCCCATGGACAGTAATACTAAAAGGAAAGGGAGTTCATGATGGCTGGGAGTTTGTTAAGAGGGAGATAGTAAAAGCACAACTTCAGGCAATACCAATGAGACGGAAACATGGAAGGTGCCTAAAGAATCCAGGGTGGCTATCTAAAGAACTTTTAACTGAGTTAAGATTAAAAAAGGATGTGTACAAAAAATGGAAAAGGGGGGAAACCACCAAAGAGGAATTCAAACAAATAGCCAGCACGTGTAGACACAAAGTCAGAAAAGCTAAAGCACAGAATGAACTCAGGCTTGCGAGAGAGGTTAAAAGCAACAAAAAAGGCTTTTATGGATATGTTCGTAGCAAAAGGAAGAACAAAGAAACAGTGGGGTCACTCAGAGGAGAAGATGGTGAAATGCAAACAGGGGACACAGAAAGGGCTGAACTCCTCAATGCCTTCTTTGCCTCAGTCTTCTCCGCTAAAGAAAACAATGCCCAACCTGAAGAATTTGGAGCAAATGATTCAGCAGAGGAAACACAGCCCAGAATAACTAAGGAGATAGTACAAGAATACTTGGCTAGTCTAGATGTATTCAAGTCTCCAGGGCCAGATGAACTGCATCCAAGAGTATTAAAAGAACTGGCAGATGTGATTTCAGAACCACTGGCAGTCATCTTTGAGAATTCCTGGAGAACAGGCGAAGTCCCGGCAGACTGGAGGAGGGCAAATGTTGTCCCTATTTTCAAAAAGGGGGAAAGAGAGGACCCAAATAATTACCACCCAGTCAGTCTGACATCAATACCAGGGAAGATTCTGGAGCAGACAGTCTGTGAGCACCTAGAAAGGAATGCTGTGATCACCAATAGTCAGCATGGATTTCTGAAAAATAAGTCATGTCAGACTAACCTGATCTCGTTTTTTGACAGAATTACAAGCCTGGTAGATGAAGGGAACACAGTGGATGTAGCCTACCTTGATTTCAGCAAGGCATTTGACAAGGTGCCCCATGATATTCTTGTAAAGAAGCTGGTAAAATGCGGTCTTGACTATGCTACCACTCAGTGGATTTGTAACTGACTGACTGACCGAACCCAAAGGGTGCTCATCAATGGTTCCTCTTCATCCTGGAAAAGAGTGACTAGTGGGGTGCCACAGGGTTCTGTCTTGGGCCCGGTCTTATTCAACATCTTTATCAACGACTTGGATGATGGACTCAAGGGCATCCTGATCAAATTTGCAGATGACACCAAACTGGGAGGGGTGGCTAACACCCCAGAGGACAGGATCACACTTCAAAACGACCTTGACAGATTAGAGAACTGGGCCAAAACAAACAAGATGAATTTTAACAGGGAGAAATGTAAAGTATTGCACTTGGGCAAAAAAAATGAGAGGCACAAATACAAGATGGGTGACACCTGGCTTGAGAGCAGTACATGTGAAAAGGATCTAGGAGTCTTGGTGGACCACAAACTAGACATGAGCCAACAGTGTGACGCGGCAGCTAAAAAAGCCAATGCAATTCTGGGCTGCATCAATAGGAGTGTAGCATCTAGATCAAGGGAAGTAATAGTGCCACTGTATTCTGCTCTGGTCAGACCTCACCTGGAGTACTGTGTCCAGTTCAAGAAGGACACTGAGAAACTGGAACGTGTCCAGAGGAGGGCAACCAAAATGGTCAAAGGCCTGGAAACGATGCCTTATGAGGAACGGCTAAGGGAGCTGGGCATGTTTAGCCTGGAGAAGAGGAGGTTAATGGGTGATATGATAGCCATGTTCAAATATATAAAAGGATGTCACATAGAGGAGGGAGAAAGGTTGTTTTCTGCTGCTCCAGAGAAGCGGACACGGAGCAATGGATCCAAACTACAAGAAAGAAGATTCCACCTAAACATTAGGAAGAACTTCCTGACAGTAAGAGCTGTTTGACAGTGGAATTTGCTGCCAAGGAGTGTGGTGGAGTCTCCTTCTTTGGAGGGCTTTAAGCAGAGGCTTGACAACCATATGTCAGGAGTGCTCTGATGGTGTTTCCTGCTTGGCAGAGGGTTGGACTCGATGGCCCTTGTGGTCTCTTCCAACTCTATGATTCTATGATTCTATGATCTTTTAACGGCTGCCAGAATTATCATCTGCCAGAATAGGTGGGTGTGAGGAGATAGAAGGGACTGGGGTGGGGATATTGCATAATACTTTTTTACAACATTATACCATTTCCCTTTATTTCTTAATATTTTCCCGTATTTTTCGCTCTATAACACGCACCAGACCATAACACGCATGTATTTTTTAGAGGAGGAAAACAAGAAAAAAAGTATTCTAAACAAAACAGTGGATGTATGATTTTTGTGGTTCATGCTGTGGCCACAGACATGTGATCTGACAGTGAGTTTGGGGTAGCAATGCAAAAATCCTGAGGATCCATGTGGATCCATGCTTTGTAACCACGTTTTTGCACCACTGCGACCCCAGGCAACAGTGGGTGCATGATTTTTTTGGTGCAAGATGTAGCCATGGACATGCCATGTGATCTGATGGTGAATTTGGGGTGACCCAATGTAAAAATCCTGAGGATCCATGGGCTTTTACCTCCCCCCTCCCAGGCAGCCTCCTTTATTGCTAGCGTCCCTTATCTCCTTCCTGATCACTTATCAGCTGTTTCCTTTCAACACTCCCTTCCCTCTGGTTTGCCTTAGTGACTTTTCCTTAGCTGGAGCAGTTTTTTGCTCCTCCTTTTCTTCTAATTTCTCTCCTTATTGCTTTAGTCTTCCTGTTTCCCCCCTTTGCAAGTTTGCTGTCTTTACCTCCCCCCCTTCCAGGCAGCCTCCTTTATCTCTAGCCTCCCTTATCTCTCTCCCTGATCAGCGGCTTTGTTTCAACACCCACTTCCCTCTTTCAAAATAAAAAGCATGATCTGCTTTTTGCCCCTGGGCAATTCGGCTCCGGGGACCACGCATTCACTCCGTAAGACGCACAGACATTTCCCCTTACTTTTTAGAAAGAAAAAAGTGTGTCTTACGGAGCGAAAAATACGGTAAATATTTATTGAGATTTACGGGACAAATAGAGCTCAAGGAAACGTGGGAACAGGAGAGATCAAACAGGAACATCATGTAAGTGAGACTCAGTTGGATCCGGTCTTCTTTCTCACCTGCCCGCCCTCTCTGCCCTGGGCAAGTTTGCCAGCGTGCCACCCTTCCTCCTCTCCCTGTGCCAGGCGCTGCCCCTGGTCTCAACCACCGAGTAGGAATGAGCGGAGGCAAACCCAGGCAGCGGTTGGTGACTCAAAACCCACCTCACCCACAAAGGATGTATGTGAATTGCATTGACCATCATGGAAGGAGGCCATGGGATACGATACTTTATTAATGCATCCTCAACTCTGCTTGAGGAGCCAGTGTGGTGGTAGTGGTTAAGAGCAGTGGACTCGTAATCTGGTGAACCGGGTTCGCTTCCCCGCTCCTCCACCTGCAGCTGCTGGGTGACCTTGGGCCAGTCACACTTCTCTGAAGTCTCTCAGCCCCACTCACCTCACAGAGTGTTTTTTGTGGGGGAGGAAGGGAAAGGAGAATGTGAGCCGCTTTGAGACTCCTTCGGGTAGTGATAAAGCAGGATATCAAACCCAAACTCTTCTTCTTCTTCTTGGAAGGAACAATGGCAGCTGGGGTCAAAAGCATCTGGAGGGCGTCCCAGGGTGCTGCCTGAGGCTGATGGGAGACGTAGTCCTGGCAAGCTCCACGTTGGGTGTGCTATCCAAACATCACCCCCGACATAAAATAAAAATAATTTATTTATACCGCGCCCATCTGACTGGGTTTTCCAGGATACTCTGGGAGGCTTCCAACAGGATATTAAAAACACAATAAAACATCAGACATTAAAAACTTCCCTAAACAGGGCTTCTAAAGGTCAGGTAGTTGTTTATCCCTTTGACATCTGATGGGAGGGCGTTCCACAGGGCGGGCGCCACCACCACCTGGTTCCCTGTAACCTCACTTCTTGCAATGAGGGAACCGCCAGAAGGCCCTTGGAGCTGGACCTCAGTGTCCGGGCTGAATGATGGGGGTGGAGACGCTCCTTCAGGTATACTGGGCTTTTGAGGCCGTTCAGGGCTTTCAAGGTCAGCACCAACACTTTGACTTGTGCTCGGAAATGTACTGGGAGCCAATGTAAGTCTTTCAGGACCGGTGTTATATGGTCTTGGCAGCCGCCCCCAGTCACCAGTTTAGCTGCCGCATTCTGGATTAGTTGTAGTTTCTGGGTCACCTTCAAAGGTAGCCCTACGTAGAGCACATGGCAGTAGTCCAAGTGAGAGATAACCAGAGCATGCACCACTCTGGCGAGACAGTCTGCGGGCAGGGAGGGTCTCATCCTGCGTGCCAGATGGAGCTGCCCTGGACACAGAACTGACCTGCGCCTCCATGGACAGCGGTGAGTCCAAAATGACTCCCAGGCTGCGCACCTGGTCCTTTAGGCACACAATGACCACAGCGTGGTGTAGTGACTACATTATTACATGAGCACTGTTCCACAGCACTTGATATTTTAATTTACATACATTCATTCACAATAAGATGGGTTTATGAAGCAATTCTTTATCTTCCCACCACGCTGACAAGAATTCTACGAAACAGGGGTCTATATTCGGAATCACTGTTTAGTGTTACACATCATATTTGCTGAATACACAAAGCTTCACAGCTTGTCTGTCACAAAGTCTGGTACCTCGCTTCATTTAAAGATTTACAGAGACTCTGAGACTAAAGATTTCATGAGAAGAGAAGACTCCCTGGAAAACACCTTGATGTTGGAGAAGGGGACGACGGAGGATGAGATGGTGGGACAGTGTTCTCGAAGCTACCAGCATGAGTTTGACCAAACTGTGGGAGGCAGTAGAAGACAGGAGTGCCCGGCGTGCTCTGGTCCAGGGGGCCACAAAGAGTCGGACACGACTAATCAACAACACATGGTCATCGTGTTGCCTAGACATTGCTGACACTCCTGACACGAGACACCCCTGCAGCTCTCGGTTTGGAGAACGGCACCGCCTTTCTCAAATCATACAGGACATCCTTTTGCCCTGAACTGGGGGAAGCAGAGGTTGTAGAAGGAGCCTGTTTCGAAGAGAGCAAGCTCCCTCCAATGGACCCATCGTTTTGCCTGCAGCTCCTCCCTCGTCAGAGACCCTGCCCGGCCATAGTAGTGAGGGTCAAGGACCAGGAGGTGGTGGCGCCCTTCTGGGCCGGAGCAGACCCCCAGCAGCCCCTTGGAAGAGTTGTCCCTGTCACCCCCCATCATAACAGGGCCGCCGCCTCCCTGGAAATGGCCATGCAGAACCTCCAGCTCCCTTTCCAGCTCCCACCCGTGGGGAACGTGGACCACCTTGCCCGGCACGCTGTAAAAGTGGTCCAGGCACAAGGCCGCTTCTATGGTGCCAATCCAGTCCCGGGAGCCGGCGAAGGAGGCGGGCTTGTCTCCTATCTCCACCAGAGCGTTTTGGATCTCCTGCAGGGAAGGGACCGGGCGGGGAAGGGTTTTTCCGACACCCGGCGGCAGCCAAGAACACACGGTCTGGAGGGTGCGGTACCCGCAGCCCCAACCACGGTCGTCCACACTGTCACAGCCGTAGTGGTAGTAGCGGTAGGAGCCGGAGACGAGGGCCAGGCGGTGAGGAGGAGGGTCCGGGAGAGGCAGCCCCAGGTGGACGTCAGAGAGTAAGGACATCCTCTGCAGGAGAGAGGAGAGGCGGGCCTGCAGGGGACAAAGAGAGAAGGAATCATTATTCATTATAATTATTTTTGGTTGGTTAGACCGCGTGGACTGCAAGAAGATCAAACCTATCCATTCTGGAGGAAGTCAGACCTGAGTGCTCACTGGAAGGACAGATACTGAAGCTGAGGCTCCAAGACTTTGGCCACCTCAGGAGAAGAGAATACTCTTTGGGAAAACGTGGCAGCAGCGAAGGCAATCCTGACCCCAGTGTTGGGGTTGGGGCCCTTCAGGAGAATGCACAAGCAGTGGTGGTGAGCCGAGAGAGGCAGGAGCCTAAGGAGAGCTTGGCTGCAGGATCCGGCCAAATTGGACCCATCCAGGGGAAGCAATGGAGGCAGTGAGAGAATTTACCTTCTTGGGCTCCATGATCACTGCAGATGGTGACAGCAGCCACAAAATTAAAAAACGCCTGCTTCTTGGGAGAAAGGCGATGACAAACCCAAACAGCTTCTTAAAAAGCAGAGACATCACCTTGCCAACAAAGGTCCGTATAGTTCAAGCTCTGGTTTTCCCAGTAGTGATGTATGGAAGTGAGAGATGGACCATCAAGAAGGCTGATCGCCAAAGAATGGATGCTTTTGAATTCTGGTGCTGGAGGAGACTCTGGAGAGTCCCATGGACTGCAAGAAGATCCAACCTCTCCATTCTGAAGGAAATCAGCCCTGAGTGCTCACTGGAAGGACAGATCGTGAAGCTGAGGCTCCAAGACTTTGGCCACCTCATGAGAAGAGAAGACTCCCTGGAAAAGACCCTGATGCTGGGAAAGATGGAGGGCACAAGGAGAAGGGGACGACAGACGATGAGATAGTGGGACAGTGTTCTCGAAGGGACCAGCATGAGTTTGACCCAACTGCGGGAGGCAGTGGAAGACAGGAGGGCCTGGCATGCTCTGGTCCAGGGGGTCACGAAGAGGCGGACACGACTAAACGACTAAACAACAAGAACAGACCGCGGTGCTGGCAGTGCCAAGGCTGCGGGTTCGATCCCCGTAAGGGGCAGCTACGCGTATTCCTGAATTGCAGGGGGTTGCATTAATGAACCTCCGGGTCCCTTCCAAATCTATGATTCCATCATTCTCCTGGCTTAACCTACCTCACAAGGTTGTTGTGGGAATTCAATGAGGAGGCACCTTGGGGGAAAAAGGTGGCCTATCCGTCTAATAAGGTTTTAATGTTGTATTTTAATCTTGTTTTTTAAGTTGTATTTTAATCAACTTGTTTTTATTATTGGTTGTTAGCCGCCCTGAGCCCGGGCTTGTCTGGGGAGGGTGGGGTATAAATAAAATTTATTTATTAATAATAATGATAATAATAATAAAATAAACAAAGGACTCTTTCCATGAGCAAAGCAATTATGTGTTCAAATATGTTTGTGCTCAAACTCAATAACATTGAAAAAGAGATAACCAGCTCCTCGGCGTAAGGCCAAGCGGAAATCTCTCCCTTGTCTGACCAGGGTTCTTGCAAACCTGAATGGCACCTTCGCACTCCATGCAATTTTTTTTTAAAATAATTTATTTTATTCTTGAACATTACACTAAACAAACTTGACTTTTCTCTTTTTCTAAAGTGACGAGAGGATTCAGCTGCTGCTCTTCAAACTGAGCTTGTCAAACAGGTACTCCCCTGTGCCATTCTGGGGCAGTCCCAGGCGCCTCAGGTTCGTGAGGTGGTCTCCCAGCTGCTTGATGACCTTCACCTCTTCCTCCAGGAACTCAGACTCCAGGAAGTCACACAGATGAGGGTCTCCCTTCTCTGTTGCCAGCTTGTGCAGATCCAGCAAGGCCTGGTTCATCCTTTTCTACAGCTGCAGGCCAGACTGCAGGGCATCCAGGCTGTTGCCCCACTCGTACTTCTCTGGCTTGTTGAGGTCCTTCAGCAAGATGCGCCCCCCTCTCTTGTTGTGGTATTTCAGGAACTTGTCTGCATGCTCCCATTTTTCTTCGGACTGCTCCTTCAGGAACTTGGCCATGTGACACAAGGCAACGTCATCCCGGTCAAAGTGGTAGGACATAGACAGATAAACATAGCTAGCATTCAACTCCAGATTCACCAGCTGGTTCAAGGTAGCTTCACAGTCAGCATGGAAGTTCTGGCACACCTGAGAAGACATCTCTGTATCCTAGCAAAATAAACTGAGACCAAACAACACTACAAGCCCTACACTGCTGTTCACTCCATGCAATTTTGATTCCAGCATTGCACATTTGCTCCTGCCTTGCAGCGGGTTGGGACAGAATGGTTTATAGGGCTGTCCATCGCTGGTTTTTTTGAAGGGAGAGTAATTCTGTCCTCGACCAAATGTCACCTCCAGCGGATCCCTCTCCCCAGGTACTGGCTGCAGCAACCTCCCACCCCTCCCTCGTTTATGGGCGGGGTATAAATAAATTATTATTATATAACAAAGACTTGACGTTTTTATCCCCCCAAAAAGTTTTTGATTTGAGTTTCCATTGAAATGAGGCTGTATTTTAATATTTTAATAATGTTGCATTTTAATCTTGTTTTTAAGTTGTATTTCAATCAATTTGTTTTTATATCGGGTGTTAGCCGCCCTGAGCCCGGTCTTGGCTGGGGAGGGCGGGGTATAAATAAAATTTATTATTATTATTAGACTCACCCTCCAGAAAATCCAGTTTTCCTTGGTCTCTAGGCAGGTCTAGTCCTCCATTACCATAGAGACGGGGCCTGCAAATCCTTTCTATCCGACTCCTAGAGCGGCCCCTCCCTCTTCCCGTATTTATGATATAAAGACCGACAGAGGGGAATTGATGCACTCTATGATGAAGGCGGGGAAGCGGGCAAAGGGTGACGACGCAACGGAACATCCGCTTCCGGAAATCTCCTGCCCAACTTCGAAGGCGTGGCGGCCATCTTAGGTAAGGTTAAGGGGACATTCCGGCCGCTCTTCCGCAGTAATATGGCGGGCATCCGGAAGTGAGGTAAGGACAAACTTCCGGCTATCTCCCCCAAAGGAAAGGGGGCGGTGGAAATGATATTTAAATTTTAATACCTATAGAAAAGCTTAAAATTCCGAAGCCAACACGTAATTGGTCATTGGGGGTAAGCGGGAAGCTGCCATTGGCCTGGTTGCTCTGGGTGGGTGGGTGGGTGCCGCTCTAGGCGTTGGCATCTCCATGATGAAACGCCCTCTGTGCGTTGCACCCACGAGATAGGAAAAGGGTAGAGGCGCCATTCAAGTGCCAAAAGGCGGGAACCCATTGGCTTCCTCGTTCTCTTTAGAGAAGCGATGGAGAAACCCAAGATTTTATTATATCCGAGACATTATATCCAAACAACAACAGAAAAGGTGGCAACTAAGAGAGAAGTCCTCATATCTCTAATTCAACTCTTGATTTATTTCGTGGAAAAAACAATTTAAAAAATAATAATACTGCCCTGCAAATCCCTTATCCTTGTATTATAAAGATTAGTCCATCTCAAATAAATTAAGGGGGAAAACGCAGCGTAGATCTAATTAATAAAGTCATTTGATTACGTTAAATATAAGATTCTGTATCCTGTTTGTATAATATATTGCATTTTGAAGAAACTATCGGGGGTTGGACTAGATGACCGCTGGGGTCCCTTCCAACTCTACAACTCCGTGATAATAGGAATCCTGAAATACTGTTTGTGAAGGGCTGGGGTCAGGGTTGATCCATGTTATTTTTATAATGCAGGTTGGCATGGAAGTGAAAAAAGGTAGTGAAAAGGAGAAGAGGGCGGAAAATGTTTCTCTGTCCCCTCTTTCTCTGTGAAATGCATTATTTCATAAATAAATTTCTATAATGCCACCACTTCCTCGCCTTTTCTCTAATCAGAAAAGCCCAGACACTGCAATCTTTCTTCATAGGGGAGCTGCTCCAGCCTTTTGATCATTCTGGTGGTCCTTTTCCGAACTTTCCCCAACCCTACAATATCCTTTTTGAGGATATATCCTTTTGACCAGAACCGCACACAGGACTCTAAATGCAGCCACACCACAGATTTCTATAATGGCACTATGGTATCGGCAGATTTATTTTCACTCCCTTTCTTCCTAGCAACCCCTAGCATGGAATTCACATTTTTCACAGCCGCCACACTCTGGGTCGACATCATCAAACCCGTCTGTTGCGACCCCAAAGTCTTGCTCCTGGTCCATTACCCCCAGTTCAGAACCAGTTTGGAGAAGAGGCGTTCCCAAAGACCTCACCCCCCCCCAAATAAACCCCAGACACAACACGCCATCTGTTCTTGCACTTTCACTTTTATTGCAGCGGTCACTAAAAAGTAGAAATCACCCCACTTCTCCTCTCCCCCCTCAAGCCCTGTTAGTGTTAGTACCCAAAAGCACATATTTAGCCCCCAAAAGGGGGACCACAAACACCCCCACCCCAGTGGCTGTCCAGCTAAAGAGGCACAAAAAAATAAAACATTTAAGTCGGCCAGTAAACAATTAGTAGAAGCACCTTTGGGGCAACAAGGGTGTTAGGAAGTATTTGGGGAGTCCTGATTTAGGAACAACTTGCTTTAAAAATAGCCTGTTCTCTATGGTTAGCTGGGTTAATGGCAGGGATGGGGGAGACGGACCCCCCCTGACTGGGGAATGTAATGAACGAAGCTCATCTTCCACTCAGCACAGTCGAAAGCCTTTTCCAACTTATAGCATCCTCCAGAAATTTTGGATTACCGCTCCTGGCTGGAGATAATTTCCAAAATATTGGGGGGGCACCAGGTTGGGGAAGGTGAGGAATGACTTTTAAAATGGGGGGGCAAACAAAGCAATATGGCAGCTATCAAAGGGAGTGGAATGAAGGAAGCGTCCTCA
Source organism: Podarcis raffonei (assembly GCF_027172205.1). Taxonomy (NCBI): domain Eukaryota; kingdom Metazoa; phylum Chordata; class Lepidosauria; order Squamata; family Lacertidae; genus Podarcis; species Podarcis raffonei. The sequence continues at coordinate 54,153,733 of NC_070614.1, read as the reverse complement.
GGGTCTAGATTCATGTGCAAGGAAGAAGTTTCACCTCCGTCCTGAAAGGAACATGGCCTCTAAAACAATGGCAGGGGACCACCCTGCCAGTAGTCTGGGTCGCGGGGTTGACTCAGTGTCCTAGAGAGACCCCTTAACACACATACACACCCACACATTCAAAAGATGCCTTGTGGAAGTTGGAAAGGTGTCAAGTAACTTCTGTGTTTGGGTCTTGGGCCACATTCGCACCGGGCAGCTAAAAGCGCTAAAAAACCCACTTTAAACAGTCATGCGTTCCCCCAAAGAACTCTGGGAGATGTAGGTTTTTTTTAAGGGTGCTGAGAGCTGTTGATCCCCCTCTCCCAGGGCTACAACTCCCAGAGTTCCCTGGGAAGAGGGGCTGATTGTTAAAACTGAAGTTTGTTTGTGTGTGTGTGTGTAACAGGGGGTTTCCCAACAACTCTAGGCCCCCTTAACAAACCGCAGATCCCAGGATTCTTCCGGGGAAGCCATACCTGTTTAAAGTGATATCACCGCGGTTTAAATGGTGCGAATGTAGCCCTAGAGTCAAGGTAGCATGCGCTGAACAAGTGGACTTGGGGCCCAATCCACCGTTTCTAATTTCAGGAGTAAGGCTGCAGGGGCGTTGCCTGAAGGAGCAAATCTTAGAGCCGAGCAGCAAAAAGGCCACCCTATTGCTACTGTTGGGGCACTGCCTTCGTTTTCCCTGAGGAGGTGTCTGTGCGGGAGAAGAATCCATGGCAGGCGGAAGAGCATCGACGTGCCTGGCAAACTGGTCTGTGCGTCTCATATGAATCCTGATGGAGCAGCTTGCAAAGGACAGGTTGCAAGGGAAATATATATGTGCAAGAACTGCCCTGTCTAACAGATCCCGGTGGGCCAAGGCCTCTGCTACATGTTGCGGCTAAGAAGGCATTTCCGAACCGTGTGTGTGTCCAGGGGAGTCCCTCTCCTTAAAAACATAAAAAGAAGCAGCCCCCGCCCAACCTTTCTCTTCGCCCCCTTCAAGCTTGCTGGGCCTTCACTCAAGACTCCCCAAATCCACCCGGGCCTTGCAAGGTCCTCTCTGCCCTTTTCCAAAGCCACCTCTCCAAAACCACCAGGGCAAATTTTCTCACCATTCACTTCACTCGAGAGACAAGGCACCTTATTTCTTTTGTAAAAATACCAAAAAAGAAACAAAACCACCTAGATTTTCCACCCCTCTGCCCCCGCCAAACCCCAGGTCCTCCTCAGAGCTCCGTACAGGTGACGGGCGTCAGGCCGTGGATGAGCAGAGTGGGCCCCAGGTCTGTGGTCAGGATCGCCAGCTGCTCCAGGTAGCGCTCGTACTGCGAGGTGTCGGCCGGGGGGCGCGGGAGGTAGAGGAAGCGCACGGCCGTCTGCCCCCCTTGCTTCAAGAGCAGGTCGTTGACGGAGGCCAAATACTCGTCGGTCACCTGGAAGGTGGCGGCGTTCAGGTAGGTCTCTCTCGCCGGTTTCTCGGGGCAGCCTCCGGCCCCGGAGGGAGGGTCCGGCCTCTCAGGGTCCCCCCGGGGCCCCGCGGCATGCTGGGGGTGGCCGTGGAGGGCCACCACCTGGTCCCACGTGACGATCTTGATGGTGGCCTTGATCCTCAGCTTGGTCAAGAGCTCCCTCAGCTTCTCCTCCTTGCTGACCCAGCCCACGTCTCCCGACTCCACGCAAAGGAAGATGCGGAGCCTCGCGGCCTTCCAGGAGCTGACCATGGTGAGGATGCAAGCCATCTGCAGCAGGAAGAGGCTGCAGATGTCCACGTAGGTGGGCGAGTTGGGGCGCAGGAGGTTGAGGGGCCACACGTCGATGTAGCGGCCCTCGAAGCGCCGCTTGGAAGAGGTCGACGAAGACGAGGGCGGCAGGTCCTTCTCCAGCAGGTGGAAGTAGCGCGCCAGGCAGACGTTCTTGTGCATCTTCACCGCGTCGGAGATGATGGCCACGTACTCAGAGGGTCTCAAGGCTCGCTGGCTCTCCGCCTCCCTCACCGGCGGGAAGTGGGCCTGGAGGGCCGGCAGGTCCACACCGAACTCGTCGTTCTCCCGCGCTTGGCTGAAGGCCGGGTCTTGCAGGAAGTAATCCTCCGGGACGCAGTCGTCATAGAAGCCAAGGACCAAAGTGTTGGGTTTCATCCCTCCTGGAGAGGAAAAGGCACACACATGCAAGCAAAGTTGAAGTCAGTTTGTGGGCTTGGGAGAAAGACACCTCGCCAGGTTCAAAGATGGAGGGGGAAAGATGGAGCAGAGCAGAGGTTATCTTTTCTGAGAATCCTCCGGAAAAACAATCTCTCAAAGGACCTGTTGATGGCATTTTACCACTGTACTGTTGAGAGTGTGTTAACTTATGGTCTGTGCGTGTGGTTTGGGAGCTGCACGGTCAGGGAAAAAGCAATGCTGTCCAGGGTTGTAAAGACTGCGGAGAGAATAATTGGGTGCACTCTTCCCACCTTGGATCAAATCTATGCTTCCAGGTGCCATAAGAAAGCTGCAGAGATAGCGCAGGTTAGTGCGCACCCCGGAAACGATCTCTTTCAGCTTCTGCCTTCTGGAAGAAGGTGCAGGGTTATAAAGACTAGGAGTAGCCGCCTGAGAAACAGTTTCTACCCAAATGCGATTTTGATTTTAAAGACAGTGTAAGGTAGTCTCTATGGGAGTATATTGTATTCAGTTAGGGGGTATCAGAGTTTTTAGGGGGCTAACCAGGCTGGGATAGCAGGCTTGTTGGTTTTTGAATGTCTGATGTAATTTTTTTCAATTTCGTTGTTCTGTATGGGACAATGACAATAAAGATTATCGTATCATATCGAAAGATAAGAGATTGAAGGATATATTTTGGGGGTGCCTTTAAGTACACAGCTCCTTGTACGGGACTAGGGAGTCTTCTCCCTCTCCTTCTGGGGGCATTGGGAATTCTCCCCAATATGAAAATATAAGGAGAGCCGGTTGGGTCAAGCCAATGGCCCACCTGGTCCAGCTTCCTGCTGTCAGAGTGGACAGCCAGCTGTGCATTATGGGAAACCCGCAAGCTGGATACAAGCACGAGAGTGCTTTCTCCCTTCCTGAAGTTTCCAGCAGCTGGTATTCAGAACCATTGCTGCCTCTGACTGTGGAGGTGGAGGAGCACAGCCACCGTGACTTACATAGGTCAGTAGTCAACCCGTCCTAAAAAGACATAACACGTAAGGAAAAAGGGATGCGGGGGGAGAAGGAAAAGTGCAAGCGTGGGCACCAGTTCCGAGAAGTTGGAAGTTCCTATTTGAACCAGCTGGGATTGAAAGGATTCATGCAGCTTAATGGTTTTTTTAAAACTATTTTTAATTCTGAATTTTAAATAGTTGTAACCCGCCCTGGGACTTGCTGGTGATAAATAAAGTATTAACAATAGCAATGCTGGTTTGTAGTAAGTAGAAGGGGGTTGGGTGCCTTATATGAGAAGCTAAGAAGAGCGCGGCTGCTGGATCAGCTCAAAGGGGTCCTATCCAGCCCACCCTCCTCTTCTCAGGGTGTCCAACCAGATGACTCTTCTGGGGAGACTGCAAGCAGGAGCTGAGCTCAGCAGCAGCTGCTCTCTCCATCTGCCATACCCAACAACAGAGATCCAGTGGGATGCAGCTGTTAAGAGTGCTGGACTGGGACAGGGTGAGGCCAACACAATGCCCATAGCTTTTGGGATTGTAAGCCCGTGAGGACAAGGACTGCCTTGTTAAGCCTGCTCTGGAAGGGCTTTTTTGGCTGAAGTGTGAGCTACAAATGTTCTAAATCAGATAAATAAATAAAGAAGCATCTCCACCCCCATTGTTCTGCCCAGAGGTCCAGCTCTGAGGGTCTTCTGGCGGTTCCCTCCCTGCGAGAAGCGAGGTTGCAGGGAATCAGGCAGAGGGCCTTCTCGGTGGTGGCACCTGCCCTCTCATCAGATTTCCAGGAAATAAACAGCTACCTGACTTTTAGAGGACATCTGAAGGCAGCCCTGTTTAGGGAAGTTTTTAATGTTTGATGTTTTATTCTGGTTTTAGTGTTCTGTTGGGAGCCGCCCAGAGATGGGCGGGATATTATTATTATTATTATTATTATTATTATTATTATTATTATTTGCAGGTGAGTGGAATAGAGACCCAGGTCATCCTGGGGCTTCTCTCTCTCTCTCTCTCTCTCTCTCTCTCTCTCTCTCTCTCTGCCCCCTCCCTTCCTCACCCAAGCCGGTGATCCGGAGGAGGTGCTGCGTCCCTTGGCGGACCGAAGGCGAGAGGGTGAGGTCCACGAAGGCCTTGATGCTCAGCTTGTCCACTAGGCTCAGCCAGAAGTTGTAGTGGGCTTGGATGGGGTCGGAGGGCATCGTGTCTGCGGAGGGAAAACCACAAAAGGCAGGCAGGAAGTTACCAAGAGGAGGGGGACGGAAGAGAAGAGAATGGAGCCAGTTAGAGGCAGCAAGGCCTCTGAAGGACCTCTGAAGGACCAGGTGCACAGCCAGGGAGTCGTTTTGGACTCACAGCTGTCCATGGAGGCGCAGGTCAGTTCTGTGTCCAGGGCAGCTGTCTACCAGCACCATCTGGTGCGCAGGATGAGACCCTCCCTGCCCACAGACTGTCTGGCCAGAGTGGTGCATGCTCTGGTTATCTCCCGCTTGGACTACTGCAATGCGCTCTACGTGGGGCTACCTTTGAAGGTGACCCGGAAACTGCAATTAATCCAGAATGTGGCAACTAGACTGGGGACTGGGAGCAACCGCTGAGACCACATAAAATCGATCCTGAAAGACCTACATTGGCTCCCAGGACGTTTCCAAGCACAATTCAAAGCATTGAATCTGACCTTCAAAGTCCTCAAAGGCCCAGTAGACCTGAAGGAGCGTCTCCACCCCCATCGTTCTGCCCGGACACTGAGGTCCAGCTCCGAGGGCCCTCTGGCGGTTCCCTCACTGCGAGAAGCAAGGTTGCAGGGAACCAGGCGGAGCGCCTTCTCAGTGGTGGCACCCGCCTTCTCATCAGATGTCCAGGAAATAAACAGCTGTTTGACTTTTAGAAGACATCTGAAGGCAGCCCCGTTTAGGGAATTTTTTAACGTCCGATGCTTTATTGTATTTTTTAATATTATTATTATAATTCTACAATGCCTAGCGTGCCACAGGTCCTTCACTGAGGCTGTCTGCCTGTAGGGCAACTGGGGTCCGGATTCACAGAACCGCAGTGCTGAGCAAGCGTAGGACCAGCTTTTCCTTGCCGTTGGTTTGGGGAGCGGTCTGGACGTCTGCCCCCTGCCCTCCGCTTCCGCTCCAGGGGTCCCTCTTACCAAGGTCCCCGATCTCCACGTGCCCCAGGACAAAGAGGCCCCCTTTTTTGAGGTGGTTGATGAACTTCATGAGCTGGGAGCTCCCCCGGGGGTTGGCCACCATAAGGAGGATCTGGGGCCGCCAGAATTTGACGTGGTCTTTCCGGATATCGAGGAGGAGCAAATACTTCCGGACCTGTTTCGGTGGAAAAGGGGAAAAGTGAGAAGGTGAAGGGGTAGCCGTCAAATTGTGGAGGACAGCTCCCTCATAATAATAATAATAAAATTTTATTTATATCCCGCCCTCCCTAGCCGAAGCTCCCAACAGAGCAGTTTAACCACCAATCTGTCTCCCCCAGGGAATTGTAGTTCTGCGAGGGGAATAATAGGGGGTCTCAACCCTCAGCACTCTTAATGAAGCAGCGCTCCCAGAATCCTTTGGGGGAAGCCATGACTGTTCAAAGGGGCACCATAGTGCTTTCTGTGAGGGGAATAAAGGGGTCTCTCCTCAGAAATCTCAGCACTCTGAACCATAGCTGTCAACATTTCACTTTTTTTAAGGGAAATTCCCTTATTCCAAATAGGATTCCTTGCAAGAAAAGGGAAAAGTTGACAGCTATGCTCTGAAGAAGCCACAGCTCCCAGAATCCTTTGGGGGAAGCCATGACTGTTCAAACTAGTATTATAGTGTGCTCTGTGAGGGGAAGAAGGGGGTCTCCTCACAATTCTCGGCTCCCTTCACAAACGTCAGCTCCCAGAATCCTTTGGGGGAAGCCATGGTTGTTCAAAGGGGCACCATAGTGCTCTCTGTGAGGTGAATAAAGGGGTCTCTGCTCAGGAATCTCAGCACTCTGAACAAGCCACAGCTCCCAGAATCCTTTGGGGGAAGCCATGACTGTTTAAAGTGGTATACTGTAGTACGCTTTTGTGAGAATAGCGGGTCTCCTCACAACGTTCAGCATCTTTAACAAAGTACAGCTCCCAGAATACTTTGTGGGATGCCATGACCATTGAAAGTGGTATCACAGTGAGCTCTGTGATGGGACTAGGGGTCTCTCTTTAGGGGAAGCCATGACTGTTCAAAGAAGCACCATAGTGCTCTCTGTGAGGGGAGATTTCCTCAGAAATCTCAGCGCCTCTAACAAGCCACAGCTCCCAGAATCCTTTGGGGGAAGCCATGATTGTTCAAAGGGGCATCATAGTGTGCTCTGTGAGGGGAATAAGGGGGGTCTCCTGACAACTCTCAGCTCCCTTCACAAACTTCAGCTCCCAGAATCCTTTGAGGGAAGCCATGACTGCCTAGATATATCCAGGGCTTCTTTTTCACACGGAACTTGCCAGAAATCAGTTCTGGCACCTCTCATGTAGGCGCCATTGCCATCCTTGAGAGAACAAGGGGGGTGTTCTTGGCGAGTTCCAGCGCCTCTTTTTTTCTAGAAAAACAGCACTATATAGTGCTCTGTGTGAGGGGAATAAAGGGGTCTCCTCAGAAATCTCAGCACTCTGAACAAGCCACAGCTCCCAGAATCCTTTGGGGGAAAGCCATGACTGTTCAAAGGGGCACCATAGTGTTCTCTGAGAACAAGCCACAGCTCCCAGAATCCTTTGGGGGAAGCCATGACAGTTTAAATCGGTGCCTTAGTGTTTTAGGTGCACCGGGCGAATGTGGCCACTTGCCACTGCTCCCTCCAGAAGGTCTCAGGTTCAACCCCCAGCATCTCCAAGTGAGGATCAGGAAGGGCCCATGTCCGAGACCCACAGAGCCGCTGCTGCCAGTCTGTGCAGACAGCACTGAAGGAGGTGGGCCTGTGTTCTGACTCAGTGCAAGGCAGCTCCCTCTGCCCCCGAATTAATTTATTTTTATTGCATCTATTTATTTTTATTGCATTTATTTTTATTTCTTGCATTTCTATCTCCAAGGAGCTCAAGATGGCATGCTAAGTTCCCCACACACCCCAATTTCCTCCTCACACCAACCCTGTGAGGTGGGCTAGGCTGAGTGTCTGGCCTCCCAGGTCACGCCCAGTGAGCTTTACGGCGGAATTTGAACCCTCATCTCTCCCAGATCCTAGTCTGAAACTCTAACCACTATGCAACACCACCACCACCGGCTATTGGGCAGAGCAGTTGCTCCGCATACAGAAGGCCCATGATGGCATCTCAAGTCTTAAAAATGAGTAAACTTGAGCCAGGTAACAGGTGACAGAGCAAAATCTCTGCAACGATTATGGGCTAGAGGCAGCAACGTGTGCTGGGAGTTTAGACTGTCCGCAGGTGTAAGGAGGGTACCTGGTGGAAGATGAGGGCCTGGCTGATGTAGCCCCAGGAGGAAGCGGCGGAGCGCAGGTGGATGAAGCCCAGGAGCAGCAGCATGAGCCCCAGGCTGCCAGAGGCGCCGGCCGCACTGATCAGGAACATCATCACCAGGCAGGAGACGATGCCCAGGAGGCAGGTGTGCCACGAAAACACCTGGAAGGTGGGGCTGGGGGAGGGGGGAAGAAAACAGTGGGGAGGCAGGGAGGGGGTGCGCTCAGTACAGAGTCTGACACCGAGGATGGGGACCCTCAAATGTGGCCCCCCCACATCTCCCCATCTGGCCCTCAGTGATATCATCTTTACCCTAGCCACGCCCCTTCCTTGGCCATGCCCTCTCTGCCCTGGCCACACCCTCTCCACATAGGCCACTCCTCTCCCTCAACCACACTCCTTTCAGACAAGGCCACACCCCTTTCTCAGCCACATCTTCTCCCCCTAGGCCACACCCACCCACCCCTAGGCCACGCCCCTTCCACGGCACACCCTCAACGCCCAGGCCACACCCCTCTCTGCTCTGGCCACACCCCTCTCTACCTAGGCCACTCCTCTCCCTCAACCACACCCCTTTCAGCACAGGCCACACCCCTTTCTCAGCCACACCCCTTTCTCAGCCACATCTTCTCCACCTAGGTTACACCCATCTCCACCTAGGCCACACCCCTCCCTCAGCCACACCCACAACACCCAGGCCACACCCCTCTCCACATAGGCCACTCCCCTCCCTCAACCACACCCCTTTCAGCACAGGCCACACCCCTTTCTGAGCCACACCTTCTCCACCTAGGCCATGCTCCTTCCTCAGCCACACCCTCAACATCCAGGCCACTCCCCTCCCTCAACCACACCCACAACACCCAGGCCACACCCCTCTCCACCTAGGCCACTCCCCTCCCTCAACCACACCCACAACACCCAGGCCACACCCCTCTCCACATAGGCCACTCCCCTCCCTCAACCACACCCCTTTCAGCACAGGCCACACCCCTTTCTGAGCCACACCTTCTCCACCTAGGCCATGCTCCTTCCTCAGCCACAACCCTCAACATCCAGGCCACACCCCTCCCTCAACCACACCCCTTTCAGACAAGGCCACACCCCTATCCACCTAGGCCATGCCTCTTCCTCGCCCACACCCTCAACATCTAGGCCACACCCCTCTCTGTTCTGGCCACACCCCTCCCTCAACCACACCCCTTTCAGACAAGACCACACCCCTTTCTCAGCCACACCCTCAACATCCAGGCCACACCCCTCTCTGCTCCTACTTTGCACACCTGGCCTTGATCAGCAATAATGCCTCTTGCTTGCCTGAACAGGGAAGAGTGCGCAAGCGTGTCTGTTATAAAGGTTAAAATCCACACCCATTGCCCTGCCCTCCCACCACCGGAATATCCCTCCCCCCCCCAAAAAATAAAGGCAGTGCGTCCCTCCGGCAGAAACAGGACCTCCCCTCTCCCCAAAGCAGCCTGGCTCCACCCCCTCCCGGGAGACCACACCCACCGGAAATTGGGGGCGGAGGCCCACTCCAGCGCCAAGCAGGCCAGGTCCACGGCGGCATAGGCCACGAGGTAGAAGACGGTGACGATGCTGGCGATGGTGTTCAGTTTCCCGACAAAGAGGACTAGCTGGGAGAGACACCGAGCGGAAAAAGAGTCAGGGCGGCAGAGGAAGCGAGGGGGCTCCAGCTATGGGGCAAGAAAACCCTGTCCTGGCTCTGGCGCTGCCCGAGCCCCCTTCCTGGCATCACTTATTGGGGTTCACTGGGTCCTCGAGACCCAATTTATTCTTTTATCATTTGCTGTGAGTCCCGCTCACGGCTTTCCCACTGGAAACTACGCTGGACTAGGTGAGCCACTGGCCTGATCCAGAATGCTATTATTATTATTATTATTATCATTTATTAATTTTGTATACCGCCCTGTACCCGCAGGTCTCTTACGCCCTTACAACTGTGAGCCGGCAAAAGGCAGGATAAAAATGATCCTATCCTACCAGTCTCTAACCTGGAGCCACCCATGTTTAAGGAAAATTTTAACGTTTGATGTTTTATCATGTTTTTATAATACAGTGGTACCTCGGGTTAAGTACTTAATTCGTTCCAGAGGTCCGTTCTTAACCTGAAACTGTTCTTAACCTGAAGCACCACTTTAGCTAATGGGGCCTCCTGCTGCTGCCGGAGCACGATTTCTGTTCTCATCCTGAAGCAAAGTTCTTAACCCGAGGTACTATTTCTGGGTTAGCGGAGTCTGTAACCTGAAGCATATGTAACCTGAAGCGTATGTAACCCGAGGTACCACTGTATTCTGCTGGGAGCCGCCCAGAGCGGCTTGGGAAACCCAGCCAGATGGGCGAGGTATAAATAATCAATTATTATTATATTATTATTGATATTCCAGTTGCTTTGGACTGCGACTCCGAACAGCAGCTGATGGTAGCTGTAGTCCACACCACCTGGAAGGCTCCAGGCTAGTTTATATATTTTTAAAATCCTTTGCTCAAAGGCCACCTCACTCTATAACTGACTATCTGCAGATTCCTGCATTGCAAGGGGGCTGGACTCGATGACCCCCAGAGTCCCTCCTAGATAGATTCTATGAATCTATGAAACTGCAGCTAGGACCGCTGCTCCCCTGTCTCGCCCTTCAGCATCTATGCCAGGGGTCAGCAGGGGGCTGGTCCACTGTCCCTCAGACCTTGTCGGGGGGCGGACTATATTTTGGGGGAAAAAATAAAAATGAACGAATTCCTATGCCCCACAAATAATGCAGAGATGCATTTGAAATAAAAGCACACATTCTACTCATTGTCAAAACATCAGGCAGGTCCCACAAAACAACCCAGAGATGCATTTTAAATAAAAGTGCACATTCTACTCATGTAGAAACACACTGATTCCCAGACTATCTGCGGGTCGGACTGAGAAGGCGATTAGGCCATATACGGCTCCTGGGCCTTAGTTTGCCTACCCACGCCCTTCCTGTTTTCTCATTTTCCGATGTTGGCCGGGACAGAGCAGCTCTGAGGTTCCCCTGAGCGGCACAGGGTGGAAGGCGAAGGAGGAAAAGAGGAGAACGTACCTGCACAAGCGCCCAGGTGTAGAGGACGGCCACCCACGGGTTGCCCCCTTTGGAAACAATCTTCGCTGGAGCCAGGACGATTCCTGCCGTGAAAAGGCAACAATGGGAACTTCGGCGAGGGAAGGCAGGCTTGGGGAGACGAGGCGGGGAACGCCTGTGTATCTTCTCCAGAATTTTCTGGACCCCCAACTCCCCTCAGCCACCATGGCCAACGGGCAGGGACGACGGTGGGAGTTGTAGTGCCCGGTGGGAGTTGTAGCGCAGCGGCACCCGGAGAGCTATGGGTCCCCCCCAACACTCATGTAAAGGGGTTTTTCTGGAGGAGAAGGACTCACCAAACAGGTCGTCCTTTGCCAGGGCGTGGAGGATCCGCGACGCGCCGATGAGGTTGCTCATCGATGCCGAGAGCGACGCAGAGTAGATGCCGATCAAGACAAAGGGAGGCCATACATTGATAGCCCGGAAGAAGCCGTAGTCCCCCTTCAGCAGAGCCCTGTGGGGTAGGTAAGAACACAAGAGGAGAACTGGCACCGTTGCAAGTGCCACACAATGCCCATTCCACCTTTGTAAGAAATCAAACTTTCACCTAGACTTTGGAACTCCCTGCCTATTGACACCAGGCAAGCACCTTCCCTGTATTCTATTTTTGGCACCTGCTAAAAACATTTCTCTTCAGGGAAGCCAATCTAGAAGTTTCAATCTGGTGTTCAGCTTATTGTTGATTTAATTTTTAAAAATGATTTAAACAGTTGGTTTTAAACGGATTATTTATTAATAATTATTAATTATTAAATTTGTATAGCACCCTTCACCTGAAGATCACAGTGCAGTTCACAACATAAAAATATAAAATGAGAATGCAAAATTCACAATAGAACACAAAGAAAACGATATCCCACCCACTCACAAACACACTTAAAAAGCCATGGTTGAAGGGGAAGATTTTTGCCTGCCGCCTAAAGATATATAATGAAGCTGCCAGCCTAACCACCCCGGGGAGAGAATTCCACAAACGGGGAGCCACCACAGAAAAGGCCCCTTCTTTTGTTGCCACCCCCCCTGGACCTCTCATAGCGGAGACACACGAAGGATGTCCTCAGAAGATGATTTCAGGGTCCGGGGTCAGTTCATATGGGGAGAGGTGGCCCTTGAGGTATTGTGGCCCTGAGCCATTAACGGCTTTATAGGTCAAAACCAGGACTTTGAAACCTAATTGGCTGGCAGTGCAGTCGGGCCAGGAATTTCTTCCTATATATATAGAAATGAAGGGTGTCATCACGCTCTGCAGTTGACACGAGGCCATGCCAACTGCAGTGCGAGGAACCTCAGGCAGGCCCATGTGAGCTGTTTAATGGGGAGGGAGGACAGGTTCTGTGAAGCCCCTCCCACTCCTGAAAAGGGGTGGGGCTTGGGGAGGAAGGGAGGGGCTTGGGGTGAGCTGTGCGGGAGATAGGGAAGGGGGTCAGTAAGGTGTAAAGGGAGGGGGGATTTATCATTTGTTGGAGGGTAAAGAGATATTAGCGGGACCTGCCCCTAGCAAAATATTTATTTGCTTTATTTCATTTCATAAAGTCCATACGCCGCTCGATCGTTGAAACCCACCGAAGCCGGTTTGCAAATGAACTACCACCCACCTCTCGCAGGTGAAGCTGGTCATGAAGAAGAGAAGGAAATAGATGACAAAAGTGTAGACCACGGCAATGATGGTCCCTTTCGGGATGGAGCTGCTGGCGTTTTTAAGTTCCCCTATTTTAAAAGAAGAGGGGTGAAAACAGCTGCCGCTTTAAGGCAAGTTGGGATTTTGGTTTTGCATTCCCCACCCCTCTTGTTTTTGTCATATATTGGAAATTAACCAAACTACGTTTTAAAAAAAGGCTCTCCCTGCAAAATGGGTGAAGGGTCCCAAGCGCCCAGCCACGAGAAAGGAGTGCATGCGCCCCCAAAACCCACCTCCTGCTGCCCCCCTCGCCCCGGCCCACCCTCCCAAAACCTCACCTGACATGTTGGACCCGGCCATGATGCCCGTGCAGCCGTTGAACATGACGGCGAAGACGGTGGCGAAGGACATGATGTTGTTGGTGGTGTAATCGCGAGAGTACATGGCTGCGGAGGGAGAGAAGCATGTTCGTAGGAGACACACACACACACAATGTATGCGCCCACATAACTGCTTTGATCAACGAGACTGGCACTTTCGCCTGTGCCACACAATGCCCTCACTGCACCTGCAAGAACCTGGGCATTTAGTGTGGCAGCACCGACACTTTGGAACTCCCTGCCCATTGATATCAGTCTCGCACCTTCGCAGCATTCCTTGCCTACCTGCCCGCAGACTGTCTCGCATGCTCTGGTTATCTCCCGCTTGGACTACTGCCATGCGCTCTACGTGGGGCTACCTTTGAAGGTGACCCGGAAACTGCAATTAATCCAGAATGTGGCAGCTAGACGGGGGACTGGGAGACCACATAACACCAGTCTTGAAAGACCTACATTGGCTCCCAGGATGTTTCTGAGCACAATTCAAAGTGTTGCTGCTGACCTTGAAAGCCCTAAACGGCCTCGGTCCAGTATACCTGAAGGAGCGTCTCCACCCCCATCGTTCAGCCCGGACACTGAGGTCCAGCTCCGAGGGCCTTCTGGCAATTCCCTCCCTGCAAGATGTGAGGTTACAGGGAACCAGGCAGAGGGCCTTCTCGGTGGTGGCGCCCGCCCTGTGGAACGCCCTCCCAGCAGATGTCAAGGAAATAAACAACTATCTGACTTTTAGAAGACATCTGAAAGCAGCCCTGCTTAGGGAAGTTTTTAATGGCTGATGGTTTAATGTATTTTTAATCTTTAGTTGGAAGCTGCCCAGAGTGGCTCAGCCAGATGGAAGGGGTATAAATAAATAAATAAATAATAATAATAATAATAATAATAATAATAATAATAATAATCCTTTTGGCATCTGTGGAAGGCATTCTGCCTGCCCAGTTGCTCAGAAAGTTTGCAGGAGTTTCTGTTTGTTTCCTTTTGGCTTTTAGCTCTCTGTACGTATGCCCAGTTGGCGAAGTTCTGCTCTGGGCCTCCTCCCTCGGTCGTTCTGCACACGCCGTAGCCTTACCATACATGTTGTCCCTGAGGGTGGAGACGTTGAACCCGGTGAAGGAGGCGTTGAAGCTGTGGTTCCCGTCCCGGGAGACCACGATCTCCCGAGGCGACACGGCGAAGAAGCTGGCGAAGATGGTGATGAGGACAGCGTTGACCACCAGGAAGATGAAGAAGGCCGCCCGGGAGTAGATATGGGACCCCACCAGGCAGACCAGTAGGCAGACCAGGAGGACGACTGAGCCGTAGAGGAAGCTGTACAGGTAGCCCTGGGGGAGAGCCTTCGCCCCGGGAGGGTCGGATCCGTCTGCAGGCGTTGGGGAAGGGAGGTTAGGAATCACAGAATCACAGAACTGTGGATTCGTAAGGGGGACCCCCAAAGGTCATCCAGTCCAACCCCCTATGATGCAGGAATTTCAGCTGATAATCTCGTTGTTTTGTTCTTTCGTAAACGGCTTTGAGGTCGTTTCTTCCCCCCCGCCAATCAAGCAGAATATAAATTGCACGACATAAATACTGTATTTTTCGCTCTATAAGACGCACTTTTCCCCTCCTAAAAAGTAAGGGGAAATGTGTGTGCGTCCCTCTTGCTGTTCTAGCTTCTGGCTTAGCCGTGCGAAGCCTCTTCAGGGCACAGGGAGCCTCCGGGCAAAAGCCTGGGGTAGCTGCGCTCCCTTTAAAGAGCTGCGCGGAGCGTGTGTGCGGCTCTCGGGGGCTTCTCCCTCCTTGGGGAAAGCCTGCAAGTGCTGCACACACGCTCCTCCTCGCAGCTCGTGAAAGGGAGCCCTGAGCAGAGCCTGGGGTGCATACAGGCTCTGCTCAGCGCTCCCTTTAAAGAATATTTTTTCCCTTGCATTTCCCCTCTAAAAACTACGCACATCTTATGGTCAGTTGCGTCCTATGGAGCGAAAAATACGGTAAACACCTCTTGCTCGTCTTGACACCCACCTGCTCCAAAGTCGTCCAGAATGGCTTCCACCAGCCCAAGGACATAGACGCCGCAAGCGCAGACGTTGGCCAGGTAGAACATGAGCCCGATGCTGCCGCCAAATTCGGGGCCCAGGGTCCGACTGATCATGACTGAAAGCAGCCGGGTTGGGGAGGGGGAGGAGGGTTGTCAGTTAAGGCAAAGTTTCGAAAGAGGAGAAGTTGAGAAACCGCCACCCTCCCAAACTCACAGAGGATGAGCATAGCTGTAGAGCCTCCATGTCCGATGGAAGTCTACCTCAAATTACCAGGCAGCCTGGAGCAGGAACTAGTGAGGGCCGACTCCATTCGGGCCACAATTCAAGGGCCTCTTTCTGGGATGGTCAAAGTTGAAGCAAGTTCGGGTGGGATGGGGGGCAGAAAGGACTTTTATCGTAGTCCCAAGTGTTTCAGAGCGACATGCACCTCCTTTGGGAGCTTGGAAAAAGCTTTCCAGTTCTTTAAATCCTTGCGGGATCAGGCCCATCTACTCCAGCATCCTGTTCTCACAGATAAGTGGAGGCAGAGCGCAGAGCAGGCTTCCTCAACCTCGGCCCTCCAGATGTTTGGGGAGTACAACTCCCACCATCCCTAGCTAACAGGACCAGCGGTCAGGGATGATGGGAATTGTAGTCTCAAAACAATCTGGAGGGCCGAGTTTGGCTGGCATAGAGAAATCCTGGCCAGCAGCCACCGACAGCCCCTCTCCTCCTCCATGAATTCACCCAATCCTAAAGCCGTCCAGGTTGGTGGCCATTGCTGCCTCCTGTGGCAGGGAGTTCCATAGTTTAACTGTGTGCCGCGTGAACAGATGAAAAAGCAAAAGAGGAATGTAAATGGGTAAAACTGATGGTAATTGCAGCCAGGCAGGTTATAGCGAGTAATTGGGAAAATGCAGAAGAGCTAGGGGTGAACCAATGGAGGAAAAAACTGAATAATATTATAGTTTTAGAATATCTAACTGTAAAGATACATAAAATGAAAGGGCTTAAGGTCAGTGAGAAAGAGGAGGATTGGTTTGAGAAGATACTGAATTATTTGGGTAGGTTTGAACAATTTGGGGCAATTAAAATGTTAAAAGTTAAATAAACCTTGTGGAGGGAGGAATGTTAAGGTATATAAAGGTAAAAGTATATAAAGGTAAAGGTATATAAAGGCAGAGGGACCCCTGACCATTAGGTCCAGTCGTGGCCGACTCTGGGGTTGCAGCACTCATCTCGCTTTACTGGCCGAGGGAGCCGGTGTACAGCTTCCGGGTCACGTGGCCAGCATGACTAAGCCGCTTCTGGCGAACCAGAGCAGCGCACAGAAACACAGTTTACCTTCCCGCCGGAGTGGTACCTATTTATCTACTTGCACTTTGATGTGCTTTCGAACTGCTAGTTTGGCCGGAGGAGGGACCGAGCAACGGGAGCTCACCCCGTCGCAGGGATTCAAACCGCCGACCTTCTGATCAGCAAGTCCTAGGCTCTGTGGTTTAACCCACAGTGCCACCTGCGTCCCTACAGCGCCACCCGCGTCCCTATGGTTGATTTGAATATGATATTATTGAATATGTATATTATTGAATATTTATATCCAATGTATCTGCCGCCTGGGGGGTTTCACTGTTTGTGTTTTGGTGCTTGGTAAAAAATATATAATTTTTTTAAAAAATAATTGTTTTTGCTTTTTCCCACCCGCCCACTCTCCCCCCTTGCTCCATCCAAGATCACCCAAAGTGCGTCGAATTGGCCCCCCCAAAAAAGGATACAGTAAGCCCCGCCTGCCTGGACCGCTCCATTGGTGGAGATGGCACAGACGGACAGGACGGTCAAGGAAATGATGACATACGCCACCACCAACATAAGGAGAGACTGCAGGAAGCCTGCGTGGCCGATGACAAACCCTGCGTGGAGACACGGATCAAGGTCAGGTTTGGGGGTTTTTTTATAAAAGGGGGGGGTGCAGAGAAGGACAGCCGCCTCGGTGCCTCTCGAACCCAGAGCCCGACTCACCCACACGCATGAAGACCACGATGCTGAACATGGAGAGGACCGTGGGGACGATGACCCCGAAGAACGTCGACAGCTGCCGGGCCGGGTCATGGTGGGAGCTCCCCGTGGCTGTCCCCGCCACCCCCACCACCAGGGGGGCCTCTTCCTGGCCGCCCCCTGGCATCTCGCACTCGCTAGAGACCCGGAAGAGCCGGTAGCTGAGCAGAGGGGAGCTCTCTGTAGACATGGCCTGGGGGGGCCGCAAGCTCCCCACTTTATCTAGAGGTCAGAAAACAGGAAGAATGGGGAGAAAGAGAGAGAGATATATTAGCTGCAGCAGTTGTAACCATCAGCTCCAATCGCTGGATCAGACCAATGGCTCATCTTATTATTTTTTAATATAATTTTTATTAAGTTTTCCATATTTTATTACATTTCCATATCAAAAAATAATAATTCATGACTTAAGACAGTGCTTAAATAAAGTATCCGCCTCCTTCCTTCCCCCTAGCAGACTTCCATATCTCATTACCAATTCCTCCACATTCCTAAATTCACTTTTTTACCTTAAATCAATCTTTTAACAATCGCCTACTTCTAAGTAAGTCAGCTCCTTAATTTCCCATTACCAAACATTTCAGCTTACACCTACAAATGTATCCAACTGTTTGCAATTTTCTTTCATATAGAGTATAAATTTGCCCCAGTCCTTTTGGAACAAATCGTCACAGCGATTCCGAATCTTCCCCGTCAGCTTCGCCAGCTCCACGTATTCGACCGTCTTTACTTGCCAATCTTCCAAAGTGGGGAGTTCTTGGTGCTTCCATTTCTGGGCCAGGAGTTAGGGGTTGAATACATGAACAAATTTACATCTTTCATTTGGATTTCCTCAATTAACCCCTACAGCAAAGCCTCTGGTTTTTTGCTGAAATTATACTTAAATATCTTTTTCAATTCATTATATATGGTATCCCAAAAGGCTTTAATCTTGGAACATGTCCACCACATATGCAAGAAATTTCTTGCCAATGGCCCATCTTAGTCCAGCATCCTATTCTCACATTAGCCAACCAGATGTGCATTACAGTGGTACCTTGGTTCCCCAAAGCCAAAAACCCAGAAGTTCCGTTTTTCAAAAACCGGACGTCTGATGCGGCTGTCGGCTATTGTTTCCTGGGCGCCTGCACCCATCTGAAGCCGCGCCTTGGTTTTCAAACATTTCGGAAGTCAAGCGGACTCCCGGGACGGATTAATTCTGGCGCTTTTGTTTTTGCTGTTTATTTTGCGCTTTTGTTTTTGAGGCTTTTCTGGTTATTTTGTCTTTTGCGACTGTGTGGAACCCAGTTCGGCTACCAATTGATTGATTGTGTGTGACTGCAGAAATGGATAAAAGCCCCCCATCCAAACTATGACTATCATCCGCGCAGGTAAGGAAAAAATAATAATTTTAATTTCTGTCATCTACAATGTTGCCTTGTTTATTTTATAGCACAGTACACTGATTATTGCTTTCATTTTATGGATCAATGGTCTCATTAGAAAGTAAAATTCATGTTGCACTGCTGTTTTCAAAAGTCTGGAACGGATTAATCGGTACAGCATGAGACTCTTAATCTCAGGGACTTGGGTTCGAGTTCCGGGTTGGGCAAAAGTTTCCTGCGTTGCAGGGGGATTGGACTAGGTGACCCTAACTCAACAATCCTAAAATTCTATGGATCCGAGGCCAAGAGACCTCTGCTCCTCCACGAATTTGCCAAACCCCATTTTAAAGCCATGCAGGTCAGTGGCCAACCCTGATTCTGTCCTGTGGGAGTGAGTTCCATAGGTTAACTCTGCATGCCAGGCAGGAGCTCTGCCCCTGAACTACACAGGCTCGTTCCTCAAGGAAAGGTGTGTTGGGGGGGTAGGTGCTGGAACAGGGAGGGTCCTTGGGGGGGGTTGGGGGAGACTGCTGGGCCCCACGACCCACTGGCATGGAAGCAAGCTCTCTTCGTGGATCCTCTTTGGGACCATTCAGCGGTGAGCACAGAATCATAGCTTTGTTGTTGAGGGTCCCCCAAAGGTCATCCAGCCCAGCTCACCCCCCCGCAAAGCAGGAATCACAGCTGAAGAACCCTTGACAGGCGGCCGTCTGACCTTTGAGGAAGGGGAGTGCACCACCTTCGGAATAAGGAATTTGGTGCATGCTCAGAGGAGCCCATGTGTCTATTGTTGCACAACCAGGACAAAAATAAGTTATTATTATTATTTGTTCAATTGATAAAGGGTCCCCTGAGCGGTAGGTCCAGTTGTGCCTGACTCTGGGGTTGCGGCGCTCATCTCGCTTTACTGGCCGAGGGAGCCGGCGTACAGCTTCCGGGTCATGTGGCCAGCAGGACTAAGCCGCTTCTGGCGAACCAGAGCAGCGCATGGAAACTCTGTTCACCTTCCCGCCGGAGCGGTACCTATTTATCTACTTGCACTGGTGTGCTTTCGAACTGCTATGTTGGCAATTGATCATACACTGCCCTTTATCCAAAGATCCCAATATTAAGAATGTAGTTTATGCAGCATAACAACGAATAGCATAACACAGGGCATAATAATAAAATAGTCATAATAACAGTGGGTTAAATTTTTTTAAGGAGGGTGGGGAGAGTGGCATTCAGCCAACTCCCGTTAAAAAAATGATACGAGGGAGGACAGGAAAACCGGGTAATAATTTGTAACACCCCCCCCCAAAAAAAAGAAATGTGCTAAAAAGCATCCATGACTCTAGATCAGGAGTGATCCCCTCCTAAACTCCCCCCCCCCAAATCTCCTGGGATTCCGGTTTACCAAGCTGGGGGGGGGGATTTGGGAAGGGCATCCTGAGAGCAGAGATTTTCCCATCAAGCCAAGGGGCGCAGCGGGCCCCTTACCAGCCCCAGGGGCGGGACCGTGATGCTGAGATGGGGACCCGATCCTCTCAGGGACCCAGGAGTCCGAGCCAGCCGCAGCTCTCCCTCCCAGCCCTTCTCCTCCCCGCCCCCTCTCTCCCGAAGAACCCAGGCGTCCTGGCTCCATCCCCCGGGGGTGGGTGGGGCCCCCGCTTCCTTGCAACCCCACCCCCCACCCCAGAGGGACCCAGGCGTCCTGGCCCCCCCGCCTGGCACCGACCTGGCCGCGTCCTTTGCAGCAGCCCCGGGAGGCGACATGGAGCTTCAGCCGGACCGGCTCCAGCGCCGGGCGGGTCACGGGCTCTTCATGTGACCGGCCCGGCCCGGCTTCCTCCTCCTCCTGCCGGGATGCGATTGCATCCGCCGCCGCCGTGAGCTCAGATCCTGCCCGGGAGGAGCCTCGGCTGGCCGGCGAGGAAAAGGAGGAGGAGGAGGAGGAGGAAGGCGGAGGCAGCTGCAACCCACCCCTCAAAAAAAGAAAAAGGCCAGGCAGGCTCGACACGCGTCGACCCACTAACCCGCGCCACCCACCGTTCTCACGTTACGCGTGTACTCGGGAGGCCATGGAGCGCCGCGCCTCTTGCCTCCCCCGGACAAAGGAAAGGGCTTGCCTTCCTGGGCTGCCCTGTGTATGCACAGCAACCGGATTTCTTGCAAGGGCAGACACGTGTTTTGGGGTTGGGTGGGGACGGGCGGGTTGCGTGGCTGGAAAAAGCCCGCCCTGGGGCTGGTTCTCTGCCTACCCAGGGCGTGTGTTTGCGTGTTCGCCTTCTTCCTAACATTTGTCACCCTGGACCTGAGTCTCTGGCAACAGAGACTTCTTTTAAGAGTGTTTTTGTTAAATTCTGTCCATTGTAACCCAAACAGGCAAATGCATAAAAACTATTTTTTTTAATGCTTTTTATTGAGTTTTCATTTTAAATACACCAACAAACAAACGGCTCTACGGAGCATAAGGCAGGATACATGTAAAAAGACTTGATGTTTTTGTTTGTAGGCAAATGCATAAAAACTAAACCAAACTAGGGTTGTCGTAGGCTGTTGACATTCACAAGAAATGTATATATATAAAGCTGGTTATCCGGATATTTGTGATAAAATACAGGCAGGTAAGTGGGGGGGGGGAATAGATTTATTTTTAAAGGGGAGGGGAGGATATTCCTCCAGGGCTCTGCTCCCCCCCAACCCCCCCAAAACCTTATTTGGTTAAAGGGGCGTCAAGGTCCTGCTCAAGGTTTTCCTTCCCCAAAGGAGCCTTTCACTTCCCTCTGCAAAGTTGCGCCATTTGACCGCATTCTATCGCTTGCAGAGATTACGGCCATCAGTGGGTTTTTCCACATGGAAACAGAGGTGTGATTCACTTAAAGGTTGATAGCCGTAATAAGATAGCCAGCAGCCTTAATTCAGCCTCTCCCCCCAACCCGGTGCTTCCAGGTGTTTAGGACTACAATTCCCAGCATCCACAGTTAGTTCAAAATGCACCAGAAGGTATACAGTATAGGGACTGGGAAATATTCAAAGAATATCTAAAATCGTACTGTACGAACAATAAGACACTGGCAGAAATAGAGTGATACTGGTAAGCAAGAAATGCATAAAATATTATATATATATATATATATATATATATATATATATATATATATATACACACACACACACACACACAAAACAAAATAATATGAATCTGTGCAAGGAATACAGATAATATAAGTAGTATGAGAATTATTGGAAGTTATATATTTTAATTTGTCGTGTAAGTGTAATATGTCTTACTTTATTCTTTCTATTCATTTGTAGTGGTTTTTTTGTTTTGTATGTTATGCAATTCATGTATATTTACTGTATGTGAAAATTAATAAAGATTTTCTAAAAACAAAATGCACCTGGAGATCCAGGAAGTTGCTTCCGCAGCCATAATGGGAAGGTGTTTTCTTGATGGACTGTGGACACTATGAGTCATGTGGGTGGGGAGAGAGAGAGTGTGTGAATTCAGCAGCGCTTAGTTTGTCAATGTTGTTAATATTGCTTTGTGGATTATGAGTGCTGTAACGCTTTGTGGGTTTTATAACAGGACTTTTCTTGTGGTTGTGCTGTTTATGTTTTAAGTTGTTTTGTTCGTAGTTTGTTTTGTAGAAGGTGGTTGTTTTTATTGATGATCTGTTGTTTTATATAATTTACGTTGCAATCGTGATATTCTACTATGTTGTCGTTTATTGAACGTAAGCCGCTTTGTGACTTCTCGTGAGCGAAGAGCGGCGTCGGAATATAACAAATGAATGAAATGTAATCAAGGAGGAACTAAAGAACCTTTTAATGAGGGTGAAAGAGGAGAGCGCAAAATATGGTCTGAAGCTCAACATCAAAAAAACGAAGATCATGGCCACTGGGCCCATCATCTCCTGGCAAATAGAAGGGGAAGAAATGGAGGCAGTGAGAGATTTTACTTTCTTGGGCTCCATGATCGCTGCAGATGGTGACAGCAGCCACGAAATTAAAAGACGCCTGCTTCTTGGGAGAAGGGCAATGACAGGCCTAGACAGCATCTTGAGAAGTAGAGACACCACCTTGCCAACAAAGGTCCGTATAGTTAAAGCTCTAATTTTCCCAGTAGTGATGTATGGAAGTGAGAGCTGGACCATAAAGAAGGCTGATCACTGAAGAATGGATGCTTTTGAATTCTGGTGCTGGAGGAGACTCTTGAGAGTCCCATGGACTGCAAGAAGATCAAACCTCTCCATTCTGAAGGAAATCAGCCCTGAGTGCTCACTGGAAGGACAGGTCCTGAAGCTGAGGCTCCAAGACTTTGGCCACCTCATGAGAAGACTTGACTCCCTGGAAAAGACCCTGATGTTGGGAAAGATGGAGGGCACAAGGAGAAGGGGACGACAGACGATGAGATGGTGGGACAGTGTTCTCGAAGCTACCAGCATGAGTTTGACCAAACTGCGGGAGGCAGTGGAAGACAGAAGTGCCTGGTGTGCTCTGGTCCAGGGGGTCACGAAGAGTTGGATACGACTAAACGACTAAACAACAACAACAGACACACTCCTCCATTGTGCACATGACAGAATTTAAAAACGAAAAAGTGCCTTAGCCCCAACCAAAACCACTTAAATCAGCCTCTCCCCCAACCTGGTGCCCTCTGTTTTTTGAACTACAACTCCCACCAGCCCTCAGGCTAGGGGAGGTGACACTACACACAGCATCAAATCTACCAGGCAGATATTATTCATCTGCAGGGGGAGGGGGGATTTGCAGGGGCACGTAGGAATGTGTGTTTATCCATCGAGCATGCACAGATTTCCACTCTGCATGCAAGCAAAACCCCCATTGAAAGCGAGTGTGATGGATTCATCGCCCTGTTGCATTGATTCGTTTCTGGCCCTGTTGGCGTCTGTTGCATAGCTGTTCAGCAAGAGATTGTGCGCCTCCTGCAGGCCAGGCCCGCTGCAGCCTTCCACACCCCATGGCTTCCAATGCAGTTGCCTTGGCCAAGGTTATCAATCCAGTGCGATAAGAGCCAAGCCACAGGCAGGCCCAATTGCCCCACAGATAAGATACCGCGATAACCCAGTGGCCTTGCTAACAGCCCTTCAAGATAACTGCACCGGGCGTCCGACTCTGCAGGATAATGCGTTCTGCAGATTAATGAAAGGGAGAGGGGGAGAATTTAGGAATGCAATAAGAGCCAGGCCGCTGGATCATGCCAAAGGGGGCCCATCTAGGCCAGCATTCTCTCCCTCCCCCCCCAATAATATTTATTAAGTTTCAAACAAATACAACACATACTTTAAAACCAATGAAACAAAAAAGAAAAAGAAAAAAGAAATAAAACAAATATAACAAATAATAACCAAAAATATAACCACAAGCACATAAACAGTAAAAGTTAATTAATTAAGCTTCGAACTTCATAAACATATTACTTGACTTCCTCTAATCTCTTCCATCTGAATTTCCTTGTAACTGAATGTAGCAGTTCCAATATCATTATTCAAAAAACAATATTCCGATTATAATCAAATTTCTTAACTTTTCTTAACATTCTGTATCACATTTATTTATTTAATCCTAGGCCTATTTAGTACTTTCAAGTAACTACTAATCTTTAATATTACAATATTCAAATAATCTTTAAATTTCTTCCAATCTTCTTGATATTCCTCTTCTTTCTGGTCATGGATTCTCCCAGTGAGATCAGCCAGCTCCATAAAGTCCATCATCTTCACCTGCCATCTGCACGAATTTTAATAGCCAAAAAGTGGAAAACACAAGAATAGGCCGGCATTCTCTTCTCACAGTGGCCGACCAGCAGGGGGGGTGGGCTTTGGTAACCTTTTGTAATATGGACCCCTACGCAAGGGCAAGATTTGGTGCCCCAAAATGGATCTTCTTAATGGTTTATCTTCTGTTTTGTGCCTACTTGGCTCAACACCCTGTGCAGGGGAACCACCCGCACCATCCTATATCTGGCGCGGCCGATCAGCGAAGAGGGTTCAAGCACAAGATGCCCTTTATGGGAAGCCCCCATGCAAGATTTGAGCATGAGAGCGAACTCTCTCCCCTCCTGCAGTTTCCAGCAAGTGGTGTTCAGACGCATCTCTGCCGCCAACTGTGCAGGCAAAGTTTGGCCATCATGGCAAGTAGCCATTGATAGTCCTCTCCTCCAGAAATTTGCCCAATCCGCTTTTAAAGCCATCTAGGTTGGGATGCGGGTGGCGCTGTGGGTTAAACCACAGAGCCTAGGACTTGCCGATCAGAAGGTCGGCGGTTCGAATCCCTGCAATGATGGGGTGACGTTGCTCAGTCCCTGCTCCTGCCAACCCAGCAGTTCGAAAGCACGTCAAGTGCAAGTAGATAAAGAGGTACCACTCCGGCGGGAAGGTCAACGGCGTTTCCATGCGCTGCTCTGGTTCGCCAGAGGCGGCTTAGTCATGCTGGCCACATGACCCAGAAGCTGTACGCCGGCTCCCTCGGCCAGTAAAGCGAAATGAGCGCCGCAACCCCAGAGTCGGCCACGACTGGACCTAATGGTCAGGGGTCCCTTTACCTTTAGGTTGGTGGCACTCCCTGCCTGCTGCAGGAGGGAGTTCCACAGTTTAACTCTGTGCCATGTGAAGGATTTTATCTATCCTGAATCTCTCAACATTCAGCTGCATTGGATTTTCACATGTTCCAGTGTTTCGAGAGAATGGAGGAAGTCCTTTTCTCTGCATTTGCTTTCTCAGGGCCAGCCATAATTTTGAAAACTTATTTCACACTGCCTCTCACTTGCCTTTTCTCCAAACTAAAAACCCCCAAATGCTGCAGACTTTTCTTCCTAGGGGAGTCGCTCCAGCACCTTGTTTTGGTTGCCATTGAAGGGACAGGATACCCAAATCCTGTCTGAAATCACCCCAGGCTTCAATAATCACCCCAGGCCTCAAAACTGTCCAAAATTCCTTTTGTCTTCTAAAAATCCAAAACAGCTTTTCTCTGCTCTTCTCTGCTTATTCTCACAGGATGCTGTGCATAGGCAAAATGTTACTTTTAAAGGCTAATGAATATACTCTGTCAATGCCAAGAATACTCAGGCCTGAGAACTGAATCTTATCTCATTCGGTTGCAACATCTTGGACATGCTGAACCACCAGGGCTCCTCGACTCCTTGGCTCTCATTCCCCGTTTCCTGGGAAGGGTGCCAAGAGTCCAAGAGTCCCAAGACAGCTTTCTGTTCATGCTCAGAGGAACTCATGGGGCAGGACTCTGGAAGGAGGAGGAGAAAGGGGAAGGGATCTGGAAGGGGTATATATGCTCTGTGCACATGACTGTGAACTCGTGCATGCTTTTTGTGAGTTATCACACTTGCTCCTTCTACCAGTTCATGGATAAAGCTTTTTCTCCGAAACTATTCCTTGAGTGTCTGTTGACTCCCACTTCCCTTTCCCGGGCACAATATTTTCCCCACCCGAGGGCAAAGCCTCATAAGGCTACACCATAAGAACAGAAGCACCTGCTTCTGAGAACAGCATCCTGTTCTCAGAGTGACTCATTTCTGAACCTTATATCTTGGTGCCATCCTGGGCCCATTTGCCCGCAAACCCAGTTTCATAGATGGAGCCTGGAAGCTGGTTTCTCTGCAGCCCAGGGAAGCTGGCAGAGAAATGAGCCCATTTGTCTGCGTTGCTAGAGAACTGGGGTTGGCTTTCACAGCCCAACTCCCCATGAAGGGACTTTAGGTCCCTCGTATTTCCACTGATGGTCAGAGATACAAATGGAGGCTATTTTACTTTTAAAAGTCATCTGAAGGCAGCCCTCTTTAGGGAACAGTTTTTAATGTTTGATGCTGTACTGTTTTTAATATTCAGTTGGAAGCCGCCCAGAGTGGCTGGGGAAACCCAGCCAGATGGGCTGGGTATAAATAAATAAATAATAATAATAATAATAATAATAATAATAATTATTATTATTATTATTATTATTATTATTATTATTACCACCAAGGATGCAAAAAAAGCTGCTGATCTTTATTGGTCTGTTGCAACCGTCTCCTCGCTTCCCTCCTTGCGAGGAGGTGGGGAGAACCCATGTGTTGCAGTTTTTAAACCCTTGGATAGTGATCGCCCGGCACATAAAGACCACTCCAGATGCATCACAAAATGGGTTCTACATGTTCAGAGTTCATGTTTCTCCAACATACGGTACTTATGAGTCTGTCAATGAAGATGTCTGGCAACACAGTGGTACCTCGGGTTATATACGCTTCAGGTTACACACTCCACGAACCCAGAAATAGTGCTTCAGGTTAAGAACTTTGCTTCAGGATGAGAACAGAAATCGGGCTCTGGGGGAGTGGCGGCAGCAGGAGGCCCCATTAGCTAAAGTGGTGCTTCAGGTTAAGAACGGACCTCCGGAACAAATTAAGTACTTAACCTGAGGTACCACTGTATCTGCTAATTCCTGGCCTCCTTTTGAAATGGCAAATACCTTGACTCCAGAATCCATAGTCAAGGATTCATACACAGATATCTGCTTTGTTCACATAGATATCTGCTCTTTGACAGGTCAGTTCAGAAAGCTCTTCAAACATGTTAAACTAGTTTTGCAGAGGGGAGGCCCTGGAAGAATTCCTGCTCTTTGACTGGAGATCAGCTGGTGGCTAAACATGGTTTTAGACTTGCTCTCCATACTATTTCAGACTTATGCACTTATGTATCTGTGTTTACTTTGTGCTGTGCAAGGATTGTCAGCAGTCAATCGGCTTGGCTTTGCACAACGGCCTTTGTGGGTTTTCTTTCCTTTGAATCATGACTGGTGGTTAATGTTGAAACAGGAAGGAGGCGCTGGGGCTGCCAGCTGCGTAGGTGGCAGCGAAGGCAGATGTTTGGGGTGGTGCAACGGTGGCTGAACCTCAGCGGCCACAGTCCAGGGTCACCCCAAAAGGCAGGGGATGGGGGCAGCAGCAAACAGGCCCCTTGTCACTGGCACCCCAAGGCCTGCTGTGGTTGATGTTGGTAATAGGATCGTAGCATCACAGACTTGTAAAGTTGGAAGCGCCTCCCAAGGTTCCAGCTCACAGCCAAATAATCTCCTACAGATGTCCTCCCAACCTCAGTTTAAAAGCCACTGCTTTTTTTAAAAAAAAATACAGGCAACCCCTGATTTGCATGGGGGTTGCATTCCAGGTCATTGCGTGCTATAGCAGAGCATGCATAAGGCCGCCCTTCCATTTTCCAGCCACTTCCAGGTCACTGTGATGTGCACAATCGCATGTTAGTTGGACGTGCATAAATTGGTCGTTGCCTGTGTTGTAATTTTATGTTGTGAACCAACCTGAGATCTACAGGTGAAGGGTCATATACAAATTTAATGAATAATGCACAGAGCTTAGGACTTGCCGATCAGAAGGTCGGCGGTTCGAATCCCCGTGACGGGGTGAGCTCCCGTTGCTCGGTCCCAAGTCCTGCCAACCTAGCAGTTCAAAAGCACCTCAAAGTGCAAGTAGATAAATAGGCACCGCTCCGGCAGGAAGGTAAATGGCGTTTCCGTGCACTGCTCTGGTTCGCCAGAAGCGGCTCAGTCATGCTGGCCACATGACCCAGAAGCTGTACGCCGGCTCCCTCGGCCAGTAAAGCGAGATGAGCGCCGCAACCCCAGAGTCAGTCACGACTGGACCTAATGGTCAGGGGTCCCTTTGCCTTTACTAATAGCAACATCTAGCTCAGAACTGGGAGGGCTGTAGCTCAGGGGCAGAGTGTCTGCTTAGCACGCAGAACTTCTCAGGGTTCAGTCCCCGACAGGCCCTCCAGGAAGGGCTGCGGAAGATTCCTTGCCCAGAATCTGGACAGTTGCTGCCTGTAATCACAGATGATACTAAGCTAAACCTATCAATGGCCCGACTCAGTTTAAGGCAGCTCCCAGTGTTCCTGTTTAATGCAGCCCTTTATCTGTAATCATGAGTGCTAGAAACTTGGCTTTATTTGAAGCAAAGAACCACAACTCAGGGACAGGATACCTGCTTTGCATGCAGAAGGTGCAGAGGTTTGGTCGGCATCTCCCAGCTGGGGCTGGAAAGGTCTGAAAACCTGGAGAGAGTCGCTGCTATTGCCAGCCTGTAAAGGCAACACTGTTAAAGCTCTGATTTTCCCAGTAGTGATGTATGGAAGTGAGAGCTGGACCATAAAGAAGGCTGATCGCCGAAGAATGGATGCTTTTGAATTCTGGTGCTGGAGGAGACTCTTGAGAGTCCCATGGACTGCAAGAAGATCCAACCTCTCCATTCTGAAGGAAATCAGCCCTGAGTGCTCACTGGAAGGACAGATCCTGAAGCTGAGGCTCCAAGACTTTGGCCACCTCGTGAGAAGAGAAGACTCCCTGGAAAAGACCCTGATGTTGGGAAAGATGGAGGGCACAAAAAGGGGACAACAGAGGACGAGATGGTGGGACAGTGTTCTCGAAGCTACCAGCATGAGTTTGACCAAACTGCAGTGGGAGGCAGTGGAGGACAGGAGGGCCTGGCGTGCTCTGGTCCAGGGGTCACGAAGAGGCGAGCATGACTAAACGACTAAACAACAACAACAACAAAGGCAACACTGACCAAAATGGACCACAATGGCCTGACTCAGTATAAGACAGCCTCCTGTGCTCCTGTTTTTCTCTTAACCTGACTGGCAGCAGGGGCTCTCTGCGGTTTCAGGTGGGGGACATGACCAGCCTGACCTAGAGATGCTATCAGGGAAGAAAGTGAGCCGGGGGCTTAGGCATGTAACACAACTGCAGGCCCTCATTTTTGTATTTTTTAAACTTTTATTGTTTTTCTAAACAAACTGGTGCCATCCCTCCACTCTCAAGTAAACCTTTCTAGTATCAGGGCAGACTTGAAAGGGCCGGAAGGCTTCATTTTATTCCCGGTGGTACAATGATAAAGTGTCCTAAAAATAAATAAATTGCAAAACTGCACATGTTCAGAGGACGCTGGCAAACTTGCTTTTGCTCTACGATACCAGGAATGTAGGAGCTGGCGGGACACACGCAATGGCCATTCTAGGATGGGGAAAGATAAAGTGTCCACAGAATCATCACAGAGTTGGAAGGACTCCCAAAGTCCTCTAGCTGAACCCCCTGCAATTCAGAGATCGCTGCTAATATTTCTCCCGGGTTGTGAGTTTTTATTCTTAAATAACTACCCTGAGGGTCCAACCTTTTTTGGGGGGGAGGGATGGTCCGATAGGCTCACAGGGCAGCAGAGGGTCCAAGGGCAGCACTGCAGGGTCCAAGCAAGGGCGCAAAAGCAGTCACCCTGGTACATGCAGGGTGGGTGCAGTTCCTTGCCGTAATGGCGCAGTGGGAAGGAGCAGCAGGGTGCATTGCATAGGTGGCTGTGGAAGAGGAGCTGAGCCCTGCCGCTGCCTCCTCTCTCTAGGCGGGCCCTGAGAGCTCAGCCGGGGCAGCAGGCCAGAGTTGTATTTGTGCGCTTGTGTTGCTCTCCTCCACCTCCTCTCTGTGGCACAGTCTCGAACGCTCTGCTGGTGTGGCAGGTGTGGACAGCGTTCTTGCTTGGTCTTGCCTCTCTCTCCTCCACCTCCTCTCCCAGGTGTATGGTGGGGGTGGTCGTTGCTTCGCTCTCCTCCGCCTCTTCTCTCTGGGCCAGATCCAAGTGCTCAGCTGCTGCATGCGTGCTTTGCTTTCTTCCGCCTCCTCTCTCTGTGCTCAGCCGCTGCTGCAGGTGTGTGTGGGGTGTGTGTGTGTGTGTCTTGTGTGCTTGCCTTTCTCTCGGTTTCTTTCCTCTGCCTTTCTTCTTTCCTCTGCCTTCCTCTCCTTTCCCCGGCCTTCTATTTCGCTTCCACTGTCCTCCTCCTGGCTGTGCTTCTTCCTTCCTTCCCTCCCTCCCCGGGCCCCTAGTTGACCCTGCAGGCCCGGATCATCAGCAGCTGCAGCAGGATGAAGACGGGCGAGAGCAGCAGCCCGAACCACAGCTCCCGGCTCTGGCCCGCCAGCTTCTGGCCCAGCAGCACCTCGAAGACGAACTTGAGGCTCAGCAGCGTCAGCACCCACAGCAGCCGCAGCACCGCCAGCCGCTTCTCGCCGTCCTGGAAGAGCCGCACCGAGACGATGGTGCTGAAGTAGGCGCTCAGCCCGTCGGCCGCGAAGAAGGCCGCCAGCACCGCCCACCAGCTCAGCGCCGCCCCGGACTCCCCGCCGTCCGCCTTCAGCACCAGCAGCGCCGACGCCGCCAGCAGCGCCAGCGCCTGCAGGAGCAGCTCCAGGGGCGCGAAGCCCAGCCACTGAACCAGCTCCCGCAGGGAGAACAGCATCGCCTCAGCCAGGGGGACAAGCCGCCGCTCTGCACCTGCGCGGAGGCACGCTTCCGGTCGCCGAAGGCGGCTTCCGGCGCGCCGCGGGTGAAATAAGGCGGGGACGGAATCGCCTCAGCCGCTTCAGGAGGAGAAACGCCTCTCTGCGCCTGCGCGGAGGAACGTTTCCGGCGCGCTGCGAGTGAAATAAGGCGGGGAGGGAATCGCCTCAGAAGGAGAAACGAGGTTCTGCGCCTGCGCAAGGGGGCGCTTCAGGTCGCCGAAGGCGTTCCGGCGCGCCGCGGGTGAAATAAGGCTGGGACGGAATCGCCTCAGCCGTCTCAACTGCGCCTCCGCGGCTGACCCGTTTCCGGTCTCGGAAGTCGGCTTCCGGCGCGCTACTGCGAAAAGAACGGCGGGAACAGAGTCGCCTCAAGAGGAGAAACGCGGCTCTGCGCCTGCGCGGCGACCCGTTTGCTGGAATCATAGGGTTGAAA
The DNA here is from genome assembly GCF_027172205.1 of Podarcis raffonei. Lineage (NCBI taxonomy): Eukaryota > Metazoa > Chordata > Lepidosauria > Squamata > Lacertidae > Podarcis > Podarcis raffonei. The sequence goes on along the minus strand of NC_070614.1, from coordinate 54,122,842 downwards.
GGGCCACCCCAAAGGTCATCCAGCCCAACCCCTTCCCCCCGCAGTGCAGGAATCGCTGCTAATGGTGCTAATTGCGTGTTTCATCACCAGTGAGGCAGCAGCCACGGCCTTGTTGGCTGAGCGGTGCTGCGGTTGGGGGAGGGGCCCTGGGAGCAAGGCTAGCAATGGCCGGGCTGGATGCGCGTGTGGCGGGCGAGGGCGCAGGATCCGCGCACTTGGAGCAGGGGGTGGGGGTTGCACCAGGAGGCTCATCCTGTCTCTGCATTCTTCCCCCCCCAAGAGGAACTTTTATACCCCCCAAAGGGAAAGGAGGGCTGGCCAGTAAGGAGAAGGCTCCTTGCCAGTTTCTGGAGTTAAATCCACGCTATGCAGCTGCAGACGGAGCAGCTAATTGCAGGAAGGAAATGATCGAAGTTGGAAGGAATCCCCAAGGGCCACCCACTCTAACCCCCTGCGATGCTATTGGGTTCCTGTTCATTATTTTATTACATATTTTGTGGTTTTATGTCTTGATTTTATTCTGTAAACCGCCCTGAAACCCCTGGGTATATAAATTCAATAAATTTTAAAAATGCAGGCATCATAGCGAAAGAATCCCAGGCAGTAAGCCATCCAGCCTCTCTTTAAAATCTCAGGTTTGTTGTGATATTTTAATGTTGGTTTTAAAACTGCCTTTTAAGTGTTAAAAATGAAGGAGGGAACCTGCCATCTTCCGAGGTGGTCCGTTCCACGTCGGAGGGCTCTCACCCTCAGAAAGTTGTTCCTAATGTTTGGACAGAATTCCGCTTGTAATATGAATCTGTTGGTTCAAGTCCTTCCCTTGGGGTGTAATAAAAAATGTAAGGTCTTATATATATATATATAATAAATGTTTGTGAATGTGCCAGCCAGGCACATGCATAGATGTGTGGCCAACATGTCTGGAGCAGGGCGGGGGGCGTCCTGAAACCACTTTGACTCCCAAACTGACCAAATGTTTTCTCTGCAAGGAGGGAGGGGGTGAGGGAACCTCCCCATCGTCTCAGGAATGGGGTAATCACCATCTCAAAGGAATGGCCAAACTACCAGGAAAGGCAATCAGATAAGGCATTATCAGATAACCTGGCAGACAGGGTAAAAACAAGGCACTCGGATTTCTGTTGTAGACCGCCTTTTCTGTGATGCAGGTATGATGTATGGAGGGGTGGCCTTGAGCTCCAGGGCAGGGAATTAAAAATGTCTATATAAGGGCAGGCACACCTTTGTTCTGGGTCCTCCTCCTTTCCTGCGTTTGAGGGGAGCACCCTGTTGCAACAGCTTTGATAAAGATCAGGCTTACTAGCTGCTTTGTTCTCAATATTCTCTGGTTGGCCTCTGTTCTTTTCTCCTACCGATAGGGAACCCACTCAAGGACTCTATACAGGCTCTTGGATACCCCATTAGGGAAGAAGGGGAGATTTTGTTTACAATGGGGACAAGCTTGCTCTACCTTCCATGTGACAGCCCTTCAGATATTTGAAGATGACTCTCCTATCAGGGACGCGGGTGGCGCTGTGGGTTAAACCACAGAGCCTAGGACTCGATCAGAAGGTCAGCGGTTCAAATCCCTGCGACGGGGTGAACTCCCGTTGCTCTGTCCCTGCTCCTGCCAACCTAGCAGCTCAACAGCACGTCAAAGTGCAAGTAGATAAATAGGTACCACTCTGGCAGGAAGGTAAACGGCATTTCCGTGCGCTGCTCTGGTTCGCCAGAAGCGGCTTAGTCCTGCTGGCCACATGACCTGGAAGTTGTACGCTGGCTCCCTCGGCCAATAAAGCGAGATGAGCGCCGCAACCCCAGAGTCGGTCACGACTGGACCTAATGGTCAGGGGTCCCTTTACCTTTACCCTCCTATCACCTCTCTGTCTCCTCTTTTCCAGGCTAAAGATACCCAGCTCCCTCTGCTATTCCTCACAAGGCTCAGTTTCCAGACCCGTCATCATCTTGGCCACCCTCCTCTGCACACAAACCAACTTGTCAATATCCTTCTGAAACGGAGGTGCTCAGAACTGGGCACAGGACTCCAGGTCATAGCTGTCAACTTTTCCCTTTTCTGGGAAGGAATCCTATTCGGAATAAGGGAATTTCCCTTTAAAAATGGGAAATGTTGACAGCTAGGCTCCAGGCGGGGTCTGACCAGACTTCTGCTGATGCAGCCTAGAAAAGCATTAGCCTCTTTTGCCACTGCATAACAGGAAGAAAATGCTCAAGGAGAGATGCTGTGCTGGAGAGGAAGGCTTTTATTTGCATTCATTTATTAATTTTTATTTGGTGTTCCGGACACAATTCAGCGCCATTTCCCTTGCCCAGAAAGGGGTGGCCTGTGTGGGATGAGGTGTGATGGCCCCACAGCAAGGGTAGGGTGGGGAGCTATGAGCAGCTGGCTGGGAATGGCGGCTTCAGCAGAATTTGGGTTGCCAAGCCTCTTCCTCATGGGATCACCAAGTCTAGAAGCATCACAGAGCCCAGAGGGAGGGAAAGGTGTGTCAGCAGATGCCAGGGTGGCGAATGGGTTGGCGTGTGTCTCCAATCTCCACTTCCTCTGATTTTCCTTCACCTGACCAGACAGACTCCTGGAAGCGAAAGCAGGTGGGGTGCGGGGGCAGACTTTATTTGCAGTGCCTCTGCACCTTCAGCAACCCGGCTTTAGAAAGGTCAGATCTTGATGGTTCCCACCCTGGGTGCGTGAGCGGGAAGGAATATTTTCAGCAATAGATCTGGAGCGGAAGTCAGAAGTGAGTGGTCTTGTCGGCAGTCATGGAAGGAGGATGCCTGCCTTGGCCTGAAAAAGAAATAATAATTGTAATGATACCAAGACCCAAGCCGACTTCCTTGGTGTGCAGGACAGAGCTGTTTCCGCAAATGCTTTCGTTAATAATCCTATTCGTTCTTTTTGCAAACTGCTTTGCAGTCTTCCACAATCAAGGGAGTATGTGAATGAAACAGGAGTTTGGATTTGATATCCCGCTTTATCACTACCCGAAGGAGTCTCAAAGCGGCTCACATTCTCCTTTCCCTTCCTCCCCCACAACAAACACTCTGTGAGGTGAGTGGGGCTGAGAGACTTCAGAGAAGTGTGACTGGCCCAAGGTCACCCAGCAGCTGCAGGTGGAGGAGCGGGGAAGCGAACCCGGTTCACCAGATTACGAGTCTACCGCTCTTAACCACTACACCACACTGGCTCTCTAAATAATAAATAAATGATAAATAAATAAATAAGCACTAAATAATAATACTGAGTGCTGTAAGAGCACCCTGGGCTTGAAGAACAGAGCCATAAGGTTGTAAAGTTGGAAGGGCCCCCAAGGAGTCATTGAGGGGGCAGGATTGGCCACCAACTTAGAGGGGCTTCCAAAGAGAAATGCATGGAGGAGGGGAGGGCTATTGATGGCTCCTAGCCAGGGTGGTCCATAAAGAAGGCTGATCGCCGAAGAATTGATGCTTTTGAATGCTGGTGCTGGAGGAGACTCTGGAGAGTCCCATGGACTGCAAGAAGATCAGACCTCTCCATTCTGAAGGAAATCAGCCCTGAGTGCTCACTGGAAGGACAGATCCTGAAGCTGAGGCTCCAGGACTTTGGCCACCTCATAAGAAGAGAAGACTCCCTGGAAAAGACCCTGAGGTTGGGAAAGATGGAGGGCACAAGGAGAAGGGGACGATGGAGGAAGAGATGGTTGGACAGTGTTCTCAAAGCTACCAGCATGAGTTTGACCAAACTGCAGGAGGCAGTGGAAGACAGGAGGGCCTGGCGTGCTCTGGTCCAGGGGGTCACGAAGAGTCGGACACGACTAAACGACTAAACAACAACAACAAAGCCAGGGTGGTTATGTTCTGCCTCCAGAGCTGGAGGCAGCGATGCTTCTGAAAACCAGATGCTGGAAACAGCAGGAGGGGAGAATGTAGCTCTTGTGCTTGTGGGTTTCTCATAAGGGGCAGCTGTTTGGTCACTCTGAGAACAGGATGCAGGACTCGATGGGCCACGGGCCTGATCCAGCTATACAGGGCTCTTCTTATGTTCTTGGGTGCAGCTGACTCGGGGGTGGAGCCTTGAGGCAGCTGTTCAAAGTGCTGCTTTTGACCAATGAAGCCTTAAACGGCTCAGGAGCGCAATACCTCAAGGACCGCCTCTTCCCATATGAACCGATCCGGACCCCAATATCATCTTCTGGTGCCCTTCTTTGTGTGCCGCCTCCTCGAGGGGTCCAGAGGATGGCAACACGAGAACAGGGCCTTCTCTGCAGGGGCTCCCCGTCTGTGGAATGCTCTCCCCAGGGAAGTTCACCTGGCGCTTTCATTATACACCTTTAGGCGCCAGGCAAAAACGTTCCTTTTCAAGCAGGCCTTTGGTTGATGTGTTGGGGGGGGTTGGAGTATTGGGTTGTTCTTTTATTTTCATTAGGTATTTTGTGCTTTTATATCTTGATTTTATTCTGTGAACCACCCTGATACCACCAGATAGAAGATGGATAAACTCCATTAATATTAATAATAGTAATAATAATAATAATAATAATAATAATAATAATAATAATAATAATAATATACACCAGGGATTCCTCCTGCTCTCAACTCACCTGGATCTGACAAGGCAAGCATGCCGTGTTCCCGCCTACACAGGAGGAAAAGAGAAGCACATAAGAACAGGACATTTGAGGAGATTTGAGGTGTGAGGTGGGCAGTCAGAGAGCTGGAAGAGACCCAAAGAATCATCGGGTCCAACCCACTTGTAAAAGTACCAATTCTGCCAATCGGAGTGATCTCGTGGCGATCTCGTAGGTAAATGTCTTCCCAGTTGTTAAGGGAGTTGCATACTAATATCAATGCCTTGCTCCTCTGAAACCCCCTCTCTCCTGTTGCCCTGAGCCCCCCAGTGCCCGCAGGAGGGAACCGGACCCCCTCACACCCTTTGTGCGTGCCCTGCCCAATCCCATACCTGCTCCTCCGCTGTCGATAGATGCAGACGCCTGTCACCACCATCAGGATCAACGCGAGAGGAACCAGGACTCCGATGAGGATGACTGTCAAATTGTTGTCATCTGGATGGGTGTAGGGGGGTGGAAACGGGAGGAAGAAAGAGGGGTGGATTAATCACCGTATTTTTCACTCTATAAGACGCACCAGACCACAAGACGCACCTAGTTTTTGGAGGAGGAAAAGAAGAAAAAAAATATTCTGAATTACAGAAGCCAGAACAGTAAGAGGGATCTGGCTTCTGGGATTGCCGCGCGAAGCCTCTTCAGGGCAGCGGGATGAAGGCTCCCCCTAACCGGGAGAGGCTGCGCGCAGCTATCCCATAAGCCAGGACAGCAAGCGGGATTGCAGTGCCTCTTGCTGTCCTGGCTTATGGGATAGCCGCGCGCAGCCTCTCCCCCCAAGAGCCGCACACGTGCCCCATGCGGCTCTTTAAAGGGAGCGCTGAGCAGAGCCTCCCGCCTGCATTTGCACCATAAGACGCACACACATTTCCCCTTACTTTTTAGGAGGGGGGAAGTGCGTCTTATAGAGCGACAAATACGACAATGGCCTGACAGGTACTCTGTGTGTGTGTGTGTGTTTTAGGGCAGGTAGCGGCAGCATCTTAAAAAGCAGAGACATCACCTTGCCAACAAAGGTCGGCATAGTTAAAGCTCTGGTTTTCCCAGTAGTGATGTATGGAAGTGAGAGCTGGACCATAAAGAAGGCTGATCGCCGAAGAATGGATGCTTTTGAATTCTGGTGCTGGAGGAGACTCTTGAGAGTCCCATGGACTGCAAGAAGATCCAGCCTCTCCATTCTGAAGGAAATCAGCCCTGAGTGCTCACTGGAAGGACAGATCCTGAAGCTGAGGCTCCAAGACTTTGGCCACCTCATGAGAAGGGAAGACTCCCTGGAAAAGACCCTGATGTTGGGAAAGATGGCGGGCACAAGGAGAAGGGGACGACAGAGGACAAGATGGTGGGACAGTGTTCTCGAAGCCACCAGCATGAGTTTGACCCAACTGCGGGAGGCGGTGGAAGACAGGAGGGCCTGGCGTGCTCTGGTCCAGGGGGTCACCAAGAGGCGGACACGACTAGACGACTAAACAACAGCGGCAGGGACTTGTTACCTGTCGAGGGGGATGGGGGCTGTACATCGTAGGCAGTCTCGCAGTAGGTTCCGTTGTATCCCTCCGTGCAAACGCAGACGTAGCCGAGGGAGGTGTCTAAGGTGTCCTGACACACTCCCTCATTCTGGCAATTGTTACGGAGGCAGGCGCTCTCTGCAAAGGAAGAGACATGTGTTTTTGGGGAGGGGAGAGATCACCGTCAGTCCACATCGTGGCCCACCCAGAGATGGGAAAAGTGTTCTGTTTCCAAATTCTGTCACTGTTCTACTCTTTCAGGTCTCCCTGTTTCCACATCAGCCGTCGACTTTGGTTTCAAGGGCGATGGCACCGTCACAGGTGCCACGCAACACCCGTGCATAAATCAATCTTTCAGGGCGGCAGCAGCACCCAGCCTTTGGAACTCCCCGCCAATTGACTGATCAGTCAGGCTCCTTCGCTGCACCCCTTTCCGGCGCCTGCTGAAAACGTGCTCATTTCGGCCGGCCAAACCGAGTATGCAGAATGTTGATGTGTGTTTTAATCCGGTTGGATTAAATCCGTATAGTGTATTTTATAGTATGGTGTATTTTATAGTATAGTGTATTTTAAAATTGGGGTTTCAGAGTTTTTAGGGGTTTTTATAGTATAGTATAGTGTATTTCAAAATGGGGTTTCAGAGGTTTTAGCGGTTTTTGAATGTTTTATGTAGTTTTTCAATTTCATTGTTCTGTATGGGACAATGACAATAAATATATCTATCTGTCTGTCTGTCTGTCTGTCTGTCTGTCTATCTATCTATCTATCTATCTATCTATCTATCTATCTATCTATCTGGGTTTCGGGGGCTTGTATTGGGTGTCCAACTCTTACAATTTTCTGATAAATATCTGGCAGCCCTTCAGAGGGGAAATCCTATCCCCTCTCAGTCTCCTCCAGGCTAAATGTACCCAATGCCCTCAACCATTCCTCTTGAGGCTCACTTTCCAGGCCCTTCAGCATCCTGGTCTTCCTCCTCTGCACACCTTCCAGTCTGTCAGTGTCCTTCTTGAACTATGGTGCCCAGAACTGGACACAGTACTCCAGGTGAGGTCTGACCAGAGCAGAATACAGTGGCACTATTACTTCCCTTGATCTAGATGCTATATTCCTATTGGTGCAGCCCAGAATTGCATTGGCTTTTTTAGCTGCCGCATCACACTGTTGGCTCATGTCAAGTTTGTGGTCAACCAAGACTTATGTTCTTATGGCAACGAAAACAAGGTGCTGGAGCGACTCCCCTAGGAAGAAAAGTCTGCAGCATTTGGGGGGTTTTAGTTTGGAGAAAAGGCAAGTGAGAGGCAGTGTGAAATAAGTTTTTAAAATTATGCCTGGGCCTGAGAAAGCAATGCAGAGAAAACAGCTTCCTCCCTCTCTCGTAACACTGGAATTTGTGGAAATTTGTGCTGGCCACATGACCCGGAAGCTGTATGCCGGCTCCCTCGGCCAATAAAGCAAGATGAGCGCCGCAACCCCAGAGTCGGTCACAACTGGACCTATGGTCAGGGGTCCCTTTACCCTTTACCTTTAAGACTGCCCTTGATCAGGACACTAGACTTCTGTTGATGCAGCCTAGAACAGCATGAGCCTTTTTTGCTGCTGCATCACGTTGCTGGCTCAACCCTCTCCTCCCACCTCATCCCTAACCAAGCCTTTCTCACCTCTGTAGCATCCGCGGGTGAAGTTTACCACGGCGCAGACATCCCCCTTGGCGCAGGCCACAAGCTCACAGTCCAGAGTCTCCGTATTGCGACAGGTGCATCTTTTGGAGCAGTCCTCCGTTAAGAAAGTGTCGTTGATCTGGGGAGAAACCGGGGTGTGGGGAGGAATATCAGTGCCACTCTGGGAAAGCAGCTGGCCACACTCTGCAAGAAGCTGTATTGGCACTGCCAAAACCGGAAGGGACCATGCACCAGAAACTGAAAACCTTTGCTCAAAACCATTTGGCACTCGGCCAGTGATTTCATGCCTCCCTCCGCTCGCTGCCTCCTTCCTTCCTTTAACTTTCATCAGCTCTCTCCATCTTTCTGCCTTCCATCTTTGCGGCCAACTCGGGAGGGGCCCTCCAGCGCTGCTGCAACAACCCACACCACCAACCAGATTCCTCTGCCAAGGCGCCCAGAGAAGCCTGCACACCTTGCCCGGCCGCCGTCCAGAGCGCTGGAGGAGAGCCAGGAGAGTGGGCAGGCAGGCAGGCTCCTAGGCCCTCTGAGCCAGAATGGAGAGCTGTGATTTTTGAGGCCCTGCATCCATCCTAGCCAACCTCTAGGTCATGGGTAGGCAAACGAAGGCCTGGGGGCTGGATCCGGCTCAATCGCCTTCTAAATCCGGCCCGCAGATGTTCCGGAAATCAGCATGTTTTTACATGAGTAGAATGTGTGCTTTTATTTAAAAAGCATCTCTGGATTATTTGTGGGGCATAGGAATTCGTTCATATATATTTTTTCAAAATACAGTGGTACCTCGGGTTACATACGCTTCAGGTTACATACGCTTCAGGTTACAGACCCCGCTAACCCAGAAATAGTACCTCGGGTTAAGAACTTTGCTTCAGGATGAGAACAGAAATCGTGCTCCGGCGACACAGCAGCAGTCGGAGGCCCCATTAGCTAAAGTGGTGCTTCAGGTTAAGAACAGTTTCAGGTTAAGTACGGACCTCCAGAACGAATTAAGTATTTAACCCGAGGTACCACTGTATAGTCCGGCCCCCCACAAGGTCTGAGGGTCAGTGGACCGGCCCCCTGCTGAAAAAGTTTGCTGACCCCTGCTCTAGGTACACCCAGGCTTGAGTCTCTCCCTTAACCAGATTCACAGCGGCTGATCCGTTGCGTCCTGCTCTCCTCCTGCGGTTTCCAGGATTCAGAACCACACAACTGACCGGCGGCAGCCGGGGGGTTCCTCCCTGTTCCTCCCCGCCTACCTGATAATACTGGTTGTTGTCAGTGCAGCCGCACTGGTTGTAGGGGACGCTGTCCAGCCCGCTGAGGACGTAGCCGGGGTCACTGGCGCAGCCCTCCACGCAAGGGGCATCGCACTCCGACTGGGCGGCCATGTTGGCGCAGCTGTCGGGGCAGGCAGTCATGCATGATTTGTAGGTGGTGTGAGGTGGGCACGAGATCTCTGCGGGGGACAAGGTGGGTGGTAGAAGGTTTAAAAGAAGAAGAAGAAAAGCCTCTGTCGGAATTAAATGACAATAAAGGGGATTCCAGACAAACCTGAGGACGAACTTTCTGGCGATAAGAGCAGGGGAACGGACTCAATCGGAGAGGATCTCCTTCCTTGTCATTTGAACCCACTGGTCTGGGCCCTACCCTCGGGTGTGGGGCCTGGACGTGGCCCCATGCTCCGGACATGGGGCCCTCGGCCGAGGGGTAAGGGGTTGTGAAGGAGGAGAAATGGAGGACAGCTCCGGCCCCAAGGGAGGCTGTTGCGCATCCCTCTCACGAGGGGAGGAAATAATAATAATATTTTTTTTATTTATACCCCGCCCATCTGGCTGGGCTTCCCCAGCCTCTCTGGGCGGCTTTCAACAAAATATTAAAATACAGTAATGCATCAAACATTAAAAGCGTCCCTAAAAGCCTTCAGATGTCTTCTAAAAGTCTGGTAGTTGTTGTACTCTTTGAAATCTGGTGGGAGGGAGTTCCACAGGACGGGCGCCACAGGTTGCTTGCTTGCCAACCTCAGGGTTTCGGAATCCCCACCTGCCCGGGCACTTGGCATTCAGGCTACCGGGAGTTTAGGGTTGGCGTTTCAAGAGACCAGAGCGCTTTTCTGAGGTCTGGGGGAGACTCAGCGTGAGTGTGGCGTGCTAGGCTGCAGATTGGACTCAGGAGTGCTACGGAAATGGCCTTTTTAAAATTCCCCTAATATTGGGGGGCACAGGAGTAAGCAGAAGGGTGGCAGCAGCAGCAGCTATGACAGTGCAAGACCGGCTGGCAGCATGGCATGGCTGTTGTGTTGCAGCTGGGCAAGGAAGGGCGTGTGATAGGTTCTTTTGGATGGGGGATTCTCTTACCGCAGCCCGTCTTCTGCCTCCAGGCTCCCAGCGTGACGCCCTCCTCCTGGCAGAGCTTGGCATACGCATCGTAATCTTGGCATAAGAGCTCAGTGTCGCCCATGAGAGCGCAGAGGTCGTACACGCAGTTCCTGGGGTGTGGAGAGAGAAGGAAGGAGGTGGGCTCTCTTGCGCACAAATGCGCGCTTGCGTCAGCTTGCACGCGGACGCGCTCCCTTCCCAGCCGCCCGCCCACGCCTGCGCTCTGGGCACACTCACTCTTGGAAAGGGCTGGGCGACAGGACGGCGTGGCAGGCAGAGAACGGCCCCTGGGGGTCAGAGAGGGCCCCACAGACGCCCGTCCCGTTGACAGATATCAGCTGCTCCGGGGTGCAGGCGATTTCAAAGCCGGACTCGACTTCATCTGATGGTTCCTCACGCCTTTGTGGGGGGAAGAAGAAGAGAAGGAGTTTTCCCCTCTGTATATTTGGGTGGATGTCTCCCTGCTCTGAGCTGAGAAAGACAAACGCTCCCTGTTCCTTTCTCCTCGTAACATAAGAAGAGCTGCAGGATCAGACCAAAGGGGCCCCTTTTAGTCTATCCAAACTCCCATATGACCCAGCATCCTGTTCTCAAAATGATCTCAAATTATAAATAATAATAATAATAATAATAATAATAATAATAATAATAAATTTTATTTATTCCCCGGCCAAAGCCAGGCTCAGGGCATCTAACACCAATAAAATCATACTAAAAACATAATAGGGGAAGGGGGAATGAAACCCAATGTAAAATACAGGTTGAAATGCAATTTAAAATGCAGCCTCATTTTAAAAGTGGCCCATAAGGGGAGGGAAACATAAGGGTCAGACTGAGTCCAAACTGAAGGCCTGGTGGAACAGCTCTGTCTTGCAGGCCCTGTGGAAAGATGTCAAGTCCCGCAGGGCCCTGGTCTCTTCTGACAAAGTGCTCCACCAAGACGGGGCCACTACTGAAAAGGCCCTGGCCCTAGTTGAGACCAACCTTGCGACTTGGGACCTCCAAAGTGTTGCTATTTGTGGACCTTAAGGGGCATACCGGGAGAGGCGGTCCCGTAGGTACGTGGGTCCTAGGCCGCATAGGGCTATGGTTTTTCCTCTGTTTTGCTCAGCATAGTGTTATCAGAGCCCTGGACCCTGTCTGCTAACAGCAAGGTCTGGTTCTCTAGGGAGTTTGAGACCCAGCTCTCTGCTTCTTGTTTGGAGACTAACTGCTGAATGAGGGAGAAGCCATGCACGACAAGTACTGTTTTTGGGGGACAGGAAACTGGCGGGTGTGGAGGACTCCCTGGTCCTGAATGGGGTAACTGTGCCCCTGAAGGACCAGGTGTGCAGCCTGGGAGTCATTCTGGACTCACCGCTGTCCATGGAGGCACAGGTCAAATCTGTGTCCAGGGCAGCTGTCTACCAGCTCCATCTGGGACGCAGAATGAGACCCTTCCTGCCCGCAGACTGTCTCGCCAGAGTGGTACATGCTCTGGTTATCTCCCGGTTGGACTATTGCAATGTGCTCTACGTGGGGCTACCTTTGAAGGTGACCCGGAAACTACAACTAATCCAGAATGCAGCAGCTAGACTGGGGACTGGGGGCGGCCGCCGAGACCACATAACTCCAGTCTTGGCTCCCTACATTGGCTCCCAGGATGTTTCCGAGCATTCAGAGTGTTGGTGCTGACCTTGAAAGCCCTAAATGGCCTCAGTCCAGTAGACCTGAAGGAGCGTCTCCACCCCCATCGTTCAGCCCGGACACTGAGGTCCAGCTCCGAGGGCCTTCTGGCGGTTCCCTCCCTGCAAGAAGTGAGGTTACAGGGAACCAGGCAGAGGGCCTTCTCGGTGGTGGCCCCCGCCCTGTGGAACACCCTCCCATCAGATGTCAAAGAGAAAAACAACTACCAGACTTTTAGAAGACATCTGAAGGCAGCCCTGTTTAGGGAAGCTTTTAATGTTTGATGTATTACAGTATTTTAATATTTTTTGGGAAGCCGCCCAGAGTGGCTGGGGAAGCCCAGCCAGATGGGCGGGGTATAAATAAATTATTATAATATTATTATGACCTGATGCGAGGATGGCTGCCAGACTCCCTTTCTCTGCTGGGGACCTTGACCTCCCAGCTGTTCCCAAAGGTGTTGAGGCTCCGGGTCCACGTTCTGTCGGGTTTCATGTACTCGTTGTTCCGCTGCCCGTCGTAATTCCCGCAGAGCCCTCCCACGTAGTTCCGATAGGTGCTGGGGAGGACGATCTCTGGGTGGGGTGGAGAGAAAGAGGGGTGAACGCAGTGCCCAAATGGGGCAGCCCTAGACCAGTTGGGGGGGGGACAATCTTTGAGCCTTCCACATATTCGGTTTTTGCACCGTATTTTTTGCTCTATAAGACGCACCAGACCACAAGACGCACCTAGTTTTTGGAGGAGGAAAACAAGAAAAATAAATATTCTGAATCTCAGGAGCCAGAACAGCAAGAGGGATCACTGCGCAGTGAAAGCAGCAATCCCTCTTGCTGTTCTGGCTTCTGGGATAGCTGCGCAGCCTGCATTCGCTCCCTAAGACGCACACACATTTCCCCTTACTTTTTAGGAGGGAAAAAGTGAGTCTTATAGAGGAAAAAATACGGTAATTTTTTTCTTTATTGAATTTTACAAGAAAAGAAAAAGAACCAAAGAACAATACATAACACTGTAAACACGTTTATATAGCTTTCCAAAATGCAGACTAAAAGACAAGAGAAAAGTAGAAGAAAAATACTTTTCATAACCAATATTACCAAAGTCATGCTTCAAACATTACAATATCCTAGTTAAAATATTATAAAAGACTTCCACCGCATTCACTGCACGTCTCTTAGTTATCTTGCTCGCCTTTACATCTGTCCTTCAATCATTTCCCTTCCTTAGGTTCTTTCATACACATATTCAGATTTTGAAAGCCTTTACTGTACTCAACGCCTATTCTACAACTTCGATGTGCAGCCATTTATGTGCAGCCGTACCTTGGAAGTCGGACGGAATGCGTTCCGCAAGTCCGTTCGGCTTCCAAAACGTACAAAAACCAAATTGCGGGTTCTGATTGGCTGCAGGAAGTTCCTGCAGCCAATCAGATGCCACGGAAGCCCCGTCGGACGTTCGGGTTCCGAAGGAACGTTCGCAAACCGGAACAATCGCTTCTGGGTTTCCGGTGTTTGGGAGCCAAAACGTCCGAGTTCCAGGGCGTTCAGGATCCAAGGTACGGCTGTTTTCATTTGATTCCTGCACTGCAGGGGGTTAGAGTAGATGGCTCTTGGGGGTCCCTTCTAACTCTAGAATTCTCTTGTTTTTAACTATTTTAACGAAATAGTTTGCCAGTTGAACAGTTTTGCCTGAGCTGGGTGAAACAGCACCCCTGCCCTTAAACCCACTCTGAGATGCTGCCTGCCACTATAATGAATTGAAAACAATGTTGAAATATACATTTACCGTATTTTTCGCACCATAGGACGCACTTTTCCCCCTCCAAAAATGAAGGGGAAATGTGTGTGCGTCCTATGGTGCGAATGCAGGCTTTCGCTGAAGCCTGGAGAGCGAGAGGCATCGGTGCGCACCGACCCCTCTCGCTCTCCAGGCTTCAGGAAGCTATCCGCAAGCCTTGCAAGCCCGGCGGGAGTTCCCGCGGGTTCACAAGGCTTGCGGGCAGCAGCCTGCAGCCCCGGCGAGTGTCCGCAAGCCTTGCGCGCCCGGCGGGAGCGCGCGAGGCTTGGCGCGGCAACCTGTCGCCCGAAGCACAGGGAGCCCACCAGAGGGCTCCCCGTGCTTCGGGCGAGTGTCTGCAAGCCTTGCGCGCCCGGCGGGAGGTCCCGCCGAGCGCGTGAGGCTTGGGGCGGCAGCCTGTCGCCCGAAGCATGGGGAGCCCTCCGGAGGGTGCCCCGTGCTTCGGGCGAGTGTGCGCAAGGCTTGGGGCGGCAGCCGCGGCTGGGGGGGGAATAATTTTTTTTTATTCATTTCCCCCCCAAAAAAAGAGGTGCGTCCTATGGGCCGGTGCGCCCTATAGAACAAAAAATACGGTATATAGAAACCAGAGGTCTCTCTTCTTGGAATAACAGGTTTGGAATTGCCCAAGAAAGATGTTGAATTATTTTTGTATGCCACAACTGCTGCTCGTATTTTGTTAGCTAAAAAGTGGAAAACCCAAGAATTACCAACGATAGAAGAATGGCAGATGAAGACGATGGATTTTTTGGAGCTAGCCGACCTAACCGGAAGAGTCCGCGACCAGAAGGAGGAGGAGTACCAGGAAGAGTGGATGAAATTTAAGGATTATTTAGTTAAATTAACTGGAAACAGCTTGCAGATACTTAATTGGCTTAGGACTTTATTTATGTTAAGTGATGAATTAATATGTTTAATTTCATAAGGTGAAGATTTAAGGATGTTAATGTTTAAGTTAAATTTTATCAGAACTGTGATGTGGAAAACCGTTAAAAGGACATGCAATGAAATTCAACCAAGGGGATGCAAGGAAGTCACTTAACAATGTTGATAAGTGTCATTTTCAATAAGGCTATTATTTATATTTGTTTGTCTTATGTGTTTATTTATAATAGTGTGAAAACCAATAAAAAAAATTTGGGGAAAAAAGCGATGCTGCCTGCCAGAGTGGGTGCGAGGCTAAGTTTGTGGCTTCTGGCCCGGCCTGATCCTGATGTTCCTGAGCGAGCCCCATTACCTTACAGGAGGGAGGGTGCAGCCCCTTCTCCCCTTGTGCTCATTTGATCCTCACCACCAAAATCCTGGCCGTCGAAGTAAACGGAGAGCCCAAAGTCCGTTTCCACGCAGATGGTGCGGCCTCTCTGGGTGATCTGGAGCCCGTCCCGGGGCGAGTACGGGGTGCTGACCATCACACCGTTGACCTGGAAAGGGCAATCGAAAAGGCGGAAGATTTATACGATCTGAGGAGAAGCCAGAGTATGTTGAAAAGCGAGATAGATATGAGATATACCGTATTTTTTGCTCTATAAGACTCACTTCTTCCCTCCTAAAAAGTAAGGGGAAATGTGTGTGCGTCTTATGGAGCGAATGCAGGCTGCGCAGCTATCCCAGAAGCCAGAACAGCAAGAGGGATCGCTGCTTTCGCTGTGAAGCGATCCCTCTTGCTGTTCTGACTTCGCTTCGCTGGAGAGGAGCGGCGCAGATTCAGAATATTTTTTTTTCTTGTTTTCTTCCTCTAAAACTAGCTGCGTCTTATGGTCGGGTGTGTCTTATAGAGCGAAAAATACGGTACATGAGTAGAATGTGTGCTTTTATTTAAAATGCATCTCTGGGTTATTTGTGGCGCATAGGAATTCATTCATTCGCCCCCCCCCAATATAGTCCATCCCCCCACAAGGTCTGAGGGACAGTGGAGTGGCCACCTGTTGAAAAAGTTTGCTGACCCCTGCACTAGAACTTCTGGGCATCCCATTAAGCCGCATGTTGGACGATTTAGGACAGATAATTAAACTACAGAACTCCCTGCCACCAACGTAAAGGTAAAGGGACCGATGACCTTTAGGTCCAGTTGTTGCCGACTCGGGTTGTGGCGCTCATTTCGCTTTATTGGCCGAGGGAGCTTCCGGGTCATGCTTCCGGGTCATGTGGCCAGCAGGACTAAGCCGCTTCTGGCGAACCAGAGCAGCGCACGGAAACACCGTTTACCTTCCCGCCGGAGTGGTTCCTATTTATCTACTTGCACTTTGACGTGCTTTCAAACTGCTAGGCTGGCAGGAGCAGGGACCGAGCAACGGGAGCTCACCCCGTTGCAGGGATTCGAACCGCCGACCTTCTGATCGGCAAGTCCTAGGCTCTGTGGTTTAACCCACAGTGCCACCCATTGCCACCAACATAGATGTCTTCAAAAGAGGACTGGACAAATCCATGGAGGAGGAGAGGGCTATCAGTGGCTCCTAGCCAGTGGCCCTTCTCCTCCACAAATCTGTCTGATCCTCTTTTAAAGCCATCTAAGTTAGTGGCTCCAGTGGCACGGAGTTCCACAGTGAAACTCTGCACTGCAGAAAGATGGACTTCCTTTTATCTGTCTGGAATATTCCAACGTCCGGCTTCTCATACGGCATCCGTGTTTAAGAGCAGGAGGAGGTGGAAATGTGGGCCCTCATTTGCTCAGGGGCCAAGTGATCTGCCGGAAGGGACCCCCCCCCAAAAAAAGCCTCGCAGGGTTTTCCACGTCTCTCACCGCCATCTTCCTCCCCTGCAACAACTGGATGCTGTAGCCGTACACCTCGACGTAGACCTCACGCAGGAAGGAGAAGCTCTGGAAAGGGAAGCGGCGGCGGTTCCTGCCTGCCACAGAGAGGGGTTCGAGAGACTCCGGAAGGTCACCCAGGGTCCTGGTCAAGGTGTAAGTGGAGCGCCCCTGGAAGTGGTGTGCGAAGTTGTCGAAAGTGTTGTAGTGGGGGTCTCCGGAAATCACGCACTGGTGGAATCCTGGGACGGAGGAGAGCCAAATTAGGAAAGTAAAAAGTTTCGGGTGAGCATTCTGCACATGCTCAGAGGAAACGTCCTTACTGTGTCTTGAGGCCAAGCCATTGCATTGCTATTTTTTTAATAATAATAATAATAATAATAATAATAATAATAATAATAATAATTTGTTATTTATACCCCGCCCATCTGGCTGGGCTTCCCCAGCCACTCTGGGCGGCTTCCAACAGAACACCGAAATACAATAACCTATTAAACATTAAAAGCTTCCCTAAACAGGGCTGCCTTATGAAGTCTTCTAAATGTCAGGTAGTTGTTTATCTCTTTGACATCTGATGGGAGGGCGTTCCACAGGGCGGGTGCCACCACCGGGAAGGCCCTCTGCCTGGTTCCCTGTAACCTCGCTTCTCGCAGTGAGGGAACCGCCAGAAGCCCCTCAGCGCTGGACCTCAGTGTCTGGGCAGAACCATGCGGGTGGAGACGCTCCTTCAAAATGATAATTGGGGGTGGTGGAATGCAAAAATAAATTTAATACAACCATGATATCCCTAAATGTAAACCATATTTTATTATATAAGAAGGAGCGCAGCCCTAAACTGGTACCATCCAGGTATCTCGGATTGACATTCCCATCAGCCCCACCTGTAAAGGTAAAGGTACCCCTGCCCGTACGGGTCAGTCTTGACAGACTCTGGGGTTGTGCGCCCATCTCACTCAAGAGGCCGGGGGCCAGCGCTGTCCGAAGACACTTCCGGGTCACGTGGGCAGCGTGACATCGCTGTTCTGGCGAACAAGAGCAGCGCACGGAAATGCCGTTTACCTTCCCGCTAGAAAGCGGTCCCTATTTATCTACTTGCACTTAGGGGTGCTTTCGAACTGCTAGGTTGGCAGGCGCTGGGACCGAGCAACGGGAGCGCACCCCGCCGCGGGGATTCGAACCGCCGACCTTTCGATCAGCAAGTCCTAGGCGCTGAGGCTTTTACCCACAGCGCCACCCGCGTCCCTGGGAGCCCCACCTGTACTTTTTCTCAAAAATCTGAAGCCTATATCACTGACAACCTTTCTGGGTGAATATCGGCAGGATTTTCAATTCCTGACAAATACAGTTTTCTCCCTCCGTAATAAGGCCATGGCGTTCTCGGAAGCAGCCATTTCTTCCGGAATCACAGCCCTTTTTGACAAGGCCCCCATTGCAGGGGAGATTCCCCCAACATCTCTGCCAACCAATGGGCACCTATGGATTCTCCTTGTTCTTGGCAACGCGGCATCTTTCTCAGCACCACCACCAGTGCCGTGTTAGGCTTTAGGTAAAGGGACCCCTGACCATTAGGTCCAGTCGTGGCCGACTCTGGGGTTGTGGTGCTCATCTCGCTTTACTGGCCAAGGGAGCCAGTGTACAGCTTCCGGGTCATGTGGCCAGCAGGACTAAGCCGCTTCTGGCGAACCAGAGCAGCGCACGGAAACGCCGTTTACCTTACCGCCGGAGCGGTACCTATTTATCTACTTGCACTTTGACATGCTTTTGAACTGCTAGGTTGGCAGGAGCTGGGACCGAGCAACGGGAGCTCACCCCGTCGCGGGGATTCGAACCGCCGACCTTCTGATCGGCAAGACCTAGGCTCTGTGACTATGCTACCACTCAGTGGATTTGTAACTGGCTGACTGACCGAACCCAAAGGGTGCTCATCAATGGTTCCTCTTCATCCTGGAGAAGAGTGACTAGTGGGGTGCCACAGGGTTCTGTCTTGGGCCCGGTCTTATTCAACATCTTTATCAACGACTTGGATGATGGACTCAAGGGCATCCTGATCAAATTTGCAGATGACACCAAACTGGGAGGGGTGGCTAACACCCCAGAGGACAGGATCACACTTCAAAACGACCTGGACAGATTAGAGAACTGGGCCAAAACAAACAAGATGAATTTTAACAGGGAGAAATGTAAAGTATTGCACTTGGGCAAAAAAAATGAGAGGCACAAATACAAGATGGGGGACACCTGGCTTGAGAGCACTACATGTGAAAAGGATCTAGGAGTCTTGGTTGACCACAAACTTGACATGAGCCAACAGTGTGACGCGGCAGCTAAAAAAGCCAATGCAATTCTGGGCTGCATCAATAGGAGTATAGCATCTAGATCAAGGGAAGTAATAGTGCCACTGTATTCTGCTCTGGTCAGACCTCACCTGGAGTACTGTGTCCAGTTCTGGGCACCACAGTTCAAGAAGGACATTGACAAACTGGAACGTGTCC
This sequence comes from Podarcis raffonei, assembly GCF_027172205.1. Lineage (NCBI taxonomy): Eukaryota > Metazoa > Chordata > Lepidosauria > Squamata > Lacertidae > Podarcis > Podarcis raffonei. The sequence goes on along the minus strand of NC_070614.1, from coordinate 54,103,988 downwards.
AGAGGAGGGCAACCAAAATGGTCAAAGGCCTGGAAACGATGCCTTATGAGGAACGGCTAAGGGAGCTGGGCATGTTTAGCCTGGAGAAGAGGAGGTTAAGGGGTGATATGATAGCCATGTTCAAATATATAAAAGGATGTCACATAGAGGAGGGAGAAAGGTTGTTTTCTGCTGCTCCAGAGAAGCGGACACGGAGCAATGGATCCAAACTACAAGAAAGAAGATTCCACCTAAACATTAGGAAGAACTTCCTGACAGTAAGAGCTGTTCGACAGTGGAATTTGCTGCCAAGGAGTGTGGTGGAGTCTCCTTCTTTGGAGGTCTTTAAGCAGAGGCTTGACAACCATATGTCAGGAGTGCTCTGATGGTGTTTCCTGCTTGGCAGGGGGTTGGACTCGATGGCCCTTGTGGTCTCTTCCAACTCTATGATTCTATGATTCTATGATTCTATGAACCCACAGCGCCACCTGCGACCCCATGAGTTAGGCTTTAGGTCTGGACAATTAACACACAATAAACGCCCTAACGCAACATCACCACCGAAAAGAGAAACACGGATGTTGTGCTGCTTGGAAAGTGATGGGGAGAACTACTTGAAATGTGTGGGGTGAATGAATGATCAACGGGAAGACCAGTGGGTGCAGAATGCCATGGCGAGACTCCTCACGGGGTCCTTGCTGCGGGATCATATTCACCTGGTGCTATACCAACTGCACTGGCTCCCGGTGGAGTACAGGGTCAGGTTTAAGGTGCTGGTTTTGACCTTTAAAGCCCTTCACGGCCTAGGACCCGCATACCTACGGGACCGCCTCTCCTGGTATGCCCCACGGAGGACCTTAAGGAGGAGATAAGGGACGCTAGCGATAAAGGAGGCTGCCTGGGAAGGGGGAGGTAAAAGCCCATGGATCCTCAGGATTTTTGCATTGGGTCACCCCAAATTCACCATCCGATCACATGTCTGTGGCCACAGCATGAACCACAAAAATCTTACATCCACTGTTTCGTTCAGAATATTTTTTTCCTTGTTTTCCTCCTCTAAAAATTGGAGTGTCTTATGGTCAGGTACGTCTTGTGGAGCGAAAAAATACGGTAATCTCCAAGGGCAGCCCCAGAGTAGAGTGCATTGCGGTAGTCCAGCCTAGGCAGCCGGAGAACTACTTCCTTTCCCAACGGCTGGATAGACTGACCCTGGACTCACTGCTCTCCCAGTTCCCCCCTCTCCGCCATCTTAGCCACCCCCCCGCTGTCGCCACTTCCCACTCACTGGTTGGGCGGCAGTAGTGAAGCCCCGCGGTGCTGAGGGTGCACACAGACCCATCCAGGCACCGGAAGGACTGGCAGGTGATCTTCCCGTTCCCGACGCAGGTGCAGCGTTCGAGGCAATTGGCCGTCACCCAGGTTTCTCCAGGCTGTAAAGGCAGAGGGGAGGCAGTTAGGGGGCTGCGTCAAGACCCATCCCCAACTCTGCAAGGCAGGTGTTATGTACTGAGTTGAACAGGATCCAAAATGCAGCAGTCTGATTGGTCCTAGAACAATAGGATTCAGAATGCAGCAGTCTGATTCGTCCTAGAACAATAGGATCCAAAATGCAGCAGTCTGATTGGTCCTAGAACAATAGGATCCAAAAGGCAGCAGTCTGATTGGTCCTAGAACAATAGGATCCAGAATGCAGCAGTCTGATTGGTCCTAGAACAATAGGATCCAAAATGCAGCAGTCTGATTGGTCCTAGAACAATAGGATTCAGAATGCAGCAGTCTGATTCGTCCTAGAACAATAGGATCCAGAATGCAGCAGTCTGATTGGTCCTAGAACAATAGGATCCAAAAGGCAGCAGTCTGATTGGTCCCAGAACAATAGGATCCAGAATGCAGCAGTCTGATTGGTCCTAGAACAATAGGATCCAGAATGCAGCAGTCTGATTGGTCCTAGAACAATAGGATCCAGAATGCAGCAGTCTGATTGGTCCTAGAACAATAGGATTCAGAATGCAGCAGTCTGATTGGTCCCAGAACAATAGGACCCAGAATGCATCAGTCTGATTGGTCCGCAGGAGCCACCCAATCCAGCTCCAGGTGGAAGTGAATCCGCAACCTGATTGGCCTACAGGAGAATCCCAGAATTAGCCAATCACGCGGGACCCATTGTGTAAATAATGTATATAAAGCAGACATTCTGGGGGAACTTCCATTCCTCCTCACCACTATGAGCTGAATAAAGAGCATGAAATCCACTCTTGACTCAGAGTATATTTCAGCAGGTCATGTTTCTCCCATCGCCCAACGGAGGCTTGACCTCAAACCATCACGTTTAATAAATGATCCGCAGAAGCTATTGCGTGAGTGGCAGGTTCTTTGTTATCTGGATTTATTCATTCAGCTTCTCTTAGGAACATCAGCCCGACGGCAACCAAGCCCCATGTTCCGGACTACTATTCCCATCATCCCCAGACTCTTAATCTGAGGGTCCTGTGTTCGAGTCCCATGCTGGGCAAAAGATTCCTGCGTTACAATTCTACGACTGCCGGCCGGCTGCTGCAACCATGCCGGGAGTCCCCTTCCACTTACGTTGTAGTACTCGTTCTGGGTGCTCAGGCACCCGCAGTCCCGCATCAAGACGCAGCTGTCGTCGCTCAGCACGTAGCCCCGGTCGCAGGCACACCCCTCCACGCAGGTCGTGGGGCGCTGGCAGCTGGCTGGGGCGTAGAGGTTGGAGCAGGTGGCCGGACAGGGAGAGGAGCACTCGGTGTAGTGGCTGTGAGCCGGGCAGGGCAGGGCTGCAGGGGAGGAAGGGGGAGGCGGGGAAGAGGAGACAGCGGCTGTTAGGAATAGAGGTATTTTCTACGTACAGCAACAAAGGAAGAACATATAGCGTGGCTCTTTTAGGTGCTAATAGGTTGCTTTCCCCCGCAATCAGCTGGGAGCATAAAAAAGCAGCGGTTTGCTATGGCACCTGCTCCTTACGTTGAGAGCACTCTTATACTGCAGCTTTCCTCCCAAAGAACCTTGGGAACTGTAGTTTGTTCAGGGCGCTGAGCTCACTGAGCTACAATTCCCAGCACCCTCAACAACAACAAAAGTTTTTATTGATTGAATCTATACCCCTCCCTCCCAAAAAAACCCCCTGGGAACTATATTTTATCAGGGGCAATGACCTCACCGAGCTACAATTCCCCACACCCTCAACAAAAAAAGTTTTATTGATTTATTGATTGGATGTATACCCCTCCCTTCAAAGAACCCCCCCTGGGAACTATATTATATCAGGGGCGCTGACTTCACCAAGCTACAATTCCCAGCGCCCTCAACAATTTGATTGATTGAGTTACAATTAAAAACATGGTTTCACCCAGTGATCTCAGGGGTACCAGGCACAGTATCCTTCAGCCCCCAAATGCCTGGGTTATTTCTACGTTTCCTTGTATTTCCCATGACCGTTAAAAGTGTTTTAATAGTGCTTTACATGTTCTATGGGGACGTGACCGTTAATAGTACTAGACCATCCACCAGTGCCCAGGATCTACAATAGTAATTAAAAGTTGATCCCGTACAGCGAAAAAGGTCCCCTGCCATTTTAATTAAAAGATTCCTGTTCTTAGGTTCTGCTTCTGCAATTGCTTCCGGCTTGGCACTGAGGGTTCTCTGTGAGGAACCCCTTTAGCAGGCCATCAAACAGCCCTGAGCTTGCAAGCCTCTGGAGGGAGGTCTCCTCACTGTTAGAATTCCTGCTCCATGATTGCAGTCATGGGATTGTTGTCTATCACAGGACGGTATATGTTTTGACTCCAGGAGACAGGATGTTTGTGTTCCTGTGTTCCATGAAGTGGGACTATTGTCCTTTGTTCTTTTTCTCTTTGCCGTCTGATGCTGCTAGAGAGAGAGGAAGCCATGTTGCAGTGCTCCGTGTGTGTTTATATGTAAATAAAGTAGATTAGCCAAAATGCTAGGGACGCAGGTGGCGCTGTGGGTTAAACCACAGAGCCTAGGGCTTGCCCATCAGAAGGTCGGCAGTTCAAATCCCCGCAACGGGGTGAGCTCCCGTTACTCGGTCCCTGCTCCTGCCAACCTGGCAGTTCGAAAGCACGTCAAAGTGCAAGTAGATAAATAGGTACCGCTCCGGCGGGAAGGTAAACGGCATTTCCGTGCGCTGTTCTGGTTCTCCAGAAGCGGCTTAGTCATGCTGGGCACATGACCCAGAAGCTGTACGCCGGCTCCCTCGGCCAGTAAAGCGAGATGAGCGCTGCAACCCCAGAGTCTGCCACGACTGGACCTAATGGGCAGGGGTCCCTTTACCTTTACCTTTACCTAGCCAAAATGCTGAGTTGCTAAGGTCTGTCATGCAAAAACTGTGCAAACTCTGAAGAAAGCTTATGAAGCTCCCGATCGATCGACCAGGAGGGAAGGAACATGCCAGTCGGGCATGTGTCTCTGCCAGGGTCCTACTCGAGTGTAGGCTGAACTCCTCACTCTCAGTGTGAGCTACTTTGGGGGGCCTTTGACTCACGGCAGAAGGTGCTGTTCCTCCACGAGATGTTATCCACGCCTTGGCTCTTGCAGGCCTCCACGTAGGACTGGATGTTGTCGCAGAGCACGGAGGCCATGCCCTGGTACTCGCACATGTCGTACAGGCAGTTCTGGAAGAAGGGCTGGGGGTCGATGGTGCCGTGGCAGGGCTGGTACTTGGGCCCCAGGATCTCACGGCACTGGCCGCGAAGGCGCTCCATCTCCTGGGCCGAGCAGGGGGGTTCCAGGTCCTCGCGGTCGTCTGGCTGGCAGCTGGGGGCAGAAGGAGGGAGCGAGGGTGTTGTTTGTTCATTTTACATCTAACAGAACCGTAGGGTTGGAAGGGACCCCCAAGGGCCATCTAGACCAACCCCCCAGCAATGCAGGAATGACAACTAAAGAATTTGAACCCCACCTATTCTCCCCCAAGGAGCTTAGGGGTTCTCCCCATTTTATTCTCACAACGACCCTGCAATGTGGGTAAGGCTGAGGGTGACTGGTTCCCAAGGTCCTCCAGGGAGCTTCGTAGTGGACATGGGGAGATTCGAACCCTGCTCCCTCCCAGGTCCTAGTTTGACCCTCTGACTGATGGGATGGGGAAAGAACTGGTCTGGGAAGAACTTAACTCGCCCATCATTAATCACACAACATAGATGATAATGTAGGGGAAAGCTTTCTGTCAAAGAATCACAGGGTTGTTGGCAGGGACCCCCGGCGGTCATCTAGTCCAACCCCCTGAAATGGAGGAATCGCAGCTAAAAAATCCCTTGCAGATGGCCACCCAACTTCTACTTAAAGCAGAGAACCACCACCTTCCAAGGAAGTCTGAAACTTCTTCCTAATGTCTAGTCAAAATCGCATTTCTTGTAACTTTTAAGCCATCCTGGAGCAGGAAAAAACAAGCTTGATCCATCTTCCGTGTGACGTCCCTTCAGATTTTTGGAGATGGCTAACCTATCCCCTCTCAGCCTACCGTTCTCTAGGCTAAAGATACCCACCTCCCTCCACCGTTCTTCATCAGGCCCTCAATCACCTTAGTCGCCTTTGTGGCAGCCATTTTGTTTTTCGTCACCGCCACAGCGGCCATTTTACGACTGCCGCCCGCGGCAACCTCCTCAAACCCCTCGCTGTGCACACGGGCCCTCAAAGGCAGCCCAAGGGAGTTAATAATAATAATAATAAATTTTATTTATACCCCGCCCATAGCTGTCAACCGTCCCTTATTTGGCGGGACAGTCCCTTATCCCAGCGCCGTGTCCCGCTGCTATCCCTTATTGATGATGTCCCTTAAATTTCCCGGTTTTCAAAGGAAGCAGCTCCTCTCCCTCCCTCCCTCCCTGCCGGCCAGGGAGGAGGGAGGCTCCAGCTGTGTTGCTTGGCTGTGTTGCTCACCCAATAAGGAGCCTGAGAACGACTGGGGGGTGGAGCTTGCATGCCTTGTGCCAATCAAATCGGCCGCGTTGCCTGGGGACTCGTCTTTGCTCAGCGCTTCCCAGCGGAGAGGTGAGGGTGGTTTTCCTTGCTGCATCCCCTTTGCCGGGTTGCTGCGCTGTGGGAACCACTGCTTGAGGCTTCGTTTGGCTGCAGGCTGGGCTTTCTGCCTTTGGCTTGGAGGGGCTCAGAAGTTGAACATACCTGTGCCCTGAAAATCCCTTATTTTGGCTGCTGATCCCTTATTTTTTAGGCTGCTGGTCCCTTATTTTCAAATCTGTAAGTTGACAGCTATGACCCTCCCCTCCCCGGCCAGAGTGCTCTAGGCCGCGCCATCGAATGCCCCTGCCTCCTCACCCGGGGTCAGCGTCTCCTGGTGCCTTCCAGCTGTTTCCAAACTGACTGGCATTGGTGGCCAAGTGTCCGTTGGGCATCAGGAGGTCGTCTCCGCTCTGGTTGTTGAAGCTGCCGCACATCCCACACACCTGGGGACGGGAAGGAGGTTGTTATGGCCTTTGTGCAGGACGCATTAAATTGGCAACGAGACGGAAAACCAGGGGATCCAGAAATCATTTAGACTTGGAGAGAAAAGCAGGCTCTCCAAGTTTCCCATGGGTTTCTGATAGCTTTAAGGGACGGGTTTTCACGGGGGGAGATGGTGGTGCTCAGGATGATAAACAAAGGAAAACTGGTCAAAAAAAGATGGCGAGGGGGTTTCAGATGGGGAAGGGGCATGCGGCAGGGAGGAGGAGAGGGTCAAAGGGAGAGGTGGGTTAGGTGATGAGCTGCATATGGAGGAAAAACTTAAACACATTGCAGGATTCCCAAAAAATAGGCCAGAGGCTACTGCTACTGAAGGCAAGGAGCATAATGGTCACAAATCCAATACATTCAGGATTGGCACTGTCCATAAAAAATCCAGTTGCAGCAGACTTCAAACTTATAACTTAGAATAAGACAAAAACATAGCACTACATACAAAATGACCCGGCGGGCACCTGGAGCGACCCCGAAATCACAAAAGGAACCCCGTAAGGGGCTCCGGAGTGAAGGAGGGGGAGCGGTGCTGTGGGTTCATCGCTCTTTCTGCGGAGGCGAAGCCGCGCGGCTGTCACGGATGAGCGCTGACCTTTCTTCCAAGAAACATCGGGCTGAAACATCAAACCCGTGAGTAAGGACCTAAGACTTTACAAACTAAATCGGAAAATTTGGCTAAAAACGGGAGACGAGAAAGAGGAAGTCCGTCTTCCGACACTGCTTTCAAGATCAAAGCAGACGGTCTAAAGAGCGGAAAGCGCTGTGAACAGGGAAGCTTTGAAGCTTTAAATCGGGACTTTCGTGCACATTTGAATTTCACTTTTAAAGAATAAATACAGCATAAAATTGACCTGGAGCGGACACCCCAAGGGCAAGGGAAGACTCTAACCCCAAATTCCCGGGTGGCCGGGTAAAGTTGTTTAAACTGCGGAACTGTTGCAAGCTTCCAGATACTTTTGTAACTTTTGAGCTCATCTAGCTGAAGTGGATACAATTGCAGGCACCTTGCTGGAACTTTGTTATATGTTGAAAAGGGCTCTGCAGGACTTTTTTTTTTAGCGTGCTGGAACTAATTTGCTTTTAAAATTGTTTTTAAAGTTGGAACAAAGAGACTTTAATTGTGGAAAGTTACCTTCTTCTTACTAAAACTTTGGTGGCACTCCCCCTAGAGGACATTGGGAATACAGAGGCCTGGGAAAGTTTTTTTTTGTTTACCTTCTCTCAATAGACTGTTTTTAATTCTGGACTTGCCTTTCCCATGGGATTACAACACTTGACCTTGAACGTTGACTGATGAGTGGCACAGGAAAGACAAGAGCAGCCAAAGCTAAGGAAGCTAAGGAGAAAGAGAAAGCAAAAAAGCAAGCACAGCTTTTGCAAACAACTTTAACTCAGGGACGTAGATTATCAGTTCCAGCTGTGCTTGCGACACAAAAAGTAGAAACCGAAAAGCCTGAAAAATCTGAAGAGGAAGATATGGCAGCAGGAGGAGCTGAGGCAGTACTGAAACAAGTTTTGGAACAACTGTCAGCAATAAATCAAAAAATTGATAACCAATCAACAAAAATTGACCAAGCAACATCCTCGATTCAGAAATTGACAGATCAGGTTTCCCAACATACTCAAGCAATTGAAAAATTGCAAGGAGCAACAGAAGAGAATCGTAAATTGGCAGGGGAAGCCGTTCAAATTGCAACATCAGCTAAAAAAGAAGTCGAGGAAGTTAAAGCGGAAGTCAAGCCTCTTCATAAACAGATAGGGGACCAACAAACCTATCTCTCGTTGGTGGAATTGAAAAATCGCGAGACCAACCTTAGACTAAGGGCAGTCCCAGAAATTGAACAAGAAGATTTGAAAGGACTTTTGACAACAGAGTTTACAAAGTTCTGGGACTTAAAAGAAGAAATTGATTTTAAAATTGTATCGGCTTTTCGGTTGGGAAGATTAGTAAGAAAAGATAGATCCAGAGACTGCTTAATAGCTTTGAGATCAAGGGAGGAGAGAGACAAAATACTAGGCCTACACTTCAAAAACTCAATTGTGATACAAGAGAAAAGGGTGGAAATTTATCGAGATATTCCTAAACAGTTATTGGACTTGAGAGCCACCTACTCAGATTTGGCTAAGTTGCTGAGACTCAACACAATTCCTTATAGGTGGGAGTTCCCACAAGGGCTATCATTCACTTACAAACAGAAGAAGGTTAAAATAAGATCACCAGAGGACTTACAAAAGTTCCAGCACGACCACGGAGAAGACCTCCAAAAAGAAGCAGCAGCTAATTGGCCTATACCCAACCCAGGTGGAGCAATACCTGCACCTTCGGAACCAGAGGAGAAAGAAGATACACCGCTCTAGGTGTAGCAGAATAGTTCAGGATGTCTCTGCGGCTACTCAGTTGGAATATAAATGGCGGAAATTCCCCGGAGAAAAGAAGGAGGTTATTTCACATATTGAAGAAAGAACAATTGGACATTATTTGCCTACAAGAAACCCATGTGACCAGGCTCCACAGGAAGGTTTTGGTAAATAAAAGATTAGGCCAAGAATTTATTTCGTCTGACAAAGTAAAGAAAAGAGGAGTGGTGATCTATGCTAAGGAGAGCCTGATACCCAAATTTCTATTTAAGGATGAACAAGGAAGAATTTTGGCAATTGAAATTCAAACCCAAGGAGAAAAAATATTGATATTAGGAATTTATGCCCCAAATGACGGGAAATCAGAATTTTTCAAGAAGCTGCATGAGACGTTGCTGGACTATCTGGACTATGCTAACATCATAATGATGGGAGATATGAATGGAGTGGTGTCTACACATATGGATAAGTCTTACAACCAAAACTTAACATCTGATGGCAGACTGCCCAAAACTTTTTTCGAACTGACTGACAATCTGGATTTGATCGACATATGGAGGACAAAGAACCCCCTAGGTAAAGAAGGAACTTTTTTCTCTGAGGCCCACCTGTCTTGGTCAAGGATCGACCAAATCTGGACCTCCAGGGGGCTGGCACCCAAGACTAAAAAGGTGGAAATCTGCCCAAAAACATGCTCCGACCACAACGCCTTGAAAATAGAACTTAGATTAACTCAACCCGGTTCCTTCAGATGGAGAATGAATGACACACTACTAAGAGATCAAGAGATTGTGAAAAAGGCCCAAAAAACATTAAAGGACTATTTTGAGATAAATCTGAATACTACAGTTGAAAAAAGAACGATCTGGGACGCAAGTAAAGCTGTTATGAGAGGGTTTCTGATACAACAGAATTCAATCAAGAAAAAACTCTGGAACGGAAAGAAGGACAAAATATTGGAGAAAATACACCAAGGAGAAAAAAAACTGAGAACCAAACCAAAGTCCAAGGAGGTGCTGAGAGAAATTAAATTCCACCAAGCAGAATACTCAAAATTGATCAATCAGGAGATTGAATGGAAAATAAAACAGATGAAGCAAAGATCTTTTGAATCAGCAAATAAATGTGGAAAGCTGCTAGCTTGGCAGCTGAAAAAAAGACAAAAGCTAAACACGATAACAAATCTAGAGATTGATGGAAGGACCGTACAGAAACCAGAAGAAATTAGGAGGTGCTTCCACAGATACTTTAAAGAACTGTATGCACAGGGGCCCCAGAAAGAATCAGAGATAGATCAATTTTTAAAGATAAATGGACTATCAAAAATAACTCAAGATAAAAGATCAATCTTGAACTCTATAATAACCACACAGGAAATTGAAGGTGCCATTCAGAATATGCAACTAGGCAAATCTCCAGGCCCGGATGGACTTACCTCCAAATATTACAAGGTTCTGAAGGACTATTTGATACAACCTTTGTTGGAGGTATGTAACCAGATTATGGATGGGAAGAGGGCACCAGAAACGTGGAAAGAAGCCTTCATCACATTGATACCTAAGTCAGAATCTGAAAAGACTCAGCTTAAAAACTACCGTCCCATCTCACTCCTAAATGTGGATTACAAAATATTTGCAGACATTTTGGCAAATAGACTTAAAAAAGTCTTAAATGAAGTAATTCATAAAGACCAAGCTGGCTTTCTCCCTGGTAGACATTTATATGAGAACACTAGAAACATCATTGACATTTTAGAACTTTTGCAGACTAACAGGAACACAAGGGCGGTGTTAATCTTTATTGATGCGGAGAAAGCATTTGACAATATATCTTGGATGTTTATGAAGAAGAACTTGGAGGGGATGGGAGTGGGACGGGGGTTTGAGAATGGATTACATGCAATCTATTCAGAACAAAAAGCTAAATTAATAGTGAACAATGTGGTGACGGAGGAATTTAAAATTGAAAAAGGGACACGACAAGGGTGCCCTCTATCCCCTCTGTTATTTATTTCAGTCCTGGAGGTGCTATTGAATATGGTCAGAGAGGACCGGTTGGTACAAGGGATAGAGGTCGGAGTGAAACAATATAAACTGAAAGCTTTTGCAGATGACCTAGTTTTGACACTGCAGGAGCCAGAATCCAGTACAAAAAGAGCTCTCGAACTTATATCTGAATTTGGTCGGGTGGCGGGATTTAGGTTGAATAAACAAAAAACTAAGGTTCTGACCAAAAATTTAACAATTACAGAAACAGAGGGGTTTCAGAGAGAAACAGAACTGAATGTGGTTAAAAAAGTGAAATACCTTGGGATCTATTTGTCCTCCAAGAATTTGAATTTATTTAAGGATAATTATGAGAAATGTTGGTTGGAAGTTAAAAAGGATTTAGAAATTTGGTCAAGATTGAAACTTTCCTTGTTGGGAAGAATTGCAGCTATAAAAATGAATGTGTTGCCGAAAATGTTATTTTTGTTTCAAACCTTACAGATCGTGGACAGAGTGGATTGCTTTGGAAAATGGCAGAAGGATATATCTAGATTTATCTGGCAGGGCAAAAAGCCCCGAATAAAGTTTAAAATATTAACAGATTCGAAAGAAAGAGGGGGGTTTGCCCTGCCGGACTTGAGGTTGTATTATGAAGCTGCAGCCTTCTGCTGGCTGAAAGATTGGTTTTTGTTGGAAAACACCGATGTCCTAGATCTGGAAGGTTTTAATAATGCTTTTGGATGGCACGCATACCTATGGTACGACAAGGTTAAAGCACATAAATTGTTTAAAAGCCACATTGTCAGAAAAGCAATTTTTGCAGTCTGGATGAAATATAAAGACTTACTAGAGAGTAAAACTCCGAGGTGGCTATCACCAGTGGAGGCCAAGGCCCGAAAAAGACCCAATATGGAGGCCTATTGGCCGAAATATTGGGAATTGACTGAAAAAATTGGAGACAATTGGAAGTTGCAGAGCCAGGACAAACTAAAAAATAAGGTGCGAGATTGGCTACATTATGCTCAAATTCAAGAGGTTTTCAAAATGGACAAAAAAGTTGGTTTCCAGGTGGAAAAGTCGAAACTAGAGACAGAATTGTTAGAACCAAAGACAAAGCTGTTATCTAGAATGTATAACTTGCTGCTTATGTGGAATTTACAGGATGAGACAGTTAAATCTGCTATGATTAAATGGGCACAGGATGTTGGACACAACATTATGTTTGAAGACTGGGAAAGGTTATGGAACACCGGAATGAAATTTACGGCCAGTACGGCCTTGAAGGAAAACATTATGAAAATGATATACCGGTGGTACATGACCCCAGTCAAGTTAGCTAAGATACATCACCTGTCTGACAATAAATGTTGGAAGTGTAAGGAAGCAGAGGGGACTTTCTTTCACCTCTGGTGGACATGCCCAAAGGTTAAGGCTTTCTGGGAAATGATTTACAATGAGTTGAAAAAGGTATTTAGGTATACCTTTCCCAAGAAACCAGAGGCCTTCCTGTTGGGCATGGTAGACCAGAAAGTGTTAAAGAAGGACAGAACTTTGTTTATGTATGCTAGTACAGCAGCAAGAATACTCATCGCAAAGAACTGGAAGACACAAGATTTACCCACGCTGGAGGAATGGCAGACGCAGTTGATGGACTACATGGAGATAGCTGAACTGACCGGCAGAATCCGAGATTTGGATGTAGAAACAATTGAGGTGGACTGGAAAAAGTTTAAAGACTACTTGCAAAAGTATTACAAACTGTATGAATCTTAAGACGGTGCATGATTTGAAAATGATATGCTTTAGCAATTATGATTAAGTAAATAGTAAACTAAGTGATAAAAGAGAAAAGGAGATAATATGAAATTGAACATGTTATGTTTATTTTAAAGGTATAAAAATTCTGACATAATATATTGAATATAGATACATAACATGTAAAAGTTACAATAAGGTATGACATAAGGTAACAAATTGCTGACATTGTTAATATAAAGAACGCAGAATCGGAAGGGGTGGGGAAGTTCAATTTGGGATTTTTGGTAAAAAAAAAAAAATGGTTTCTTGTAAACTCCTTGTTTGTAATGTATAAAATTTGGAAAGAAACGTAATAAAAAATATTATTAAAAAAAAAAAAAAAAAAAAAAAAACAAAATAGGACACCACACCAGAAGAAAAAGAGACAGAAAGAGAAAGTGAAACCCAGGCTGCTTCTAGCCTGACTATTATAGTCAGAGTGACCTTGACAGAAAGATAATTCTGGGCTGCATCAATAGGAGTATAGCATCTAGATCAAGGGAAGTAATAGTGCCACTGTATTCTGCTCTGGTCAGACCTCACCTGGAGTACTGTGTCCAGTTCAAGAAGGACACTGACAAACTGGAACGTGTCCAGAGGAGGGCAACCAAAATGGTCAAAGGCCTGGAAACGATGCCTTATGAGGAACGGCTAAGGGAGCTGGGCATGTTTAGCCTGGAGAAGAGGAGGCTAAGGGGTGATATGGTAGCCATGTTCAAATATATAAAAGGATGTCACATAGAGGAGGGAGAAAGGTTGTTTTCTGCTGCTCCAGAGAAGCGGACACGGAGCAATGGATCCAAACTAGAAGAAAGAAGATTCCACCTAAACATTAGGAAGAACTTCCTGACAGTAAGAGCTGTTTGACAGTGGAATTTGCTGCCAAGGAGTGTGGTGGAGTCTCCTTCTTTGGAGGTCTTTAAGCAGAGGCTTGACAACCATATGTCAGGAGTGCTCTGATGGTGTTTCCTGCTTGGCAGGGGGTTGGACTCCATGGCCCTTGTGGTCTCTTCCAACTCTATGATTCTATGATTCTATGATAATAGAACCAGTTTAAACCAGCTGTACTCAGCTTCTCGGAAGGTATATAACCCAAACAAGAACCTTCTTTCACACAGAGAAGAAACCTTCCAGAACCCTCTTGAATTAAGCAGAACAGGATAGATCTCTACACATCAGATCAATACTTTTTGGACGAAGAAATGCAAACTGAGACTGGGGATGCAGGTAAGAACACAAGAACAGGATGCTGGATCAGGCCCATGGCCCCTCTAGTCCAGCATCCTCTTCTCACAGTGGCCAACCAGATGCCCATTGTGGGAAACCCCCAAGCAGGATCCGAGCGCAAGAGCAACTCTCCCTTCCTGGGGCTTCCAGCAACTGGCCTTCGGAAGCAGAGCGCAGCCATCGCGGCTGAGTCGCGAATTACCTTGTCAAAGTAAGTCCCAGGCAGCTGGATCTCTAGGTGATGGTTTCCATCAAACTTGACCACCAGCCCGAAATCGGTCTCCAGGACCACGTAGATCCCGCTGGTGGTGATGGAGACGCCAGGAATGCGGCCCTCCACAGGTGTCCGGACACGTTGGCCATCAATCTGTGGCGAGACGAGAGAATCGAGGTGGGACGAGGCTGTCTTCATTCATTCATTCCTGTACATCTATAACCCATCTCCCCACCACCCAAGAATTTGTTTAATCCTCTTTTAAAGCACCTTTTAAAGCAGGGACGCAGGTGGCACTGTGATCCAAACCACAGAGCCTAGGACTTGCAGATCAGAAGGTCAGTGGTTCGAATCCCCATGACGGGGTGAGCTGCCGTTGCTCGGTCCCTGCTCCTGCCAACCTAGCAGTTCGAAAGCATACCAGTGCAAGTAGCTAAATAGGTACCGCTCCGGCGGGAAGGAAAATGGCGTTTCCGTGCGCTGCTCTGGTTTGCCAGAAGCGGCTTAGTCATGCTGGCCACATGACCGGGAAGCTGTATGCCGGCTCCCTCGGCCAGTAAAGCGAGATGAGCGCCGCAACCCCAGAGTCGGCCACGACTGGACCTAATGGCCAGGGGTCCCTTTACCCTTTACCTTTATATCCCATCTCCCCACCACCCAAGAATTTATTTAATCCCCTTTTAAAGGCATCTAGATTTGCGGTCTTCACTGCCTCCTGTGGCAGGGAACTCCACAGTTTAGCTGCACCCTGCATGAAGAATGACTTTCTTTTTTTACCTGTCCTGAACCTTCCGACATCCTCCACAGGAGCCCTCCCTGCCCCCCATATAAAGAAGGCAACCTTGCAGACACCCCCCACCCCGCAAACCACCTCTGCTTCTGCCCTCCTGCATTCGGGCAAGCGCCCTTACCAGCACCCGCCGACTTTTCTGCAGGGTGACCGTGGCTCCGGCCACTTCCACGGTCACGAGGCGGAGGTAGGAGGCTTCGGGCTGGCCCCGCTCCTCGTTCTTGGCGGTGATGTTGAAGGCCGGGAGGCGGGGGTCGCTGTGGCACAGCGTCACCAAGGTGTAGGTGCAGGTGCCCATGAAGGAGACCATGGTGCCATCGAAAGTGTAGTAGTGAGGGTCGCCGGCCACGTGGCAGGCTGCCACTCCTGGAGGAGAAAGGGAGGGGGGTCAGGGACACCAGGCGGCGGCCCCCTTCTCTTATTACGTTTATCTGTATTATTTAGAGCATTGATTCCCAACCTTGGATCGCCAGCTGGTTTTGGACTACAACTCCCATGATCCCTAGCTAGCAAGATCAGTGGTCAGGGATGATGGGAATTGTAGTCTGAAAAAACAGCTAGAGACCAAAGGTTGGGAAACACTGATTTAGAGTATGCATGTCTGATGAAGCCCAGCAGTGCAAAACAAGGTATTATTCCAGGAATCCTTGTCTTAAGTTCTTTTGTCTGATACCTGAACAGAGCAACTATATTTTGCAAAGGCATATGTGGAACTTTACAAAGAACAAGTTCATTTTCTGCAAGTACAGCTTCTTAAAGTTGTCGCGTCTGACACTAATAAGCACTAATAAGCCATGGTTTTCCCAGTAGTGATGTATGGAAGTGAGAGCTGGACCATAAAGAAGGCTGATCGCCGAAGAATTGATGCTTTTGAATTATGGTGCTGGAGAAGACTCTTGAGAGTCCCATGGACTGCAAGAAGATCAAACGCATCCATTCTTAATGAAATCAGCCCTGAGTGCTCACTGGAAGGACAGATCGTGAAGCTGAGGCTCCAAGACTTTGGCCACCTCATGAGAAGAGAAGACTCCCTGGAGAAGACACTGATGCTGGGAAAGATGGAGGGCACAAGGAGAAGGGGGCGACAGAGGATGAGATGGTTGGATAGTGTTCTCGAAGCCACAAACATGAGTCTGACCAAACTGCGGGAGGTAGTGGAGGACAGAGGTGCCTGGCGTGCTCTGGTCCATGGGGTCACGAAGAGTCGGACACGACTAAACGACTAAACAACAACAACAAAATAAGCTTCGTATTGATGCTTTTGAATTACGGTGCTGGAGGAGACTAAATGACTAAACAACAACAAAAATAGGGGACATCTTATACACGGAGGTGTAAATTGCCGTGTTGGCACTTTGCAATAAATAAGTGGGTTTTGGGTTGCAGTTTGGGTGCTCAGTCTCTAAAAGGTTCACCACCACTGATCTAGGGGGATCCAGTTCCCTTCCCAACACCAGGGATCCAGTTGTGCCCTCTCAACATGAGATTTCAAAGCCAGACTTTCTATGAAGCTGGCCAGCCTGGCTGATTCTTGGTGAGTGTTGTTGTTTAGTCATTTAGTTGTGTCCGACTCTTCGTGACCCCCTGGACCAGAGCACGCCAAGTTTTACTTGGTGAGTAAACTTGATATAAGCTAAGATTGGTTCCATTTTAGAGCCACAGTGTTCAGGTTTGTTTTGCATTCTGTTTTGACCTTCTGCCTGCTTTCCTCCTACCGTTTATTCCTAATAAAGTTCCTTCATTTCACCGCTGAAGCGCATGTGGTTGCCAACTCCAGGGTTTCGGAATCCCCACCTGCCCGGGCGCTTGGCATTTGGGCTACCGGGAGTTTGGGGTTGGCGTTGCAAGCGGCCAGAGCGCTCTTCTGAGGTCTGGGAGAGACTCAGAGAGCATGGGCTGGCTCTACACTCCGAGTAAACCCCAGAGGTGCAGGTTGGACCGAGGAGTGCTGGAGCGCTGGCTCAGAACCTTTATAAAAGTAATTGCTTTGGTGCACCCCAGCCCCCCCCCCGTTTTGTTGTTGTTTAGTCGTTTAGTCGTGTCCGCCTCTTCATAGCCCCCTGGACCAGAGCACGCCAGGCCCTCCTGTCTTCCACTGCCTCCCGCAGTTTTGGTCAAACTCATGCTGGTGGCTTTGAGAACACTGTCCCACCATCTCGTCCTCTGTCGTCCCCTTCTCCTTGTGCCCTCCATCTTTCCCAACATCAGGGTCTAACTTTGATCTAACTTTGTCCCACGTGGTAGGTTTTTTGGAAATGCTCAGAGGAAATCCGATTGGTTCTTACGAACACTGTGTAAAAAGTTCTTTTGTGAATAAAACGACCTGGGCCAAGGGGTGGGCAGGAATTATCATTGGCACTTCCTCCCAGAGTCTTGCTGGCCAAGCCTTATGTGTATTTTATTAATCAGGGTACAATCCTTCCTTTGCCTTCGGAATGGAATGCTCTGGGAAGGAGGCCAGGAGAGAAAAGGGGGTCTTACCTGTGTCTTGGCAACCCAGGAGCCCCTCCACAGGCTGACACTCCTGAACGGGGGTGCAGCTCCACTCTTCGCAGGTGATGTTGTTGAGAGGCGCACAGGTACAGCGCTGGGTGCAGTTGCTGTTCGCCATCCAGCTCTCACCAACCTGAGGAGCAGGAAGGAGGGAGGGTCAGTGGGGAAAGGACCCAGGTGTCCTGCTGTGAACCCCACCCACTGCCCTTCTCCACCTTGAGGAGCACCCAAGAATCTTCACTTCCAGGACCCTAGAGCAGGTTACACGAAGGATCCCTTGGAACAGGTGGATCACTGCTCGTGGTTCTGCACCCTACAGGGTGGTGACCCAAAAATGGGTATTTTGGGGAGAAGGGATGCTTGTCTGCCTTGCTCATGTCACTCGCTAAAGCACCATGAGATGAAGGAAGCCAGGAAGAGCAGGCCTCTCTTTTCACAAAACCCAGGAATATTGGGTCATCTGCAGGAGGCAAACCCCTCTGTCCTCCTCCTCCTCGCCAGAAGGTACTGTCCGCTTGGGTCCCCCCACTTCTCACCGGATGGTATTGGCCGCCGGGGTCTGTGCAGCCACACTGGCCCAGGGGGACACACTGGTCTCCGCTGAGGACGAAGCCCTCGTTGCAGACGCAGCCCTCCACGCAGGGCAGGTTGCAGCTGTTCCGGGAGGGGGGCTCCGTGCAGGTGGCAGGGCAAGCTGGGCCACAAGATGTGTAGTTGCTGCCAGGAGGGCAGTTCAGGGCTGGAGGAAGAAGGAAAGAAAGAAAGAAAGAAAGAAAGAAAGAAAGAAAGAAAGAAGCAATGATACTGTCCTCCTTTGAGAAATACATACCTGGACTTGTTTCGATTAATATCTGCAGGAGACTTTATGGAGATTTAAGTTATAATTAGAAAAATCTTAATTATTCATCAAGGAAACAGCTTATAAGAAGAAAATAAGGAGGCCAGATACAGGATAAAGGAAGTCTTTTATTTGGTTTTTTGTATTGTTGTATGTTATCCTTATTGTATGTTATGTTCACGTTTAATGAGGGTGGATTTCTGTATGGGGGTTTTATGTTATGTTGTAAATAAAACTTCCAATTAAAATTTTATTAAATAATAAAAAAGAGAACAAGAGTTTGTTTATTTATTTTGCAACTCCAGCATATTTTATTGCTTCCTGTTCCCCACTAACTCCAGCCACGTCGAACAGGAAGCAATAGAGCAGTTTGAACTTATAAACAAGAAGCTTTTGATCAAAGGCACAGTAGCCCTTGAAGTCTTTCAATGGTGCTTTGCTCATCTGAGCAAAGTCTGATCCTGCACTTGGGCGATATGGCCGAAAACAAATAAATAAAAGCTACGAATAAGGTCCCAAGGAGCAGCGGGGACACACACGGAACGTTTATCCAGAAGATACCACCGGTGCAACCTTTTAGAAAATGGTAGCATGGCGGGCTCTGTAGTGCCTTTGTGATTTGCTGTCATTTTAGCTCATTGTATAAGAACGTGAGAAGAGCGTGCAGGATCACACCAAAGGGGGCCTATTTAGTCCAGTTCTCACAGTGGCCAATCAGACACCCGTTAGTCTGGCAGCCACAGTCCGGCAGCCAAAAACTCTGCCTTCTCCGGGCCCGGGAACCCGATCACAGCAACTGGGACCCATAACCAGATGTGCGTACAGCCCCTTCGCGTACGCAGAGCCCCAAGGAGAAACCTGCAAGCAGGAATCTGGGCTCAAGAGGCCTCTCCCCTGTAGTGATCAGGTGGGATTACTATGAGGAATTATGAAATATGGAGCAAGCCATTGTGTCCGCGATGAAAGCATGGTGTTGACTGGGTTTGATTCATTGACAATAATTTATGATCAAATCCCACAAGCCTCTGCATTTCTGGCCATTTTCTCTACGGTTCATTTTCTCTGCCTGACAGGCACGTATAAGCATTCTGAAACACAGACTGGTTGCTTCACCAGGCATCCTGAACCATAAAGATAGGAGGTAACTTTGATGTAGTTTAATCTTTAGATAGATCTTAAGGGCCAGGAAGAGAGTTCACAAGGAGATGGGAAATACTGTTTCCTTGCCATCCTTCCTTCCTTTCCTGCCTGTTTATGACGTCCAGGGTTTTGCTGAATGCATTCCTCCTTTAGTCCTGTTTTATTTCCCCCAGAATGTATGCATGCTCAAATTAGCTCTTTGTAGTTTTTACTTTAACTTTGTCCCAAGTGGGGTTTTTTTGAAATGCTCAGAGGAAATCTGATTGGTTCTTACGAACACTGTGTAAAAAGTTCTTTTGTGAATAAAACGACCTGGGCCAAGGGGTGGACAGGATTATTATGATTGGCACCTCCTCCCAGAGTCTTGCTGGTCAAGCCTCATGTGTATTCTGTTAGTCAGAGTCCAGTTCTTCCTTGCTTTTGGAACGCAACACTCCCCTTCGGTTTCCAGCAACTGGGATTCAGAAATATGGCTGGTTACAACTGAGGAGGGAAGTCGAGCCATTGCGGCCAGCAGCCACTGTTCGCCCTCTCCTCCTCCGTGAATAGGTCCATTCCTCCTTTAAAGCCATCCGAGTTGGTGGCCATGCCTGCCTCCTGTGGCAGGGAGTTCCACAGTTCAACTATGAATGATCTGCTTTCCTGAACCTGCTTGCAGGCAACCTATGGGTGGTCATGGCTTGACTACTGTAATTCGCTCTACGCAGAGCTGCCCTTGAAGCTGTCCCAGAAACTCCAGCAGGTGCAGAATGCTGCAGCAAGGCTCCTCACAGGGTCTCTGCCATGGGAGCATATTCACCCAGTGCTTTTCCAGCTGCATTGTCTTCCAGTGGAGTACAGGGTCAGATTTAAGGTGCTGGTTTTGACTTTTAAAGCCCTTCACGGCCTAGGACCCTCGTACCTACGGGACCGCCTCTCCTGGTCTGCCCCACAGAGGACCTTAAGGTCCATATATAGCAACACCCAAGAGGTCCCGGGCCCTAAGGAAGTTAGATTAGCCTCAACCAGAGCCAGGGCCTTTTCAACACTGGCCCCGGCCTGGTGGAACGCTCTGTCTCATGAGACCAGGGCCCTGCGGGATCTGATCTCTTTCCACAGGGCCTGTAAGACAGAGTTGTTCCACCTGGCCTTTGGCTTGGAATCCACTTGATTCCCTCCCTCTCCTTCTTTTTCCTTTCTCCTCCTATGAAGAGATTGCTCCCTAATTGTTTTAATGTTGTATCTTCATCTTTTAAATTGCATTTTAATCAACTTGTTTTTATTATTGGTTGTTAGCCGCCCTGAGCCCGATCTTGGCTGGGGAGGGCGGGGTGTAAATTTAAAAAAAATTATTATTATTATTATATGTAAATGAGAGAAATAATTACGGCAGAAGCTGCTGTTCCTCCAGGCGATGGGAATTCCGGCTTGGGCACACCTATCGGCGTAGGACTGCAGGGCGAAGCAGAGAGAGCCGGTGTCGCCCCCGGTGCCGCAGAGATCGTACACGCAGTTCTGAAACGCCCCCTCGGGGGGAACCTTGTTGTGGCATGGGGCAAACGGACCTAGAGCGAGGAAGGAGAGTTAATGAGTTAGATCCCACACTGGGGGCGGGGGGGCTACTGTAAGGTCCCCAAGAGTCTGTGCTTCCCTCGCAGAGGACCCAGGAATCATGGTTGGAAGGGTACTCCAAAGGTCCTCTAGTCCAGCCCCCTGAAATGCAGGAATTGCACCTGGCAGATCCAAAATCCTCCAACAAAGGAGAGCCCTGCCATCTTTCAAGAGCACCCGTTTTTGCTGCTGAACTTCTCTCCTCGTCAGAACGTCCTTCCTACAGTTTAGTCAAAATCTCCTTTCCTGCAGTTTGAATCCATTAGTTCGGGTCCTAGCCTCTGGAGCAGCAGAAAGCAAGCTTTCTCCATCTTCTGCCTCTCCTGGTCTGCCCCGCGGAGGACCTTAAGGTCCACAAATGACAACACTTTGGAGGTCCCAAGTCACAAGGTGGTTAGACTGGTCTCCACTAGTGCCAGGGCCTTTTCAGTACTGGCCCCGACTTGGTGGAACGCTCTGTCACAAGAGACTAGGGCCCTGTGGGACTTGACATCTTTCCGCAGGGCCTGCAAGACAGAGCTGTTCCGCCTGGCCTTTGGTTTGGATTCAGTCTGACCCTTATGTTTCCCTCCCCTTATGGTCTTGATTTATCGGCTACTTTAAAATGAGGCTGCATTTTAAATTGCATTTTAACCTGTATTTTAAATTGGGTCCCCCCCCCCGTTATGTTTTTACTGTAATTGGTACCAAAAATAATAATCATATAATAACATTTTTAAAAATGCATTCGCGGCGGAAACGCTTGGAAAAATGTGTACACTGGTCAAAAATGCATGCAAAACATTATCTGTTAGTTACTCTTACCAAAAAGGAAAACAGTAAGTTTAATATCCGTAACAAAAGGAAGAAGTCAGACCGAAATGCGGGCAAATTTTCAAGAGGATTAAACAAAAGCTGCTGAGGAGAGACGAAGATTGCAAAACCAAGAAACACAGAGAACAGAAATGGACGTATCTGTCCATCTTTAACAGGCTCCTCTCCAGGGAACCCAGATCTTACCTTGAGGGTCTGTGAGGATCCCGCAACTTGTAGGTTTCTTTGCATCGTCCTCGATGTCCTTGTCACACTCTCCTGGGTCTCCTGAGTTGGTGCAGCTGTGAAATGGGCACATCAGAGGAGAGGGGGCTTCCTGGCATTTGCACTGCAGAAGATCTATCTATCCTTACCCTCCCTTGTCAGCCACCTCCCTCACACACCTTGTCTGTGACCCGCTTTCCCCAGCCAGGACCTGGAAATTAAAATGTGGCCCTGGATTTTAGTTCGGACTGTGGTGGACTCACCCTGGGTCCGTGGCGCCCGGGACCTGCCAGCTCTCGCCCAGCTTGTTCACATCGTTTCCGGCCGAGGTGCCGTCGGGCATGAGATTGTCGTCAGAAGGTTGTCCGTTGTAATTCCCTGGAAAAAGAAGAGTGCGCAGTGAGGGGCGCAAGGAGAATGGACGAGAAGAGCTCCCTTCAAAGGCAACGTTTGCACCATGCGTTTAAAACACTATAATTGAGGTTGAATCCTGGCAAGACAGAAGTACTGTTTTGGGGGACGGGGGGAGGGCAGGTGTGGAGGACTCCCTGGTCCTGAATGGGGCAACTGTGCCCCTGAAGGACCAGGTGCGCAGCCTGGGAGTCATTCTGGACTCACCGCTGTCCATGGAGGCACAGGTCAGCTCTGTGTCCAGGGCAGCTGTCTCCCAGCTCCATCTGGTACGCAGGATGAGACCCTACCTGCCAGTGGACTGTCTTGCCAGAGTGGTGCATGTTCTAGTTATCTCCCTCATGGACTACTGCAATGCGCTCTATGTGGGGCTACCTTTGAAGGTGACCCGGAAACTGCAACTAATCCAGAACGCGGCAGCTAGACTGGGGACTGGGAGCGGCCGCTGGGACCACATAACACCGGTCCTGAGAGATTGGCATTGGCTCCTAGTATGTTTCCGAGCACAATTCAAAGTGTTGGTGCTGACCTTGAAAGCCCTAAGTGGCCTCGGTCTAATATACCTGCAGGAGCGTCTCCACCATAATCGTTCAGCCCGGACTTGGAGGTCCAGCTCCAAGGGCCTTTTGGCGGTTCACTCCCTGCGAGAAGCCAAGTTACAGGGAAGCAGGCAGAGGGCCTTATTGGTGGTGGCGCCTGCCCTGTGGAACACCCCCCCCACCAGATGTGAAGGAAATAAGCAGCTATCCTATCTTTAAAAGACATCTGAAGGCAGCCCTGTTTGGGGAAGTTTTTAATATATAATGCTGTATTGTTTTTAACACTTGATTGGGAACCGTCCAGAGTGGCTGGGGAAACTCAGCCAGATGGACAGGGTATAAATAAATTATTATTATTATTATTATTTTTCCATCTCCGCCAAGCTAAGCAGTTGGCTCCTTACCTCTCTCGCCCTGACCTAGCCACTGTGATCCATGCGACGGTCACCTCCAGACTGGATTATTGTAACTCGCTCTACGTGGGGCTGCCCTTAAGACTGACCCAGAAACTCCAGCGGGTGCAGAATGCTGCAGCGAGACTCCTTACGGGGTCTTCACTGCGAGATCACATTCATCCGGTGCTATATCAACTGCACTGGCTCCCGGTGGAGTACAGGATCAGGTTTAAGGTGCTGGTTTTAACCTTTAAAGCCCTATACGGCCTAGGAGCCTCGTGCCTACGGGACCGCCTCTCCTGGTATGCCCCACAGAGAAACTTACGGTCTTCAAATAAAAACATCTTGAAGGTCCCAGGCCACAGAGAAGTTAGGCTGGCCTCAACTAGAGCCAGGGCTTTTTCGGCTGTGGCTCCGACCTGGTGGAACACTCTGTCACAAGAGACTAGGGCCCTGCGGGACTTGACATCTTTCCGCAGGGCCTGCAAGACAGAGCTGTTCCGCCAGGCCTTTGGCCAGGGCACAGCCTGACTCCCTCCCTCGGCAATCTTCGCGGAGCTCTGGCCCAATGGTGGCCAGTGGCTTGAATTTAATTAATTTTATAATGAATGATTTTAGAGTGTTGTTTGTGTTGTAGTTTTGTATTGTTTTATTGTTGTTAGCCGCCCTGAGCCCAGCTTCGGCTGGGGAGGGCGGGATATAAATAAAATAATTTATTATTATTATTATTATTATTATTATTATTATTATTATTATTATTATGCCAATCATGGCTTCCCCCAAAGGATTCTGGGAGCTGTGCTTGGTTAGGCGCTACGACTCTGGGGTTGAAGTACTCATCTCGCTTTACTGGCCGAGGGAGCCGGCGTACAGTTTTCGGGTCATGTGGCCAGCATGATGAAGCCACTTCTGGCGAACCAGAGCAGCGCACGGAAACACCGTTTACCTTCCTATTTATCTACTTGCACTTTGTGCTTTCAAACTGCTAGGTGGGCAGGAGCATGGACTGAGCAACGCGAGCTCACCCCGTCACAGGGATTCAAACCACCGACCTTCTGATCGGCAAGCCCTAGGCTCTGTGGTTTAACCCACAGCGCCAAAAGGTTTCCCACCTCTTTTCTGAGAGTTCAAAATAAAATATTGGGGGGGGGGGCGGGTCGTTCCTGGACTATGTATCCAGGGGCTCCAGGTCTCTGACTTTGTTTAGAGCGCCATTCCCGTTGGCCGCACACCAGCAGGGCTGCATGATGCTAGGATGGGAGCGCAGCTGAGGACGATGGGAGTTGTAGTCCAAAGCATCTGGAGGGCACCAGGTTGGGGAAGCCTTCTCTGGTTGGAGATGATGCAGGTCGAAGCAGGGATTTTCTCTGCACAACGCTGACGAATTGTGGACATAGCTGTCGACGTTTCCCTTTCTTAAAGGGAAATTCCCTTATTCCGAATAGGATTCCTCGCAAGAAAAGGGAACAGTTGACAGCTGTGATTGTGAAACCCCTTCCCTGGTCCCGCTCACCTCCTGGGGGTCCGTTCCCCCCCTCCAACCACCCACCCCATCCATTCTGCTCACCACAGAGGCCGCAGAGCTGGCCAAAGTAGGCCTCAGGGACAGAGACTTCCACGTGGTGGTTCCCGTCGAAGCGCACCCAGAGGCTGAAGTCGGTCTGGACCAGGACGAAGGTGCCGCTCAGTCGCACGGACACCCGTCCATCGGCCAGGGACACCGGCAACGTAACACGCTGGCCGTCCACCTGCGTTGGAGAGAGAGAGAGAGAGGCTGAGAGGAGCCATCGAAGTGGCAGTGGCGGCGGACGGTGGTTAGAGTCTGGATATTGTGGGTGGGAAGTGAGAGCTGGACCATCAAGAAGGCTGATGGCCGAAGAATTGATGCTTTTGAATTCTGGTGCTGGAGGAGACTCTTGAGAGTCCCATGGACTGCAAGAAGATCAAACCTCTCCATTCTGAAGGAAATCAGCCCTGAGTGCTCACTGGAAGGACAGATCCTGAAGCTGAGGCTCCAAGACTTTGGCCGCCTCATGAGAAGAGAAGACTCCCTGGAAAAGACCCTGATGTTGGGAAAGGAGGAGGGCACAAGGAGAAGGGGGCGACAGAGGATGAGATGGTGGGACAGTGTTCTCGAAGCTACCAGCATGAGTTTGACCAAACTGCGGGAGGCAGTGGAAGACAGGAGTGCCTGGCGTGCTCTGGTCCAGGGGGTCACGAAGAGGCGGACACGACTAAACGACTAAACAACAACAACATTGTGGGTGGGGAGGGTCCTTCGAAGGCAGCAGCAACGCTTCTCAATCCCAGTTGCTGGAAACCACAGAAATTGGAGAATTGTGGCATTCGAAGGGGCCACTGGGGTCATCTAGTCCAACCCCCCGCCATGCAGGAATCTTTTGCCCAATATGCTGCTCGAACCCAGGACCCGGCAAGGAAGAGTCTTGTGCTCAGCCAGCTGAGCTGTCCCAGGGCTGAGGAGGGGAGAGCGGCTCTTGTGTTCAATAATAATAATAATAATAATAATAATTATTATTATTATTATTATTATTATTTTATTATTTATGCCCACCCATCTGGCTGGGCTTCCTCAGCCACTCTGGGCGGCTTCCAACAATACAGCGTCAGACATTAAAAACTTCCCTAAACAGGGCCGCCTTCAGTGGTCTTTTAAAAGTAAAATAGATAGATAGATAGATAGATAGATAGATAGATAGACAGACAACTACTTGACATTTAGAAGACATCTGAAGGCAGCTCTGTTCAGGGAAGTTTTTAAAGTGTGACATTTTGATGTATTTTTAATCTTTGTTGGGAGCCGCCCAGAGTGGCTGGGGAAACCCAGCCAGATGGGCAGGGTACAAATAATAAATTATTATTATTATTACTACTACAACAACAACAGCAATTTTATTATTTATACCCTGCCCATCTGGCTGGGTTTCCCCAGCCACTCTGGGTGGCTCCCAACAGAGGACTAAAAACAGAATAAAACTTCAAACATTAAAAACATCCCTAAAGAGGGCTGCCTTCAGATGTCTTCTAAAAGTCAGATAGTTGTTTATTTCCTTGACATCTGATGGGAGTGCGTTCCACAGGGCGGGTGCCACCACCAAGAAGGCCCTGTGCCTGGTTCCCTGTAACCTCGCTTCTCGCAGGGAGGGAACCGCCAGAAGGCCATCGGAGCTGGACCTCAGTGTCCGGGTAGAACGATGGGGGTGGAGACGCTCCTTCAGATGTACTGGACCAAGGCCGTTTAGGGCTTTAAAGGTCAACACCAACACTTTGAATTGTGCTCGGAAACGTACTGGGAACCAATGTAGGTCTTTCATGACCGGTGTTACAGTGGTACCTCGGGTTACATGCACTTCAGGTACATACAGACTCCGCTAACCCAGAAATACTGCTTCATGTTAAGAACTTTGCTTCAGGATGAGTACAGAAATCATGCTCCGGCGGTGTGGCGGCAGCGGGAGGCCCCATTAGTAAGTGGTGCTTCAGGTTAAGAACAGTTTTAGGTTAAGAACGGACCTCTGGAACAAATTAAGTACTTATCCCGAGGTACCACTGTATATGAATCCTAAAACTGGTTGGCCACTGTGGGCTGGATGGGCGCCCTTTGGCCTGATCTGGTGCCAGTGACATTCCTAACGTGGCGGAGGGGACTCACCGTGACTCTGCGCCCCTTGAGTAGCCCGATCCGCATCCCATAGACCTCCACGCTGACGGACTTGACGTACGAGACCTGCTTGTTGTTCCCTCGGTGCTCGTTTGTGGCCTCCACCCTGAAGTCGGGCAGCCCCGAGGTGGCGTTGCAGGGGGCGGAAAGGAGGTAGGTGCAGGTGCCCATGAAGTCGAAGCGGCGGCCGTCGTAGGTGGCGTAGTGGGGGTCTCCCGAGATGGTGCAGGTCTCCTGATCTGTGGGGCGGGAAGGGGAGGAATCGGGGTCAGTGGGTGAGGGGGTTTCGCCACCCCAATGACACCCACAAGCCTTGTGGGCAGCGCTCCCCACATGCCAATCACCCGATGTCATCGCAGTGAGGCCAGGAGACAGCCTGGAAGGGGTTTCCCTTTGAAATCCATTAGCTTGCAGCTTGCAAGTGGGGCCAGCCCCACCTGTACCTGTTTTGCACCCACATCCCGCAAGACAAAGGGGCAGCGGACCCCTGACCGTTAGGTCCAGTCGTGGCCGACTCTGGGGTTGCGGCGCTCATCTCGCTTTATTGGCTGAGGGAGCCGGCGTACAGCTTCCAGGTCATGTGGCCAGCATGACTAAGCCGCTTCTGGCAAACCAGAGCAGCGCACAGAAACGCCGTTTACCTTCCCGCCGGAGCGGTACCTATTTATCTACTTGCACTTTGAGGTGCTTTCGAACTGCTAGGTGGGCAGGAGCAGGGATTGAGAAATGGGAGCTCACCCCGTCGCAGGGATTCGAACCGCCGACCTTCCGATCGGCAAGTCTTAGGCACTGTGGTTTAGACCTGCGTCCCATGTTGGTCTGCCATAGTCGAAACAAAATAAAAATATTCCTTCCAGTAGCACCTTAGAGACCAACTAAGTTTGTTATTGGTATGAGCTTTCATGTGCATGCACACTTCTTCAGATACACACGGAAGTTCATACCAATAACAAACTTAGTTGGTCTCTAAGGTGCTACTGGAAGGATTTTTTAAAAATTTTGTTAGCAAAAGGTAAAGGGACCCCTGACCGTTAGGTCCAGTTGTGACTGACTCTAGGGTTGCAGCGCTCATCTCGCTTTATTGGCCGAGGGAGCCGGTGTACAGCTTCCGGGTCATGTGGCCAGCAGGACTAAGCCGCTTCCGGCGAACCAGAGCAGCGCACGGAAACGGCGTTTACCTCCCCACCAGAGTGGAACCTATTTATCTACTTGCACTTTGAGGTGCTTTTGAACTGCTAAGTTGGCAGGAGCAGGGACCGAGCAACGGGAGCTCACCCCATTGTGGGGATTCGAACCGCCGACCTTCCGATCGGCAAGTCCTAGGGTTTAACCCACAGCGCCACCCGCGTCCCTATAGCCAACTTGCTTAACTCTAATTAATGCATGAAGGGGTTAATACCATAGAGAAGCAAGCTGTCCTGCCAGGCTTAGCTAGGTCACTCTCCCTCATCGTAAGAGGAAGCCGTACCAAACGCTCTGAACCCGGCTTTGGCTGGGGGGAGGCGGGAAATAAATAAAATTTCATCATCATCATCATCATCATTATTATTATTATTATTTTATATTACCCACGGCGGTTTGCACCCTAAGTTTTGCTGCCTGTGTTTTATTGCTGCCGTATGGGCAAGCACACAAACCTGACCTTTGAAAAGTTTGTAAGTAAACCATTTTAAACTTGCTCTTTTTCTATGCAAAAGGAAGTGAGAAACTTTGGAAGCAACTTAGAAGGGGGCATTTTAAAGGTCTAACTGCCTATATTTCCACACTTTAATTTGTTGCGTGTTCTGTGATTGCAAATATCTTACATTGCTTAATTTATGAATATATCTTTAGCTGCCCTGAGTTCATTGGTTAGGAAGTCGGGAAGAAACAGTCCAAACAACTAAATGAATTAATTTCTTCTACGACAGAGGAAATGTACCCCCCTGAATAAGCCCAGAGGCCCCATAATTATTATTCTCTAAAGAAACCAGGAGTCCTGGCTCACTTTTCTAATACCGCCTCCTCTTTTTGAAGCTACGTGTTGGAAGATTCAGAACAGGCAGAATAAAGTCTTTCACATAGATGAACTGCGGAACTCCCTGCCACATGAGGCAGGGAGGGCCACGAACTTAGATGGCTTTAAAAGGGGATTTGATGTAGATGGCTACTAGCCAGTGTGGCAAAGCTCTGCCACCACGTTCAGAGGCAGCAATGCTTCTGAATGCCAGTTGTGGGGTCTTGGGTTCAGATCCGGCTTGTGGGGTTCGCTATGGGGCACCTGGCTGGCTAATTTGATCTCCCTTCTTTCCTCTGCCTCCCCACCCCAAAGGCGGCTGCTGCTGCTGCTGCACAGTAACTGTTTAGCCCCTTCCTCCCCCCTGCAGTTAGGGGGCCCCGAAAGGTATTCACCTGCAGGCGGCACAGGGGGTTTCGCCGTGGTTGTTGTAGTAGTGGAGACCGAAGGGGTGGAGGTCCACGTTTCCGGGGTGGTTATGGGGCTGGCCCCGGTGGTGGTTGTGGGGCTGGGTCCGCTGGTGGTGGTTATGGGGCTGGCCCCGGTGGTGGTGGTGGGGCTGGGTCCACTGGTGGTGGTTATGGGGCTGGTCCCAGTAGTGGTTGTGGGGCTGGTCCCACTGGTGGTTGTGGGGCTGGGTCCATTGGTGGTTGTGGGGCTGGGTCCACTGGTGGTGGTTGTGGGGCTGGTCCCAGTAGTGGTTGTGGGGCTGGGTCCACTGGTGGTGGTTGTGGGGCTGGTCCCAGTAGTGGTTGTGGGGCTGGTCCCACTGGTGGTTGTGGGGCTGGCCCCAGTGGTGGTTGTGGGGCTGGGTCCACTGGTGGTGGTTGTGGGGCTGGTCCCAGTAGTGGTTGTGGGGCTGGTCCCACTGGTGGTTGTGGGGCTGGTCCCATTGGTGGTTGTGGGGCTGGGTCCACTGGTGGTGGTTGTGGGGAAGGCCCCAGTGGTGGTTGTGGGGCTTGGTCCACTGGTGGTGGTTATGGGGCTGGCCCCAGTGGTGGTTGTGGGGCTGGGTCCACTGGTGGTTGTGGGGCTGGGTCCGCTGGTGGTGGTTATGGGGCTGGGTCCACTGGTGGTGGTTATGGGGCTGGCCCCGGTGGTGGTTGTGGGGCTGGTCCCAGTAGTGGTTGTGGGGCTGGTCCCGTTGGTGGTTGTGGGGCTGGGTCCACTGGTGGTGGTTATGGGGCTGGGTCCACTGGTGGTGGTTATGGGGCTGGCCCCGGTGGTGGTTGTGGGGCTGGGTCCACTGGTGGTTGTGGGGCTGGTCCCGTTGGTAGTTGTGGGGCTGCTCCCAGTGGTAGTTGTGGGGCCGGTCCCATTGGTGGTTGTGGGGCTGGTCCCAGTAGTGGTTGTGGGGCTGGTCCCAGTAGTGGTTGTGGGGCCGGTCCCGGTAGTTGTGGGGCTGGTCCCAGTGGTGGTTGTGGGGCTGGGTCCACTGGTGGTTGTGGGGCTGGGTCCACTGGTGGTGGTTGTGGGGCTGGTCCCAGTAGTGGTTGTGGGGCTGGGTCCACTGGTGGTGGTTATGGGGCTGGCCCCAGTGGTGGTTGTGGGGCTGGGTCCACTGGTGGTTGTGGGGCTGGTCCCGTTGGTAGTTGTGGGGCTGGTCCCGGTGGTGGTTGTGGGGCTGGTCCCAGTGGTAGTTGTGGGGCCGGTCCCATTGGTAGTTGTGGGGCTGGTCCCAGTAGTGGTTGTGGGGCTGGTCCCAGTAGTGGTTGTGGGGCTGGGTCCACTGGTGGTTGTGGGGCTGGGTCCACTGGTGGTGGTTATGGGGCTGGCCCCAGTGGTGGTTGTGGGGCTGGTCCCAGTGGTGGTTGTGGGGCTTGGTCCACTGGTGGTGGTTATGGGGCTGGCCCCAGTGGTGGTTGTGGGGCTGAGTCCACTGGTGGTTGTGGGGCTGGGTCCACTGGTGGTTGTGGGGCCGGTCCCGTTGGTGGTTGTGGGGCTGGTCCCAGTGGTGGTTGTAGGGCTGGGTCCACTGGTGGTTGTGGGGCTGGGTCCACTGGTGGTTGTGGGGCTGGTCCCGTTGGTGGTTGTGGGGCTGGTCCCACTGGTGGTGGTTGTGGGGCTGGTCCCGGTGGTGGTTGTGGGGCTGGGTCCACTGGTGGTGGTTGTGGGGCTGGTCCCGGTGGTGGTTATGGGGCTAGGTCCACTGGTGGTTGTGGGGCTGGTCCCGTTGGTGGTTGTGGGGCTGGGTCCACTGGTGGTTGTGGGGCTGGGTCCACTGGTGGTGGTTGTGGGGCTGGTCCCGGTGGTGGTTATGGGGCTAGGTCCACTGGTGGTTGTGGGCCTGGTCCCGTTGGTGGTTGTGGGGCTGGGTCCACTGGTGGTTGTGGGGCTGGTCCCGGTGGTGGTTGTGGGGCTGGTCCCAGTGGTACTTGTGGGGCCGGTCCCATTGGTGGTTGTGGGGCTGGTCCCACTGGTGGTTGTGGGGCTGGTCCCGTTGGTGGTTGTGGGGCTGGGTCCACTGGTGGTTGTGGGGCTGGGTCCACTGGTGGTGGTTATGGGGATGGCCCCAGTGGTGGTTGTGGGGCTGGTCCCAGTGGTGGTTGTGGGGCTGGGTCCACTAGTGGTTGTGGGGCTGGGTCCACTGGTGGTGGTTATGGGGCTGGCCCCAGTGGTGGTTGTGGGGCTGGTCCCAGTGGTGGTTATGGGGCTGGCCCCAGTGGTGGTTGTGGGTCTGGTCCCGGAGGTTGTTATGGGTCCAGGTCTGCCTGTGGTGGTCGATGTGGCTGCTGTGGAGGTTGGTGGGGGGATTGTGGTCCCAGAGTCTGCAAGAAGGAGAGTCCATAGTGAGTGGGGTATTTATGGGATTTTGGGGATACCTGAGGCTTCTCCCACATATCATTTCTTCAGGCTCCATTCCCACCTTCCTTTAAAGCGCGATGACCCCCCTTCAGCCCCGCCTTCCCCCAGGGAACCCTGGGAATTGTAGTGCGCTAAGGACGCTGACAGTTCCCCTCCCGGCGCTACAACTCCCAAAGCGCTTTAGCAATCCCTCCCTCTTCCTGGGGAATTCTGGCAAATACGGCTCTGCGGAAAGAGCAAGGGGGTTCTTGGGGGCGGCCGCTTGTCACCCCATCGCCCCGCCCCGCCCGGCCTCACCTGCGCAGGCCCCCTTGCGTATGGAAATGTTGTCCAGCGCCACGTCCATATAGGGGTTGCTGCCCCGGACCACCTCGAAGACGACCTGCGCCAAAGCAAAGGGGTCAGTCGAGGGCGAGGAGGTGGCTTTGCCTGCACCCGACTCCCGCTCTTCCTGTCTAACGCAGCCGCCGCCATGAGGACTAGCGTCCTGCTTTGCTTCAAGGAGAGAACCGTAGTTCGGCGGCAGAGCTTTGCGTAAAGAAGGGTCCCAGGTTGGCACCTCCTGGCCGGGCTGGGAGATGCCCATCTCTGAAACCCCGGAGAGCTGAATCTGCCGGTCAGTGGAGACCGTCCTGATCGGCTGGACGGGAGTAAGGCGAGATCACTTTACCCCACCTATGCCCTCTCGACCGCCTGGATCTGCGAACTGGCACTGCTCCAGGTGCCAAGCAAGAAATCAGGCTGCGCTTTGGAACTCCCTGCCTGTTGATATCATGCAGGCGCCTTTGCGAGACTTTTTTCAGCGCCTGCTGAAAACGTTTTTGTTTAGACAAACCTGCCCAGCTATCTAAAAATGCTGATGTGTTTTTTAGTTGTAATAATAATAATAATAATAATAATAATAATAATAATAATAATTTATTATTTGTACCCCGCCCATCTGGCTGGGTTTCCCCAGCCACTCTGGGCGGCTTCCAACAAAGATGAAAAATACACTAAAATGTCACATATTAAAAACTTCCCTGAACAAAAGTTTATTGTTGGTTTAATGCTTTTTAATCTTTCAATTGCTCATACTAATAATTCCATGGCAGCATTATTAATATTATGATCATTATCATCACCATATCATTATCATCTCTGCTTTTTTTCTGGGGGTATGCATACCCCTAAACATTTTGTGAATCTACGTTTGGCCTCATTGAGGGGCAGTATTTCAGTATCAGTAGGAAAATGACAGTACCCTTAACATTTTTTTTAGACGAAGAAGCACTATCATTATTATCGTCGTCATTATTTTCTGGTATTACGTTCTATGATCTATTTGTTGTTCAAACATACATCATAAAACATAACACATGAAGCATGACATGACTGACAAAAGACGGGCCATGGCGGTAAATGCAAAATATATTACTGTACGGTACGTAATAGTGAGGTGATTACAGTAAACCAGTTCAAAGGATTTTGCTGTAAATCAGCTCGGAAAACGCAGAGCAAGCAAAATAGTGCTGCCTGCTTATCTGTGCCATATTGCAACATATGTTGTAGATATTTTTTATCCATGTG
The DNA here is from genome assembly GCF_027172205.1 of Podarcis raffonei. NCBI lineage: Eukaryota > Metazoa > Chordata > Lepidosauria > Squamata > Lacertidae > Podarcis > Podarcis raffonei. The sequence continues at coordinate 54,070,674 of NC_070614.1, read as the reverse complement.
TCCTTTCATTTGTATATTTAATAAAATCACACCATACAGTGTAAAAAATATCTTGTTCTTTCCCTTTCCCTTCTAACCTTCAATTGTGACAACTTTTCCATTACGGCTGTTTGCCAAACTATATCATACCACTGATCGCTATTCATTAATTGCAAAGTTCTCCAAGATCCGCCTATACCTGTTATCAGCTGCTGTTATTAAATGTGTTATTAATTCCTTATTTCTTAAGTGGTCCATATCTGCAATATATATCAGTTAAGTCAGGTTAAAGCTGGGTTTATACTCCTTTGGTTAAACCGCTTTGAGGTTTTCTTGTTTCACAATCAAGCGGTATATACTGTATTTTTTGCTCTATAAGACTCACTTTTTCCCTCCTAAAAAGTAAGGGGAAATGTGTGTGCGTCTTATGGAGCGAATGCAGGCTGCGCAGCTATCCCAGAAGCCAGAACAGCAAGAGGGATCGCTGCTTTCGCTGCACAGCGATCCCTCTTGCTGTTCTGGCTTCTGAGATTCAGGATATTTTTTTCCTTGTTTTCCTCCTCCAAAAACTAGATGCGTCTTGTGGTCTGGTGCGTCTTATAGAGCGAAAAAATACGGTAAATCTTGCGAAACAAACTTTTTGAGTCCAGGTCGCTCTGCCTTTCCTCCTGGCTCTTTCCTCCCCTCCCTGCCCCCCTCCCATTCACCTTGCTGGGTTGGGGTCCTCCGTAGGGCACCGTCACAGACCCCAAGAGCCAGACGGGGCTTTGGATCCCGGTCCGGCTCCAGAGGAGGGTGCTGGGTCCCCACGGCCCGTGCGCCAGAACCCGGAGCTGCGTGTCGACTTCCACGATGCCGTACATGTAGTAGTAGAATTCCACGCAGGCGTCGGTGTCCGTGCAGAAGGCCCGGCTGGACAGACGCGTGGCCTGGCCTGGCTTTGTGCAACCAGCTTCCACGTAGATGTAGTGGCCCTCTGGGAAAAGAGAAGGGGCGCAAGGGGGCAGCCCCGTGCCCCAATCACTCTCTTGACCATCGAGCCTGTTGCAGGAATTTATGTATAGGTTGGGGGGGGGGTTTGCCCCTCCAGCAGATATCATGCACATGCAGCCCACTACCAAAACCAGCACAATCACTTTTGTGACTTTTGTGATTTGTCCCCACAAAACACTTGGTCACAGTTTCTTCCTATCTATTCAAAGGGCCTCTGCTGCACGATACCAAATGTAAGAATTCACTGATCAATATCTCTATGTACTGGCTCACTGGGAAAACTCCAGAAATTCATATAGACAGGTGAGCTCAGCTCCTCAGCAGCCCCTCTGCCTGAGTGATCATCCCTGGCATCCTGATACCTGAGTGCCAGACAGGTAGCCATTCCAGAAAGAACAAACCCAGATGAAGACAAAAGGGTGGGATTAACTTGGCTGGGAAACAGGGAAATGTAAAGATCTCTTTTGTTCTGCTTGATGGGTGTTTGGTGGAGGGCAAGGGGAACCATGGGGCAGGATCCAGGATGCTCAGATTCCTGCCACCAGACCTCCCCTTTCGTGATGTAACTGTGATGTATGAGTGATGTAGTTGGGGGGGGGGACATGGGGATTGTTGTTGTTTAGTCGTTTAGTCGTGTCCGACTCTTCGTGACCCCCTGGACCAGAGCACGCCAGGCACTTCTGTCTTCAAACATGGGGATTAGCAACTAATAAAAGTTTGGGGTTTTCTTTTATTCTGGGCTTCCATCTTGTTCCACCTGGTGGCAGGTGGGAGTCCTGTGGCGACAGTCTTCAATCAAGACCAAGCCTACTGGTTGCTGTTTTGCTCTGGTATTCCTGGCTGGGGTCCTTGTTTTTTGTCCAAGGGAGCCCTCAGATTTCTCCATTAACAAGCCCAGGGGAAAACCCACACCCACCAAGTCGTATAGGGGAGCTGGGCTTGTTCAGCCTTGAGAAGAGGAGACCGAGAGGGGACAGAACAGCCGCCTTTAAATATCTGAAAGGGGCATCACATAGAAGACGGAGAGAGCTTGTTCCCCGGCTAAACTTTCTGACGGTAAGAGCTGTTTGGCAGTGGAATTTAAGCAAAGGTTGGATGGCCACCTGTCAGGAGTTCTTTAGTTGCTATTCCTGCATTGCAGAGCGTTGGACTAGATGACTCTCGTGGTTATGATTCTATGTGCCAACTGGGACAAGCTGGTGGGGAGAGAAGCCTGAAGTCGCTTGAACCCTGACGTGTGTGATGGCCTGAGACTTGGGCTCGGAGCCAGCGGAGTCTCAGTCTGCACCGGATCCTTTGCCCCAGGCGGCATCTGGACCAAGTCTGGAGCCTGATTCTGAAGAGCCCCAGTCTGCACAGATTCCCTTGCAACAAACACCAGCTGGGCCGAGTCCGGGGCCTGAGTCTGCCCTGGCTCCAGATGCGGGGATGACCTCGTTGCCTTCAGCTGGGCCACCACTTACAGCTGCTCCACTACCGGTTGGGTCAGGGGAGGCTGAGGCGGCCCCTGGGTCTAGTAACCCACCGACATCTCCTGAGCTGCAGAGACTGAGGTCTGGGAGGAGGAGAGACCTGAGTACTCGCAGGAGGAGTGCTCACCTTTGGGCGAGACAGGGAGGTGAGTCACTGGGGGATCAGGACCGCCCCCGACAGAGATAAAAGGCTGCTGGACCCCGCCCCAGGTTGCGGGAGCAATGTTGCTGTTTGCCAGAACCTGCCTGTTACCCTGTGCCTGACCAAGCCCGGTTTCCTGTCCAGTGTCCTGCCTTGGCCCTGTTGGACGGACTCCTCGTGGAACCCTTGGATTCGGGACCGGACCTGGACCGCATTGCTTGGGTTACCCCCGGGCCCAGCACAACGTGGCTTCTATGTGGGGCATGTGCTGAGGACTTCCTGGGCCCAGCCCACCCCTCGCCCTCCTTGGCTCCTTACTGCCGTCAGGATAGTCGCCTGGAGGCCCCGTCTCTTCTGTCGGTGTGTATCCCTTTGTCCACGTCCAGTTCGCCTCGTTGTCGCTGGGCTGCAGCCAGCCGCAGAACGGGTCCGCTGCGTCGTTGAAGTTGCACTCGGCGAAAGTCTCTGGGGGCGAGGAGCACGTGGGGTGAGCGACCCCCAGTTCGCCTCTTCCGCCTGCCCGCCCGACTCTCTCACCCTCCCCACATCCGCCTCCCCTCCTTGCCTAGAGATGACCGGGGCGGATTTTACCTTCACAGGGCGAGATCCTCACGCTGTCCACCGCGACGCCAGGCTTCCCTGCGTAGGTGCCTTCGATGATGAACTAGGAGAGGGAGGACCAAGGGTGACCACCAGAGAAGCCCACAGCCAGCCCCTCCATGCCACATTCAGGTTTTCCTGGTTTGACCCACAGAACGTTTAAAGCAGTGTTTTGCCAGGGTCAGTCTAGATGATGCCCTGAGTTCCTCTCAGTTCTCAGGGTCCTGTGCCCAGGGAGAGTTAGAATATTGTGGAGGTTGCTGAGCTAGTCAGAGAAGTTTATGTATTTGTTCCCTTGGGAGGTGATGTACTCTCCACTGGAGATTTTTAAGCAGAGGTAATAATAATAATAATTTATTATTTATACCCCGCCCATCTGGCTGGGTTTCCCCAGCCACTCTGGGAGGCTTCCAACAGAACACTAAAATACAATAACTTATTAAACATTAAAAGCTTCCCTAAACAGGGCTGTTTCAGATGTCTCCTAAAAGTCTGGTGGTTGTTTTCCTCTTTGACATCTGACGGGAGGGCGTTCCACAGGGCAGGTGCCACTACCGAAAAGGCCCTCTGCCTGGTTCCCTGTAACTTGGCTTCTCGCAGTGAGGGAACCGTCAGAAGGCCCTTGGAGCTGGACCTCTGTGTCCGGGCAGAACGATGGGGTGGAGATGCTCCTTCAGGTATACTGGGACGAGGCCGTTTAGGGCTTTCAAGGTCAGCACCAACACTTTGAATTGTGCTCGGAAACGTACTGGAAGCCAGTGCAGGTCTTTCAAGACCGGTGTTATATGGTCTCGGCAGCCGCTCCCAGTCACCAGTCTAGCTTGGATGGCCATATGCATTGGATGCTTCAGCTGAGATTCCTGCATTGCAGCGGGGTTCGGCTGGATGACCCTCGGGGTACCCCTTCCAACTGCACAATTCTAGAATTCTATGAGGACCTTAGCTGGCCATTCACATGTCCTCCTGAGCACCCCCAAAGAGTGAGCCAAGTTGCCAGAGCTGCAACTAAGCACCTGACCACATTGCCCTCTTCATTCCCCCAGGGAAACCTGCTCTCTACTGCTGAATCGGAACAAATGCCAGCTGGGTTTTCCATGGATTGTTGTTTGTTCCTATTCAGCACTAAAGAGCAGTTTTACCTGGGGGAAAGCTGTAAATCTCTAGACATGGGACTTCACAAGTGCGGACGACCGCCAAGGTTGTAGCTTTGATCCCCGTAGGGGACAGCTGCGTATTCCTGCATGGCAGGGGGTTGGAATGGATGATCCTTGGGTGTCCCTTTGAACTATAGGATTCTGTGATCTATGATGGGGACCTAAGGGTGGGTCTTATCTCCACACTGGGTGAGCAGAGCTGGAGGTAGTCTGGAAGCTGGAGACTCAGAGCCCTGCCCTCTCCGTGCTGGGTTGCGATAGCCTGGGACTCAGGCTCAGACTCGGAACCAGAGGAGTCTCGGTCTGCACCGGATCCTTTGCCCTAGGCGGCAGCTGAACCAGGTCTGGAGCCTGATTCTGAAGAGCCCCAGTCTGCACAGGTTCCCCTGCAACAAGCACCAGCTGGGCTGAGTCAGGGGCCGGAGCCTGCCCTGGCTCCAGATGCAGGGATTACCTCGTTGCCTTCAGCTGGGCCATCACTTACAGCTGCTCCATTACCAGTTGGGTCAGGAGAGGCCGAGGCGGCCTCTGGGTCTAGTAACCCACCGACGTCTCCCGAGCTGCAGAGACTCAGGTCTGAGAGAAGGAGAGACCTGAGTACTCGCAGGAGGAGTGCTTGTCTTCGGGCGAAACAGGGAGGTGAGTCACTGGGGGATCAGGACCGCCCGTTGTCCTGACAGAGATAAAAGGCCACTGGACCCCGCCCCAGGTTGCGGGAGCAACGTTGCTGTTTGCCGGAACCTGCCTGTGATCCTGTGCCTGACCTCGCCTGGTTTCCTGCCTTGGCCCTGTCGGACTGACTCCTCGCGGAACCCTTGGATTCGGGATCGGACCTGGACCGCGTTACTCGGGTCACCCCTGGGCCTAGCACAGGGTCCGGATCTGCGACTGATGGGAAAGCAAGGTCCGTGGGGGTTTTAATGCCGTGAGCTTCTCCGTCTTATGCTCAGGTTGTAAATACGTGCCGAGAAAACCACCCTCCTCACCTGGATTCTCTCTGATGTCCCTGAGTAGACGGCTCTTCCCGGTTTCCAGTCGGGTCCATGTTCGCCCGCGAGAATCAGCAAGGCAGGCCCCAGCTCACCCCCTGTTCCGCACGGAAATGGGAAGAGAAACAAACGCCTCTGTTAGCCAGGCCCTCGCTCTACTCCTCTGGGAAGCAGGGGAAGGAATGTGGCAGGATCCCACTCCTGCCAGGCCCTCGCTCTCCTCCTCTGGGAAGCAGGGGAAGGAATGTGGCAGGATCCCACTTCTGCCACCAACAGCACCCTTTCCCCAGGCCCGACGGGTGTCCGGAAACTTGCCTGGTTGTGCTGCGTACACCCTCAGCCCTGTGTCGTTGGAGACGCCGTGCAAGGTATAGTAGAAGCTGAGAGAGAGGCAGGTTCCCAGGGACTGGTAGAGGGGGCTCTTCAGGAGGGCTGTGCCGCTGCCACCCAGAGAATCGAGCAACATGTAGAGGCCAACTGCAAGAGCGATATTTGGAGAAAGTCAGGGTCTGCTCTAACGGGAAGAAACACGCCAGAGGGGTTTGGAAGAAGCAGGCTGTCATCCTCCGGGGAGGCTCGTCCGAATCTGGGGCTGCATCGGTTCCCGCCTGCAATTATTTGTCAATTTATTTATCTATTTATGGGGGGTGCGGGTGGCGCTGTGGGTTAAACCACAGAGCCTAGGACTTGCCGATCGGAAGGTCGGCGGTTCGAATCCCGTGAGCTCCCGTTGCTCAGTCCCTGCTCCTGCCAACCTAGCACTTCGAAAGCACACCAGTGCAAGTAGCTAAATAGGTACCGCTCCGGCGGGAAGGTAAACAGCGTTTCCGTGCGCTGCTCTGGTTCGCCAGAAGCGGCTTAGTCCTGCTGGCCACATGACCCAAAAGCTGTACGCCGGCTCCCTCGGCCAGTAAAGCGAGATGAGCGCTGCAACCCCAGAGTCGGCCACGACTGGACCTAATGGTCAGGGGTCCCCTTTACCTTGACCTATATCTTTTTATTCGTCGCATTTCTTTAGCTGCGACTCCTGCATTGCAGGGGAGTTGGACTAGATGACCGTGGGTGGTCCCTACGATCCCATAATTTACGCCCCGCCTTTTCCTGCCAGGAGCTCAAGGTGGCGCATGTGGCTCTCCCCACCTCCTCGTTTTGATCCTCACAACAAGCCTGCGAGGTAGTTGAGGTTAAGAGGCAGTGGTGGCGATGATAAATTATGATTAATAATAATGATCATTTGGCCTGATCCAGCTAAAGGCTCTTTGGACGCTCTGACGTGTTCAGGACTCACAGCCGGGTCTCGAGAAGTCGTCCTCTGGCCCCACTCCGGGCAGGTCCCCGGCCCCGACCCATTGCTCCCACTGGACGTCCCCGTCGGCCGGATTCTCCCACTGGCAGAGGTCGCCGTCGTCGTCAAAATCGCACCCTGTCACGCAGGCTGCAGCAGAGGAAGAAGACGAAAAGTCTCTCTCGCACCCCTTTGCAGAGGGAATTATAGTGTCTGCTTTGATAGGTAGGCACCCAAACAGGATGTAAAGAGAAGACTTCATGGAAGGATAATGGTTTAGGTTTCGAGGGGTCTGTCTGCATGATGGCCAGAGACCCTTCTTGGTATCTTCTACCAAGGAAGGGCTTAAGTGATCTTGTGGGGTGGGGGATGTTTAGAGGGCAAAGAGGATGGCAGTGGGCTGGTCCTGTTGTTCTTGGGGTGCCTCCTGCTCATTCAGGTGCAAGAGTCTTCGAACCTCGGCCTTTGGAGTCTTACCCTGACGATGATGATAACAATAATTTTTTAATATTTAATGCTATATTGTTTTTAACATTCGATTGGGAGCCGCCCAGAGTGGCTGGGGAAACTCAGCCAGATGGGCGGGGTATAAATAATAAATTATTATTATTATTATTATTATTATTATTATTATTATTATTATTATTTATACCCCATCCATCTGGCTGGGTTTCCGATGCTGCCCTGGACAGCTCCCAACAGAATATTTAAAACACAATAAAATGGCAAGAATTAAAAGCTTCCCTAAACAGGGCTGCCTTCAGATATCTTCTAAAAGTCTGGTAGTTGTTCTCTTTGACATCTGGTGGGAGGGCGTTCCACAGGGCGGGCGCCCCCACCGAGAAGACCCTCTGCCTGGTTCCCTGTAGCTTTGCTTCTTGCAGGGAGGGAACCGCCAGAAGGCCCTCGGAGCTGGACCTCAGTGCCCGGGCAGAACGATGGGGGTGGAGACGCTCCTTCAGGTCTACTGGGCCTTTGAGGCTGTTTAGGGCTTTCAAGGTCAGCACCAATACTTTGAATTGTACTTGGAAACATACTGGGAGCCAATGCAGGTCTTTCAGGACCAGTGTTATATGGTCTCCCAGTCCCCAGTCTAGCTGCCGCATTCTGGATTAGTTGTAGTTTCCAGGTCACCTTCAAAGGTAGCCCCACGTAGAGCGCATGGCAGTAGTCCAAGCGGGAGATAACCAGAGCATGCACCACTCTGGCAAGACAGCCAGGGGCAGGGATGGTCTGGCAACCTCAGGAACCAGTCCTCGCTTGCCGCAATAATAACAGCAAAAAGCCCATATTCTTCCCGAGGGGAGGAGGCCTAGAACAGGGGCGCTTACGTGCACAAGGCCCAGTCCTGACAGAGATGCTGTCCAGAGCGATGGTGATTTCAGCAGTCTTGACCTGGGTGGCAGCGAAAACAACCTGTGTGGACAGAGAGAGAGAGAGAGAGAGAGAGAGAGAGAGAGAGAATGAAAAGTGGAACGGGGTTCTCTTGGAAAGTGGTGGACTGCCATTCCCTGGAGCAGAGGTGAGATGGTCAAGTATTCTGTAGCTGTGAGCCCTGCACTGAAGGGGGTTTGACTAGATGACCCTTGGGGTCCCTTTCCAAGTCCATAATTCTATGGTTCTTGTGCATTTACTCAAAGTGGTAGTTTGCACGACAAAGCGAGGCTCCGTGAGGGCCCTCGGGAACTGGCATGGGGATCGGCGGAACTCCCTCGGGGCGAAAGGAGCAATTCACCCTTCTGCTGGATCTCTCAGCGGATTTTTACACCATCGACCATAACATCCTTCTGGACCGTCTGGAGGGGCTGGGAGCTGGGGGCACTGTCATACAGTGGTTCCGCTCCTTCCTCCTGGGCCGTGTTCAGAAAGTGGTGGTGGGGGATGAGTTCAGACCCCTGGGCTCTCACTTGTGGGGTGCCTCAGGGGTCCGTCCTCTCCCCCATGCTTTTCAACATCTACATGCAGCCGCTGGGAGAGATCATCAGGGGGTTTGGGCTGGGTGTTCATCAGTATGCGGATGAGACCCAGCTCTACCTCTCTTTCAAATCAGAACCAGTGAAGGCAGTGAAGGTCCTGTGTGAGTGCCTGGAGGCGGTTGGAGGATGGATGGCGGCTAACAGATTGAGGTTGAATCCTGACAAGACAGAAGTACTGTTTTGGGGGGATGGGGTGGGCAGGTGTGGAGGACTCCCTGGTCCTGAATGGGGCAACTGTGCCCCTGAAGGACCAGGTGTGCAGCCTGGGAGTCATTCTGGACTCACCGCTGTCCATGGAGGCGCAGGTCAGTTCTGTATCCAGGGCAGCTGTCTACCAGCTCCACCTGGTACGCAGGCTGAGACCCTACCTGCCTGCGGACTGCCCACTGAGGTCCAGCTCTGAGAGCCTTCTGGCGGTTCCCTCGCTGCGAGAAGCCAAGTTACAGGGAACCAGGCAGGGCCTTCTCAGTAGTGGCACCCGCTCTGTGGAACACCCTCCCAGCAGATGTCAAAGAGAAAAACAACAACCAGACCTATAGAAGACATCTGAAGGCAGCCCTCTTTAGGGAAGCTTTTAATGTTTAATAGTCAAAACAAAAAATTTTTTTCCTTCCAGTAGCACCTTAAAGACCAACTAAGTTAGTTCTTGGTATGAGCTTTCGTGTGCATGCACACTTCTTCAGATACACTTGAAACAGAAGTTGCCAGATCCCTCTATATAGTGAGAAGGTGGGGAGGGGTATTACTCAGAAGGGTGGTGGGAATGGGTGATTGGCAGATAGCTGTGATGAGCCTGTTGACGACTCTTAACGGCTGTATCTGAAGAAGTGTGCATGCACATGAAAGCTCATACCAAGAACTAACTTAGTTGGTCTTTAAGGTGCTACTGGAAGGAAAAAAATTTTTTGTTTTGACTATGGCAGACCAACACGGCTACCTTTCTGTAAATGTTTAATAGGTTATTGTATTTTAGTGTTTTGTTGGAAGCTGCCCAGAGTGGCTGGGGAAACCCAGCCAGATGGGCAGGGTATAAATAAATTATTATTATTATTATTATTATTATTATTATTATTATTATTATTATTATTATTCCAGTTAGCAGAAGCTTTGCAAGAGCTGAGCTGCAACCACAAATCCGAGCTCACGGCTCCTGCTCAGTTTCTCTGCATGTGCCTGAGCTGAGCTGCAAGAAAACTGGCCACAGACTGCATGTTTAAAAATAAATAAAACAAGATTTGCAAGAAACTGATGAGGTTCCTACAACAGACGTTTGCACTGAGCTCAGCTCTTCCACATCTTAAGGTAAACTTGACAAGGTCTGCTCCGCTACATCGGATCAGTGCTCTTTTATTGCTAACGGGAATTTATTATTTTATTATGTTTATTTTACATCATAAAACGTACACAACGTTGGGAAACAAACAAAGCGGTTTACAGAAAGCCATAAAATTATCAGGAAGAACAGTTAAAAAATCAACCATTCGAGATATTCCAAACATTATTTTAAAAACCGGTCGTGGTTAAATGGAATAGAGTTTTTACCTATCTTTTTAAGGCTTGCCTAAATAAGAAAAAAAAAGGGTTTTAGCAGGTGCTGAAATGGTTTTGCAAGGAACTGGAATGGGAGACAGGGGGTGAAAATGGGGGAGAGGAAAAACCCACCTTCCATTTTTAGATTTGCAAATATGGGAGAACCCTGCGAGGAGCGTGAATCGTTTATTTGTTCATTAAATTGTCCTTTTACATTTCAAGTGAGCTTAATGGCTGAGTGGGAGGATTCGAACCCTGGTCTCCCAGGTCTTGGCCCAATGCTCTACACCACCCACACTGAAATGTCTCCTCGAAAGCAGCGACACCGCTTACCTTGAAGGGGCGTTGCGATGGATTCTGGACAGTCACGGATCCCAGCAGCCAAGATGAACTCTCCATCCCTCTCCGTGTCCACAGGGTGGAGACGTTCCCTGAAGGATCTTGAACTTTCACCGCCAGCTGGCCCTTGCTGTCTAGGCTGTACAGGTAGTAGAGGAACTCGACGCAGGTCTCTGGCGCGGCCGGGTCCAGATCCGGGCTCTGCAACAGCACGGATGCTCCTTCCTCTGGGTAGACGTAATGGCCTCCTGGAAGGGGGTGAGAAGTCGCTCGTTTCATGCGGGGACAGCGATGGTGTGCATTTACCTGCTCCAGAGGGCAGGATCCGAACCGACAGATTCAAATGAGTAGGAGACAGATCCCTACACAAACCTGTCTATGCCTGCTTTAAAGCCATCTGAATTACAGCATAGACACCTGCTTCTTGGGAGAAAAGAAATGACAAACCTAGACAGCATCTTAAAAAGCAGAGACATCACCTTGCCGACAAAGGTCCATATGGTTAAAGCTCTGGTTTTCCCAGTAGTGATGTATGGAAGTGAGAGCTGGACCATAAAGAAGGCTGATCGCCGAAGAATGGATGCTTTTGAATTCTGGTGCTGGAGGAGACTCTTGAGAGTCCCATGGACTGCAAGAAGATCAAACCTCTCCATTCTGAAGGAAATCAGGCCTGAGTGCTCCCTGGAAGGACAGATCCTGAAGCTGAGGCTCCAAGACTTTGGCCACCATATGAGAAGAGAAGACTCCCTGGAGAAGACACTGATGTTGGGAAAGATGGAGGGCACAAGGAGAAGGGAACGACGGAGGACAAGATGGTTGGACAGTGTTCTCGAAGCTACCAGCATGAGTTTGACCAAACTGCGGGAGGCAGTGGAAGACAGGAGTGCTCTGGTCTAGGGGTTCACAAGGAGGCGGACACGATTAAACGACTAAACAACAACAACTAAACTGAAAACTATGGAGAGACCTGGACTGAATAGAGATGTTGGATTCTTGTCTCATTGTTGATGTTTGTTGTTGTTTAGTTGTCTCATTGCACATGCTACATTTTTGGTCATCTGCATACCATCCCTTGCTTTTTCCTGTAGGACTAATTGCAGTCGTTAACAGTCGTCAACAGGTTTATCATACTCATTGAGTCAATCACCCATCTCCCTCTACCCTTCTGAGAAAAACCCCTCCCCACCCTCCAACTATATATAAGGGTCTGGTGACTTCTGTTTCAGTGTATCTGAAGAAGTGTGCATGCACACGAAAGCTTATACCCAGAACAAACTTAGTTGGTCCTGTAAGGTGCTACTTGACTATTTTTTAAGATTTTATTTTGACTTTGTCAGACCAACATGGCTACCTACCTGAATCTTAAAGCCATCTGGTTAGTCAGTGGCGGGAAAGTCCGTAAGTGGGGGAAATGGCTGGGCAATTTTTTTATTATTATTATTCCTCTCTCCTTATACTAGAAGCTAGTGGGACCGTCCCGTGAAACTGATTGTTGGAGGATTATTCATTAAAAAACCCCAAAAAACATATTTCGTACTGCTGTGTCATAATAATAATAATAATAATAATAATAATAATAATAATAATAATAATTTATGTGTACCCCGCCCATCTGGCTGGGTTTCCCCAGCCACTCTGGGCGGCTTCCAACAGAATATTAAAATAGTCTATTAAACATTAAAATCTTCCTTAAACAGGGCTGCCTTCAGATGTCTTCTGAAAGTTTGGTAGTTATTTTTCTCTTTAATCTGGTGGGAGGGTGTTCCACAGGGTGGGTGCCACCACCGAGAAGGCCCTCTGCCTGGTTCCCTGTGACTTGGCTTCTCGCAATGAGGGAACCGCCAGGAGGCCCTCAGAGCTGGACCTCCGTGTCCGGGCTGAACGATGGGGGTGGAGACGCTGTTCAGAGCAATAAAAACATAAAACTGGACAATAAAAACCATACAGATGTTATAAACAGGCTTCCATTAACCATTAACTGTTCAATACAGATAGAATAAAGTATGGTACAAAGTTAAACTATGAAAATTGCCCGGCAGGAGGCAGGGGTGGCCACCTATCTAGATTAAAAGAGGATTAGACAAATTGGTGGAGGAGGAGAAGGCTCTCGACGTCTTTAAGCCACGATGCTCTGTATCAGAGGCTGTGTATCTCTGAGGACCAGCTGCCAGGACTCACAGAGTGCCGCGTTACCCTCAGGTCCTGTTTGTGAGTGTAATAAACAGAAATCTGCCCTTATTCCCTTATGGGGGACATAAGAGCCCTTTGCAGATTCTCCATTGGTCAGAGAAAATAACAGAGGCCAACCAGAGAATATTGAGAAGCAAAGCAGCTTGTAAGCCTGGTCTTTATTGAACTGTTGCAACAGGGTCCTCACTCCCCACACGCAGGAGAAGGAGGACCCAGAACATAGGTGTGCCCGCCCTTATATAGACATTTAAATTGCCCGCCCTGGAGTCCAAGACCACCCCCAGACACATTATACCTACATCACAGAAGGGGTGGTCTACAACAGAAATCTGAGTGTGTTGTTTATCTCCTGTCTGCCAGGTTACCTGTTTAATGGTCCCTTGACTGGATTGCCTGGGGAGCCTGGCCAGTCTTTTGTAATGATAAATACTTAGTTCCTGGGCCAGGTCACAGGCTCACACCCTATTCATATCTTAAATGTGCCCTTAAGACAGGATTTGTGAGGAAAGAGACAACGGGGAGGTTTCCCACTTTGACCTTGCAGAGAAATATTTGAGGTCAATTTGTTCAGGACTTTTTTCTGTGGGGTTTTCAGACATGTGGTTTATATATTTATGTCCGTGTTAGCTTGGTACATTTATGAACATTTATTACATATCTAAATTCTCATAACATGAGGACAGAATGCTGGACTTGACGGACTTTGGTCCCGATCCAGTAGCACCCTTCTTATTTCCTTAAGATCTTAATCATACATTGCTGGAAGGAAGATTTCGTCATCTCTGCCCTGAACCTTCCATTTTATTGATCCTTCCATTTTATTGATTACGAAAGGAGGAAAACCTCTGTCCGTTCTCTCCGCACTCCCTGATACGATTCCCTAAGAAAGTGAGAAGAGCCTTCTGGGACAGGCCAGGGGCCCTTATAATCCAGCGTATGGTTCTCACAGTGGCCGACCAGATGCCTCAATAGGGAAACCCACAGGCGGGATTCGAACACAAGAGCCCCTATCACCTTCTGTGGTTTGCAGCAAGTGGGATTCAGTTTTTATCCTGCTCCTTCCCCTTGAAGCAGGCCAGGCCTTCCTCTGGAACAGGGGGGGCTTTGGAAAGATGTCTTACTCTGTTATAAGAAAAAACTACCCCTTTGTCCCTTATGGGGTACCCAAGAGCCCGTATAGAAGAAGAATAAGAAGAGTTTGGATTTGATATCCCGCCTTTCACTCCCTTTAAGGAGTCTCAAAGCGGCTCATATTCTCCTTTCCCTTCCTCCCCCACAACAAACACTCTGTGAGGTGAGTGGGGCTGAGAGACTTCAGAGAAGTGTGACTGGCCCCAGGTCACCCAGCAGCTGCAGGTGGAGGAGCGGGGAAGCGAACCCGGTTCCCCTGATTACGAGACTACCGCTCCTAACCACTACACCGCACTAGTATAGAGTCCTTATGCACCTTTAGGAGGAAATAAGAGAGGCCAGCAAGAGAATATTGAGAAGCAAAGCGGCTAGTAAGCCTGATCTTTATTAAACAGTTGCAACAGGGTGTCCCACACACCCCACGCAGGGAAGGTGGTAAAGGTCAAGGTAAAGGTACCCCTGACCATTAGGTCCAGTCGTGGCCGACTCTGGGGTTGCGGCGCTCATCTCGCTTTACTGGCCGAGGGAGCCGGCGTACAGCTTCCGGGTCATGTGGCCAGCAGGACTAAGCCGCTTCTGGCGAACCAGAGCAGCGCATGGAAACGCCGTTTACCTTCCTGCCGGAGCGGGACCTATTTATCTACTTGCACTTTGACGTGCTTTCGAACTGCTAGGTTGGCAGGAGCAGGGACCGAGCAACGGGAGCTCACCCCATAGCGGGGATTCAAACCGCCGACCTTCTGATCGGCAAGCCCTAGGCTCTGTGGTTTAGACCACAGCGCCACCCACGTCCCTTAGGGAGAGTGGAGAGGAACCCAAAATATTGGTGTGCAAGCTCTTATATAGACTTTTGAAATTGCCTCCACTGTAGCTCAAGACCACCTCCCAAAACATCATGCATACATCACAGAAAGAGGTGGCCCCCAGCAGAAATTTGGGTGTGTTGCTTCTCTCCTGTCTACCAGGATACCTGATCATGCCTTATCGATTGCCTTTTCTGGGTAGCCTGGCCATTCCTTGGAGACGGTAAATACTTAGTTCCTGATATTGATAGTGTGCTCAACTTAACTGTTATGTACTGAGTTGAATAGGATCCAAACTGCAGCAGTCTGATTGGTCCTAGAACAATAGGATTCAGAATGCAGCAGTCTGATTGGTCCTAGAACAATGCAGCAGTATGATTGGTTGGCAGGAACCACCCAATCATGCTCCAGATAGAAGTGAATCCACAACCTGATTGGCTTACAGTAGAATTCCGGAATTAGCCAATCATGTGCAGCCCATTGTGTAAATAATGTATATAAAGCAGATACTTTGAGGGGACTTTCATTCCTCCTCACCACTATGAGCTGAATAAAGAGCATGAAATCACTTTGCGACTCTGAGTATATTTCATTAACAGATACTTGCCAGGCTGTATTTGAAAAGGGAGATGTTAAACCCCAAAGACCATTGGAAAGCTCTCCCCATTTCCTTCCTCCTTGCAGAGAAAGAGTCGAGGTCAATTTGGGAGAGTCAAAACGGCTTCAGGATTGTTCTCCTGTACCTACGGGACCACCTCTCCTGGTATGCCCTGCGGAGCACCTTAAGGTCCACAAATGACAACACTTTGGAGGTCCCAAGTCACAAGGTGGTTAGACTGGTCTCCACTAGGGCCAGGGCCTTTTCAGTACTGGCCCCGACTTGATGCAACGCTCTGTCCCAAGAGACCAGGGCCCTGCGGGACTTGACATCTTTCCGCAGGGCCTGCAAGACAGAGCTGTTCCGCCTGGCCTTTGGTTTGGACTCAGTCTGACCCTTATGTTTCCCTCCCCTTATGGTCTTGATTTATGGACTACTTTTAAAATGAGGCTGCATTTTAAATTGCATTTTAACCTGTATTTTAAATTGGTCCCCCCCCAATTATGTTTTTATTGTGATTTTATTGGTGTTAGCCGCCCTGAGCCCGGCTCTGGCTGGGGAGGGTGGGGTATAAATAAATTATTATTATTATTATTATTATTATTATTATTATTATTATTATTAAATTCTTATAACGTACTCCGTTCAGGGACCCCTCCTGGCGGTCCAGGGCTCTCCCCGGGCTTCATCCCCTCTCCTCGGATCCAGTCCCCGCTGTCCTCCTTAGGCTGGGTCCAGTCACAGAATGGGCTGCTGGTGTCATCAAAGTCGCAGCTGGCGAGGGCGGCTGAGTGGAAAGAGAGGAGGCAAGCGTAAGGGTCGGCAGCTGCTGCAGGATCCGCACAGGCACCAATGCCAGACTTCTGCATGACTCCTGCGCTGTAGGGGCTGGATTAGATGGCCTTTGGGGGGTCCCTTCCAACTCGGCGGCTGCGAAGGTTCAACGCCTTCTGCATTTTGGCAGCGCACAGGCTGTCTGACCTGGAAGTCCGGGGTGGGGAATGGCGTCGGCAGGGGCATGCAAGCGATGGGGACGCTCTGCACGCGCTCAAGAACAGTTTGGCGGAGCGTGGGCCACGTGTCTGCGTGGGGATTCCCAGCCTTACTGGATCCCATCCCAAAGGATAAATAAACATGGCGCTGATTAGCCAAAAGATTCCCAAAATGCTAACGCCGTTGGCAACTTCGCCCAGAAAAGTCCTCATTTGCAGCTAGTGTTGTCCAAACTTTTTTCAAAGAGGGCCATATTTGATGAAGTGAAGGGCCGTGGGGGCCAACCAAAGTTGTTGACCTTTGTTTAGGATTGAAGTTTGTTATGTAGGAATAGGATCCAAACTGCAGCAGTCTGATTGGTCCTAGAACAATAGGATTCAGAATGCAGCAGTCTGATTGGTCCTAGAACAATAGGATCCAGAATGCAGCAGTCTGATTGGTCCCAGAACAATAGGGTCCAGAATGCAGCAGTCTGATTGGTCCTAGAACAATAAGATCCAGAATGATTGGTCCGCAGGAGCCGCCCAATCCAACTCCAGGTGGAAGGGAATCTGCAACCTGATTGGCCTACAGGAGAATTCCGGAACTAGCCAATCACATGGGGCCAATTGTCTAAATAATGTGTATAAAGCAGACATTTTGGGGGAACTTCCATTCCTCACTACTATGAGCTGAATAAAGAGCATGAAATCCACTCTCGACTCTGAGTATACAGTGGTACCTCGGGTTACATACGCTTCAGGTTACATATGCTTCAGGTTACAGACTCCGCTAACCCAGAAATAGTACCTTGGGTTAAGAACTTTGCTTCAAGATGAGAACAGAAATCGCGCGGTGGCAGTGCAGCAGCAGTGGGAGGCCGCATTAGCTAAAGTGGTGCTTCAGGTTAAGAACAGTTTCAGGTTAAGTACGGACCTCCGGAACGAATTACCGTAAGTACTTAACCCGAGGTACCACTGTATTTCAAAGTTGTTGACCTTTTTTGAGGGTTGAAGTTGCTGAGGTTTTTTCTTAGTATTTTACCCCAGGAAATAAACTGCCACAGGGGCCAGATCAGGCCCCTGAAATGGACTTTGGACATGCCTGAGATTTATGTGAGAGTTATATGAGAGAGGGCAGGGCAGGAGAGCCTTCTAGCCTCGTCCGGGAAGCAGTTGTCGTTACTTACATTTTGCTGTGAAAGGCTTTGGTGGTAGCTCAGCCCCAAGGAACTGATTTGCCCTGAAACAGAGGAACAAAGAGTTAAAAGGGTAATAACCCCATAAGCCTTAAATGCTTAACAAAAGCAGCATGAATGTCGACCCAGCGGGCTGCAGCTGCGGAAAAGGAGAATTACACACCAGGGATAATTAGGGGAGGAACTGAAAATAAAATTGCTGATATCCTGTGTGCCGTTCTTTTAAGGTAAAGGTAAAGGGACCCCTGACCATTAGGTCCAGTTTTGCTTTACTGGCCGAGGGAGCCGGCGTACAGCTTCCGGGTCATGTGGCCAGCAGGACTAAGCCGCTTCTGGCGAACCAGAGCAGCGCACGGAAATGCCGTTTACCTTCCCGCCGGAGCGGTACCTATTTATCTACTTGCACTTTGACGTGCTTTTGAACTGCTAGGTTGGCAGGAGCAGGGACTGAGCAATAGGAGCTCACCCCGTCGTGGGGATTCGAACCGCCGACCTTCTGATCGGCAAGTCCTAGGCTCTGTGGTTTAACCCACAGCGCCACCCGCATCCCGCCTTATATAGCCTTGCCTTATATAGGATGGGGTAGAGCTGGGGAAAGGGTTTAGAAAACGGCAACCAAAATGATGGAGGGGGATGCAGTGACTGCTGCTATGAATAAAGGCTTCAGCCTTTGGGGCTGTTTAGTTTCGAGAACAGCCAGGTAAGAGGCAACGTGATCGTTGCTCACAAAACGATGCACAGCACGGAGGAAATGGATAGAGCAAAAGGTTTTCTCCCTTTCGTCTGACACCAAAACTCACAGACATCCAGTAATGCGGGAAGACTCAGGCAGCTGAAACAAAGTCCTTTTCTAGTACTGCATAGTTCTAGATATCCATTCTGAAGGAAATCAGCCCTGAGTGCTCACTGGAAGGACAGATCCTGAAGCTGAGGCTCCAAGACTTTGGCCACCTCATGAGAAGAGAAGACTCCCTGGAAAAGACCCTGATGTTGGGAAAGATGGAGGGCACAAGGAGAAGGGGACGACAGAGGACAAGATGGTGGGACAGTGTTCTCAAAGCTACCAGCATGAGTTTGACCAAACTGTGGGAGGCAGTGGAAGACAGGAGGGCCTGGCGTGCTCTGGTCCAGGGGGCCACGAAGAGTCGGGCACAACTAAACAACTAAACAACAAAAAGTTCTAGATACAGGTAGGTAGCTGTGTTGGTCCGCCATAGTCGAAACAAAATAAAAATATTCCTTCCAGTAGCACCTTAGAGACCAACTAAGTTTGTTATTGGTATGAGCTTTCATGTGCATGCATGCTTCTTCAGATACACACAAAAGTTCGCACCAATAACAAATTTAGTTGGTCTCTAAGGTGCTACTGGAAGGAATTTTTTTTATTTTGATAGTAAAAGGTAAAGGGATCCCTGGCCGCTAGGTCCAATCGCGGATGACTCTGGGGTTGCGGCGCTCATCTTGCTTTATTGGCCGAGGGAGCCGGCGCACAGCTTCCGGGTCATGTGGCCAGCAGGACTAAGCCGCTTCTGGTGAACCAGAGCAGCGCACGGAAACGCCGTTTACCTTCCCACCGGAGCGGTACCTATTTATCTACTTGCACTTTGACGTGCTTTCGAACCGCTAGGTTGGCAGGAGCTTGGACCGAGCAACGGGAGCTCACCCCGTCATTGCGGGGATTCGAACCGCCGACCTTCTGATCAGCAAGTCCTAGGCTCTGTGGTTTAACCCACAGCACCACCCGCAGGGATGGCCAGTAACTTAGAAGGCCTTCAATGAGGACTAGACAAATTCATGGGGGACCAAGTTTATGGATGGCTACCGCTAGCCACGATGGCTATGCCCTGCCTCCACGGTCAGAGGTTTCTGAAAGCCAGTTGCTGGAAGACACGGGACAGGAGAGTGTTGCTCTTGTGCTTGCTGGTTCCCCATTGAGGCAACTGGTTGGACCCTGCGAGAACAAGTTGATTTACTAGACGGTCCTAATGCAATCTACCGTATTAGCCCGAATATAAACCACACTTCTTCCCCCCAAATTCCGATCGTGAAAAGTTAAAGTGCGGTTTATATTTGTGACCTTACGCCGTTGGCAAAGTGGCGCGGCTCCCTTCGTTGTAGGAAACAGGCCAGGAGCGCAGGGCAACGGTACCCGTCCCGTCCGCAGCTCCAAAGCCTCCCCCAAGCCGCCAAATTTTTAAAGTGCAGCTTATTTGTGGGTGCGGCTTATATTCAGGCCAATACGGTATGTTCTTTTTCCCCCGATTTTTTTTATTGATTTTCACAACTTAAACAAACAAACACATAAAACAAACATGAATCATAACCTTATTAAAAATTACACTTATTAAACTTATTAAGTGACTTCCTCGCTTCCCCTTGCTTGGATTTCATTCCATGTCCTTTTAACGGTTTTCCAAATCACAGTTCTTAAAATAGTTTAACTTAAACATTAACATCCTTGGATCTTCACATTATGAAATTAAACCTATTAATTCATCACTTAAATAAAATCCTAAGCCAATTAAGTATCTGCAAGCTGTTTTCAGTTAGAATACGGTATGTTTTCACGTTGCATTATAGCGCAAAGTTCCCCTCTGTATAGCAGCAAAGATTTGCACTGGGGAAGCATTACAGAACGACGACCGAAGAGGAACGGTGTGTGGATGGCCCAGGATAACTCTGCCGCTAAAGCACCATGATTGCATCGAGGGCATGTTGCAGAAAACACACATACGCACAGAAGCCCTCCATTGTTTCACAGATCTCAGCGCCTTGGGGACATGGCTGCTGTTCCTTCCCATCGTTACTTAGAACACTGGTCTCAAGAAGCCTCCTTCTTACCTGGTGACCCTGACTCTCCACCTGGGCGTTGGCGTTGCTCAAAGTTCAAGGTGGGAGCAAACCAAAGGTCACTGTGAGGATAATACTCTACAGGCTCAGAACAGCCCAGTTAGACTAAGACATAGCAATAAAGTTCAAGGGCCTTCTCGGTGGTGGCGCCCGCCCTGTGGAACGCCCTCCCACCAGATGTCAAAGAGAACAACAACTACCAGACTTTTAGAAGACACCTGAAGGCAGCCCTGTTTAGGGAAGCTTTTAATGTTTGATGTATTACGGTAGTTTAATATTTTGTTGGAAGCCGCCCAGAGTGGCTGGGGAAGCCCAGCCAGATGGGTGGGGTATATATAATATATTATTATTATTATTATTATTATTATTATTATTATTAGGCAAAGTGATAAATACCAGAAAGTAATGGGCTGAGGTACAGTAAGTGCGGAGGGTGAGGAGGACTTGGTTAAGCAAAGAAGGTTTGCAGGAGCAGAGAGGCTGGGGGCCAGGGCTTTGGGCTTCTCCAGGAATAAAAGAAAGAAGTCTGCTTGGTGCTACAGTCTCCTGACAGGGCCTTTTCGGTGATGGTTCCCCATTTGTGGAATGCCCTCCCAGTTGAGGAGTACCTTGTCTCTCTCATTGCTCACTTTCAGGAGGAATTTTGAAACTTTCCTCTTTACCCAGATCTTTTAATGGCTGGAAGATTCTGTTCCAGGCGACACTGAATTCACTGAGTTCTGGGTACCTCATTTTAAGAGGGATATTGACAAGGTGGAAATTGTGAAGAGAAGGGCAGACAGGCAGATGAAGGGTCTGGGAACCCAGCCTTGTGAGGAACGGTTGAGGGAGATGGGTGTATTTAGCCTGGAGAAGAGAGGACTGAGAGGGTAGCCCCCTTCAAAAATCTAAAGGGCTGTCCCATGGAGGATGGAGCAAGCTTGTTCTCTGCTGCTCCAGGGGAGAGGACTTGAACTAATGGATTCAAACCGAAAGAAAGGAGATTCCGACTAGACTTTCTGAGGGTTAAGAGCAGTTTGACAGTGGAATGGACTCCTTCAGGAGGCTGTCAACTTTCTTTCATTGGAAGTTTTCCAACAGAGGTTGGAAGTCCACCTGTCAGCTTGGATTCTTGGAGTATTGGCTGGGGGCTAATGGGACTCTTGAGAGTCCCATGGACTGCAAGAAGATCAAACCTCTCCATTCTGAAGGAAATCAGCCCTGAGTGCTCACTGGAAGGACAGATCCTGAAGCTGAGGCTCCAAGACTTTGGCCACCTCATGAGAAGAGAAGACTCCCTGGAAAAGACCCTGATGTTGGGAAAGATGGAGGGCACAAGGAGAAGGGGACAACAGAGGACGAGATGGTGGGACAGTGTTCTCAAAGCTACCAGCATGAGTTTGACCAAACTGTGGGAGGCAGTGGAAGACAGGAGGGCCTGGTGTGCTCTGGTCCAGGGGGTCACGAAGAGGCGGACACCACTAAATGACTAAACAACAACAACAGTGGAAGTTGTGGTCCAAAACGCCTGCGGTTCACCAGATCGGGGGAAGGCTGCATTATAGGAGAGGTTAAGGAGAAACTTCCAGAGAGCTTTGAGAGTTCTGGACCATCATCTTAATTGGCATGTTCGCAGGGTTGCCACGAAAATGCAGAGTGTGGTATCCTCTGAAAATCTGCTTTCTGTTCGATCAACAAAGGGTTTCCCTTGTTGTGGGGAAAACCAACGCAATATGTTTACTTGCTCTTTACCCTTTTGCTCCCTTTCCTGTCCCCGCACCCCAAAATTAGGAGGCTGGAAATCCTTTATGCGTCAAAAGAGCCTGCTGGATCAGGCCAAAGGGGGAACATCTAGTCTAGCATCCTGTTCTCACAGTGGCCAACCAGGTAACCCAATGAGAACCCCGCAAACAGGATTCGAACACAAGAGCCCGCTCTCCCCTTCCTGAAGTTTCCAGCAACTGGTATTCAGAAGCAGTTGCTGCCTCTGACTGTGGAGGTAGAACTCATGGCTAATAATAATAATAATAATAATAATAATAATAATAATTTATATCCCGCCCTTCCTAGCCGAAGCCGGGCTCAGAGCGGCTAACAACAATAAAGTAATGCAGCATTCTAAAATCAATTCATTCTAAAATCAATTCAAATCAAATTAATGGCAACCATTGGGCTAGAGTTCTGTGAGGATTGCCAAAGGAGGGGGTCAGACTGTGCCTTGGCCAAAGGCCTGGTGGAACAGCTCTGTCTTGCAGGCCCTATGGAAAGATGTCAAGTCCCGCAGGGCTCTAGTCTCTTGTGACAGAGCGTTCCACCAGATCGGGGCCACAGCCAAAAAAGCCCTGGCTCTGGTTGAGGCCAGCCTAACCTCTCTGTGGCCTGGGATCTCCAAAATGTTTTTGTTTGAAGACCATAAGGTCCTCCATGGGACATACCAGGAGAGGTGGTCCCGTAGGTACAAGGGTCCTAGGTCGTATAGGGCTTTAAAGGTTAAAACCAGCACCTTAAACCTAACCCTGTACTCCACCGGGAGCCAGTGCAGTTGGTAAAGCACTGGATAAATGTGATCCTGAGGCAAGGACCCCGTGAGGAGTCTTGCAGCGGCATTCTGCACCTGCAGGAGTTTCTGGGTCAGTCTCAAGGGCAGCCCCACGTAGAGTAAGTTACAATAATCAAGTCTGGAGGTGAGCGTCGCGTGGATCACAGTGGCTAAGTCAGGGCGAGAGAGGTAGTAGCCACCAATAGTCCGCTCCTCTGTGAATTTGTCCCATCCTCTTTTAAAGCCATCTAGACTGGCTTTAAAAAGGGACGCGGGTGGCGAAAGGGACGCGGGTGGCGCTGTGGGTAAAAGCCTCAGCGCCTAGGGCTTGCCGATCGAAAGGTCGGCGGTTCGAATCCCCGCGGCGGGGTGCGCTCCCGTTGCTCGGTCCCAGCGCCTGCCAACCTAGCAGTTCGAAAGCACCCCCGGGTGCAAGTAGATAAATAGGGACCGCTTTCTAGCGGGAAGGTAAACGGCGTTTCCGTGTGCGGCTCTGGCTCGCCAGAGCAGCGATGTCACGCTGGCCACGTGACCCGGAAGTGTCTCCGGACAGCGCTGGCCCCCGGCCTCTTGAGTGAGATGGGCGCACAACCCCAGAGTCTGGCAAGACTGGCCCGTACGGGCAGGGGTACCTTTACCTTTACCTTTAGACTGGTGAACTTCTATTACTGTGTTCAATTATTTTCTATTACTATGTTCTATTATTAGTGATGTATGGAAGTGAGAGCTGGACCATCAAGAAGGCTGATCGCCGAAGAATGGATGCTTTTGAATTATGGTGCTAGAGGAGACTCTTGAGAGTCCCATGGACTGCAAGAAGATCAAACCTCTCCATTCTGAAGGAAATCAGCCCTGAGTGCTCACTGGAAGGACAGATCCTGAAGCTGAGGCTCCAGTACTTTGGCCACCTCATGAGAAGAGAAGACTCCCTGGAGAAGACCCTGATGTTGGGAAAGATGGAGGGCGCAAGGAGAAGGGGACGACGGAGGACGAGATGGTTGGACAGTCTTCTCGAAGCTACCAGCATGAGTTTGACCAAACTGCGGGAGGCAGTGGAAGACAGGAGTGCCTGGCGTGCTCTGGTCCAGGGGGTCACGAAGAGTCGGACACGACTAAACAACAATTATTTTCCAGTAACCAAAAGCCGATCCCAGCAGCTCTATCCCCGCATTCCTGCTCCCTTCCACACCGCCTCTCACCTGAACGATTCGCCTCTGGTTTGGCATCCTACAGCAATGCCCTCAAGTACCAGGAGCAATGTCAGGAGGTGCCCGGCTGTCTCCTTGCCCATCCTGTGGGATGCTGGAGCGATCAGGCCGGTGAAAGTGCAACAACCTGTTGATATATCATCTCAGCTCCCCTCCCCACGGGGCAGGGAGCAACAGGAATCACATCCCACAGAGTACCTTTGCCCCGACCATGATGATTAAACGTGTACCTCCGTTAGCCAGCCCCACCCTGCCCCACCTCCGAAGAGAGCTGTCCATCCACACTTTAAGTCCCAAGTTTCCGTGTGGGGTGGCAACGATCTGGAGGAGAGTGAGCAGGCAGAGATTTTGTAGCACAGGGAGAATCTAAGGCAGTAAAACTCTACAATTCAATGGTTCTATCTGCTCCGTATCCTAAACTGCTCACATTTGCAGATCTCACTACCAGGATTCTATGCCACACAGATTGATGGGATGAAGCAAATGAAAGCTGAGCATCTTAATTTCAGGATCGTGTTCGGTTCCAGCCCCACGCAGGACAAAAGAATCCTCAATTGCAGGGGGTTGGACTCGATGACCCTCGTGGTCCGTTCCAATGCTACAATTCTAGGGGGTGGGAGATTAGATAACACAAATCTAATGTCACCCCCTAGAAAGAATTTAATGCGCAGAATAGGGGGCCTTCATTTGCAGAGTTTTGCTGACGTGTGAACACTGGAGAGCAGCAACACAGCCTACGTTTAAAGCACCTCCCAATAATCCTGGGATCTGAGTTTGGTTAAGGGTGCTGGGAATGGTAGCTCTGTGAGGATTAAGCTACAGTTCCCAGGATTCTGTGTGTGTGTGTGTGTGTGTGTGTGCTTTAAACGGTGTGTATAAGGGACGCGGCTGGCGCTGTGGGTTAAACCACAGAGCCTAGGACTTGCCGATCAGAAGGTCAGCGGTTCGAATCCCCGTGACGGGGTGAGCTCCTGTTGCTCGGCCCCTGCTCCTGCCAACCTAGCAGTTCAAAAGCACGTCAAAGTACAAGTAGATAAATAGGTACTGCTCCGGCGGGAAGGTAAACGGCGTTTCCGTGTGCTGCTCTGGTTCGCCAGAAGCGGCTTAGTCATGCTGGCCACATGACTCGGAAGCTGTACGCCGGCTTCCTCGGCCTGTAAAGCGAGATGAGCGCCGCAACCCCAGAGTCGGTCACGACTGGACCTAATGGTCAGGGGTCCCCTTTACCCCTTTACGCAGCCATATATTGAAAAGCAGAAGAACACTGCAAGGCACTGCAAAGCCTCCCAGCCTTTCATCCAGTGCTGATGTGTTTAGAGTCAGGGCTGGGCAGAGCATGGTGGCAGCGATACCTTCCAAGTTTCTTGCGTGCCAAGGATGTGTCACGGTGACTGAACCTTGGGATGGATCCAGGGGAAACCTTTGCCATCGTCACCAACAGATAAGAGATAGAGAACATCATCTTGGGGCAACCACCCATAATAAATTAGGTTGGGCTGATAAACAAATTGCAACACATTGCTGTTTCCATGACTGCCTGGATTCCATCTTGGGACATCTAGCTAGGGCAGCGGACAGCCTCGTCTCCCTGCAGTGCAAGAGTCATCCCTGAAAAGCAGCAACTCCCTGCACCGTCGGCTGGTTTTGGTTCTGCCACTCCTTGGATCAAGGGTGGGCATCCAGATCTTGCTAGACTACAACTCCCATCAAAAATACTGGCTGGGTATGTTAGTGGGACACGGATCGTCAGGTTGGCGGTTCGAATCCCCGCGGCGGGGTGCGCTCCCGCTGCTCGGTCCCGGCGCCTGCCAACCTAGCAGTTCGAAAGCCCCCCCCCCCCCGGTGCAAGTAGATAAATAGGGACCGCTTACTAGTGGGAAGGTAAACAGCGTTCCGTGTGCTGCGCTGGCTCGCCAGATGCAGCTTGTCACGCTGGCCACGTGACCCGGAAGTGTCTCCGGACAGCACTGGCCCCCGGCCTCTTAAGCGAGATGGGCGCACAACCTCAGAGTCGGACACGACTGGCCCGTACGGGCAGGGGTACCTTTACCTTTATGTTAGTGGTGGCCTTAAACAGCAAGGGAGACCATAGCACTGGACTAAAATACACTTTTTTTGGTCTTGCACTCTGTGTGAATCAGCTGGCTCACCCCAGAATGTCAAATGGCAATAGTTTTTTGGTCTCGTGTTCTTGCCTGAGTCAACTGCTTCCCACGAGAGCTCAGGACCAAAAAAAATGAGCGTATGTATTTTGATCAGTGGGATGCTGGCGGGTATAGTCCCTTGACTGTCCGCCAAGCCCACTTCCCACCATTTCTCTTCTTTCTGGTTGTGGGTTTCTCACAGGGTCATCTGGCTGGCCACTGTGAGAACAGGATGCTGAGATAATTGGGCTGCCCTTTTGCCTGATTCAGCTGCTGCTGCTGGGGTTCTTCTTGTGTTCATACCTTGCTTTCTCCTCTGTCTTTCCAAGAGATTTGTCGCAGAGAGCTGGACCATAAAGAAGGCTGATCGCCGAAGAATGGATGCTTTTGAATTCTGGTGCTGGAGGAGACTCTTGAGAGTCCCATAGACTGCAAGAAGATCCAACCTCTCCATTCTAAAGGAAATCAGCCCCGAGTGCTCACTGGAAGGACAGATCCTGAAGCTGAGGCTCCAAGACTTTGGCCTCCTCAGGAGAAGAGAAGACTCTCTGGAAAAGACCCTGATGTTGGGAAAGATGGAGGGCACAAGGAGAAGGGGACGACAGAGGACGAGATGGTTGGATAGTGTTCTCAAAGCTACCAGCATGAGTTTGACCAAACTGCGGGAGGCAGTGGAAGACAGGAGGGCCTGGCATAGTCCATGGGGTCACGAAGAGTCGGACACGACTAAACGACTCAACCACAACAACAACAACAACTGACTGGAACAAACATCAGAACGTCTCTTTTCAATCACGTGCATGCTGCCTTTTCCCAGCACGTTCAAAAGCGGGTTTACGGCAACAGAATGGAAAGCCGAATCAAAATAAAACCACAGCTCATGCGTCCATCAAATGTTTATTACGGTCAACCGGCCATTGAAGGAGTACAAAATATTTTTTTTTTAAATACAAAATTGAAAGAACAAAAGGTGAAAAGCTGGGAACGAACAAAGTTAAAAACCCTGCAGTCATGGACTTTATTTATTTAATCTGTAATCCCCATGCTCTTTTTGATGGCGATCTCATTTCCTTTCGGTGCGGACACGGCTCAGTCCCTGCTAGCCTCATTTTCCAGGCTCAGTCATGAACTGCTACATAGCCGGCCAGCTTCTTCCACCAGTCTGAGTGTGTGCCACATTCAAAAGAGTGCCTAGTCGCCATAAATAAATACAGAACAAGGGAAATTCGTCACAGAGGTGAAAAATGGCTTGGTCAAGTTTCTGTAGAAACATCTTCTTCTCTTCCTCGTCGCAGCCTGAAGGGGCAGCATTTTCCTCCTCTGTCCCTATTTCCAGAAGCTGTTCCAAAGCTCTACACAGAAAGAAAATATTTTCATATTGTGTCTCGCGCCCAGCTGGAATCTCATTGGCGTGCTGCAACTCATCAGCAAATCGGCTGACTTCTCTGAAGAGCAGGAATGTTGTGTGCCTTCTCAATCTGTTGCATTGTCCGATCGAAACAAGGGCATGGGATATAGACTCCTGAACCTGAAATCTGTTGAGGTGGCTACTGTTCAATACAACGTCTATGAGTCTTTCCACAGAGTCTTCCAGCTTCTTAAAACACTTCCCCAAGATCTGTCGAGATACATCAGCATCGCTTAATAACTCGGTTATGACGGCACAAACTGCCCGAGTCATAAAATCTGAGAAGGGCACTTCGGGGAAACTATAGGCGGCGACCAGGCCATCGAGCAACCGAGAGAAAGAATCAGATATTGCGGAAGAATCCCTTCCGAGTTTTCCCAAGTCTGTTCTTAGACCGCCATGCTCTGCCAGCCGCTTGAGCTCAAGGAAACGCCGTAGGAACTGTATGTGAGGAACCAAAGACTTGCTTGGGCCGGCACGGGAGGAAGCCAACATGGACAATACGGATGAAGCGTCGGACGCAGGACCGCGCTCGCTGTGGCTGAAGGCAGCTGAGACATCTTGCGTGTCCGCCAGGTCGTCGTTTGAGACGCTGCACCCGGAATCTTCCAAATGGCCGGATTGATCGTCCACACGGACAGGGGCCAGGGCTTCATTGCTGGCTACGGCTGGATCCCCGTTCTCCAAACCGAACCCCGGGTAAACTTTGTTCAGGAGGAGCTGCTGCCTCAGGCAAACCACTTCCGCTTCCAAAGCTTCCACTCGCGATTTCTCCCGGGGATCCTTTCCGGACACTATCCTGGCCAGGTGCTCCGTGTGCTCCTTGCCGCTTATGCCGGGTGGCTTCGAACGCAAGACCGCCAGGGCCAGGGCCAGGCGCGAGGCTTCTAGGAACCACGCTGCGCCTCCGCCATCTTCCGTCCCCAAAAGCGGAGGCCCCGGGGTCCGGCCTGAAGTGGGGGTCAGTCGCCATAATCCAGCCCCCAGGCGATCCTGGCCTCGTTGGTCAGAAGGCCCAAGGCCGCCGCCGGAGAGCGCCAGGGTCGCCCGAGGCAGAGACGGCCCCAAAAGAAAAAGGCCCTTTTAAGAGATTTTTTTTCTAATTTTTTTCCTTGGTCATATGTATTTTCTTTTTCCTTTGTATTTTCTTTTGTTGTAAATATGTATGTTTTCTAACTTGTACTTAATAAAAATTATTTGTTAATTTTTTTTTAAAAAAGGCCCTTTTTCTGCACAATCGCATATAAACAAGGACTCCTTGCTTCTTAAACTGCGTGGCTTTAACGGCCGGTATTAATTGTACTTTTTAAGGCGTGTGCATGTATGTGCAAAACTATATCTATACAGCACATATATTTTTTATGTTTACATATTATATATTGATATATATGATACATAAATCTATATGAGGTATATATGGCCGTATTTAGATCTCTATATAGGCACCTATAGGCACCTACACAGGTTTTTTATTACTATTATTTTTTTCCAAATTGGGGCCATTATCCGCGGCCTTTGGAGCCTCCTCCTCCTCCCCCGCCAGTCACTTTTCTCGGGCTCCCCGGGGCTATTTATACCGCGCCCTTGAGAGGCGCCTCAGGGTGGGGCCTACAAGGCCCCGGAGCGGGAAGCGCCTCAGGGACACGTGACCTCGGAAAAAAAAAGGAACAGGCCCCGCCTCCCGCTGGGGACGCTCGACTCTTTTTTTAAAAACTATTTTCTCTTCGCGGGCGTCATTTTTCGGCGTGAGGGCGTCAGAGCGAAGCGCATGACGTCATCGCCGCAGCCAGGATCGCCGAGCGGGCGGGGAAAAAAAGGCGCTTCGGGCGCGCGCGTGTCACGTGATACGCCTCGGCGTCCGAGCGTGC
Organism: Podarcis raffonei; assembly: GCF_027172205.1. Classification (NCBI taxonomy): domain Eukaryota; kingdom Metazoa; phylum Chordata; class Lepidosauria; order Squamata; family Lacertidae; genus Podarcis; species Podarcis raffonei. The sequence continues at coordinate 54,041,327 of NC_070614.1, read as the reverse complement.
TGCTCCAGCTTCGGCCTTGGTCACGTGATGCTGAGGCGCGGCGCCGGCCTCGCTCTTCTGCCTCTGCAACACTCGAGGGGAGTCGGGTGAGCGTGCGCACGCGCACGAGGGGAGAGCGAAGGACTCCGTACACGTGACGAGCGTGAAAACGGGACGCCGGGCGCTCACGTACGGAGGCGCGACTGCGCCTGCGCGACGCCTCGGGTTTTTTCTTTTAACCTTCTCTACCCGCCTTTCCCCCGCCACGTGACCTCCCCTCCTCCCCGGCCTGCCTTTGGGCGCCCGCGTCACGTGACCGGGAGGAGGGCGGCCATCTTGGTTACAAACACAAACAAGCGGCGAGAGGAGGAAGGAGAGCGAGAGAAGCGGAGCCGTAGACGCCGCTGCGGCCTCCTCCTCTTTCCCCTCTCCCGTCCCCCCCTCTCCTCCTCCTCCACCCCGCGCGCGCGGAGCAGTTGCGGGTAAGAGACGCCGAGGGGCCGCCCCCCCTCCTCCCCCCGTCGCCATGGGAACCGGGGAGCCCCCACCCCACTCCTCCCTCGGGGCCCCGCCCTCCGCCGTCGCCATGGAGAGGGGCTCCCCCCTTCGCAACACCCCCCCAACACACACACACACGCCGCCCAGGGAGAACGAGGGCCCCGCCCCCTCGGGCGGCTGCGGTGCCCGCGCCGCCCCTCCCCCCTCTCCTGCGGAGGCGCCTCATGGAGACGCAGGGGACCCCCCGCCCCCCATAAAAAAGTGCCTGGCCTAAACGCCTTTGCTCCGTCCTGGGAGCCTTTGCATTGCGCCTCCCGTTCCCTTGCACGCCCTTCCTTTTTTAAAAAAACGGGGGGCCCCTCTGCTGCACCCCCGGACCCCCCTCGCTCTCGTGCATGGCGGCGGAGGTCGTCCTCTTGCGTGTGCATGCAAAGCCCCGATGCCTCTTGCTCTCGCTGCTGCAAAAAAAAAGCCCAACCCAACCCATTCGCCTTGCAGCCCTGATTGCATTGTGCCCTTGCCGCGCTCGCCCTGCGGAGGCCCGTTGCACGTTTCTGCAAGCAGGGGGGAAGCCCCTGGGGCAGGACGGACACGAGACTCTCCCCACCCGCCCCGGCCCCCTAGGGCTCGCCCTGTGGTTCCCCGGTGCCTGTGCAAAGAGGAAGGGTGCGGGGTGGCTCCGGCGCCCCTGAAGGTTTTGCCGCTTCGCCACTCCCCTCCTGTCATGCTTGCGGAGAACTCGAAATGACGCGGGCTGCGAGAGGATTGCCGTGGTTCCCTGCAACGCTCCCTGTTTCCTTAGGAAGAGATTTGGGGGGCGCGTGTGCGCGCGCGGATCAGAGAGATCCGCAGTTCGGTGGAGTTCCAAGTTCAGTGTTGGGACAGGATCCTGTAAGGTCACCAGCCTGCAGAAAGCTATTGCATGACAGATAAACGCTTCTTGGGCAAGGCAGGGCGACGATAGATACTGTGGCATTCTCTTGCTAAATGACCCGTAATAATTTGCACCCACAAACTCCACTGCCAAAATGATGCCTTTGAGAAGCCGAGTGTGATATGTGGGGTTTTGGGAGTCCTGGTTTCCTTTCTTTTAGTCTCCTCCTCAAATATTATTCCCTTCCTGCCTGTTGAGTTAGTTTTGATGCCACCTCCTTATAAAGTTTGGGTGTATAACTCGCACGTGGACATCTGTGTATGGAAGTTGTCTGTACCAGGGCACAATGTTTTGACCTGTGCGGCAACAGCTTCTGTGTGGCTGGTTGGCTGAAGAGAACCTCTGGCGGGAAAAGGTGGTTATCTGCAGCCCTGTAATGTGGTAGCAAAAAACTCCTTTAAGAGGTTTTAAAAGGCAGTTTGGCAGTGGGGAGTTTCATGCCTACTGCCCAGTCTTTGATTACTTATGTTTGAAAACAGTTAATATAGGAATACCTCGCAACCAGTATTACAGCCTTGGGACATACCCTGAATGCCAGTGCACTTGGCAGTGGGTGGCTTGTGTTGAAGTCTGGCTTTCTGGCCAACAAGCTCTTGTTCTGCTATAAAGCCAGGGGCATGTGTGTGGTGCTGGTTGCCATATCTGAAACAGATACGGCAGTATTGGAGTGTGTATGGCAGGGGTAGGCAACCTAAGGACCATGGGCTGGATGCGGCCCAATCGCCTTTTCAATCCGGCCCGTGGACGGTCTGGGAATCAGTGTGTTTCTACATGAGTAGAATGTGTCCTTTTATTTAAAATGCATCTCTGGGTTATTTGTGGGGCATAGGAATTCGTTCATTTTCCCCCTTCAAAATACAGTCTGGCCCACCACATGGTCTGAGGGACGGTGGACCGGCCCACAGCTGAAAAAGGTTGCTGACCCCTGGTGTATGGTGTAGGCGACGCTGAGTAAGGCAGAGCAATGGTCTGACTCTGTATAAGGTGGCTTTCTATGGAAACCATCAGATAGCAGATATATTTTGGAGATTTCTTACCTTTTGTGGGGAAATAAACAGAGAATAGATTTAGAAAGCTGTACACAGTGCTGGGAGTGTTGAATAGATTCACCCATTGTTGGACCACAGTGCAGCGGATGCAAAGTTATTCGCTGGCCCGACTGCAACAACTCACTTTCAACCTTCTGTGGTCTAAAAGGGAAAGGGGAAAACACGCTTTTCTTTCTTTTTAAAGAAAAGCCTCTTCCTGCCTGGAGGTGGTGACTTGTTGACATGTCTGTTAATAGGTTGTGGTGGACACGTTTTGTGCAGTGTGCTATTAACCTGTGGAATTCATTGCTGCAGGGTATAGTAACTGCCTCCATGCTAGGTGGACTTGCGTACGGTCATCATCAGCAGTCACCACCCATTCTTCCATTGAGAAACTGTTTTTCCCATTAGTAAATTTGGGTTTAGTTATTTTCATAATATTGTTGTTGGGATCTTGGCAGTTGTGTGATGTTCAGATAGTCTTCCGAAATGCGCAGTTGCGCCTGGCAGAGGACGACAGCTTGTGTTCCATGGAGTTGTGTGGTGGCTGTCTGTTGCTTCTTCTGGAGTTGGTGCTTCGTCGGCCAACCTGGTCTGGTGGGGCTCTTCCATTCTTTGAATGGTGGGCAGGGTGAGGGAGGCAGGCAGACAGTTCTGAGGCCACATCTCCACAGAGGAAGGAGAGGAAAGTAAAACAGTTCTTTGAGTTGAGTTTTGGGCACTCGGGAGACGAGCTCCCCAAGATACAACCTTCCTGGATTTCTAGTGTCTGTGATCGGAAGAAAAATATTTCCCTTGATGAAACTACACTTTATTAGGGGTCATGATTAATCAGATTGCTGCAGACGCGGCCACTTAATCCATTCTTGTTCTGCAGCCGCTAGTGGCCAGATCACACCCAGGGGGTGTGGTCCTGCATTGAGTTCACACAATTAACTGTGCTAACCCCTGGTTGTCTGAACTTGCAAAAGGGTGGCCAAAATGGCAAAAGGGACCAGAGTTTTGCAGCGCTGAAACAGCAAAGGCGCATGGAGTGCCTTTCACTAGGCTTACGGCCCCTCCTGTGTGGAGGGAGCTTGTTGGAGCTCTGGTGGCGGCCTATGGGTTAGGCGTCTGCAATGCACTGTGCATAGTGCGGCCTAGGACCCACGTACTTACGGGACCGCCTCTCCTGGTATGCCCCGCGGAGGACCTTAAGGTCCACAAATGACAGCATTTTGCATGTCCCAAGTCACAAGGTGGTTTGGTTGGTCTCAACTAGGGCCAGGGCCTTTTCAGTACTGGCCCCGACCTGGTGGAATGCTCTGTCACAAGAGACTAGGGCCCTGCGGGACTTGACATCTTTCCGCAGGGCCTGCAAGACAGCTGTTCCGCTTGGCCTTTGGTTTGGACTCGGTCTGAGCCTTATGTTTCCCTCCCCTTATGGTCTTGCTCTACGGGCTACTATTAAAATGAGGCTGCATTTTAAATTACATTTTAACCTGTATTTTAAATAGTTCCCCCCCCATTATATTTTTACTAAAATTTTATTGGTGTTAGCCGCCCTGAGCCCGACTCTGGCCGGGGAGGGCAGGGTATAAATAAAATTTATTATTATTATTATTTTGAAGACTTCTCGGAAACAGCACCGAGCTCAAAACACAGCCACTTAAGGCTGCTAATTGGGACCTGGCACTGGCAACTTTTCTCAGGGAGGCTTCAGAAGCCCCACTGGTTTCTGGTCTGTTTCGGAGCAATAGCGCCTGCCCTTAAAGCCCTCTGTGGTTTGGGAATCGTAATACTGGAGGGCACGTCTGCTTCCACATCAAATCTGGCCATGCACAGATCACCCTTCTCCAGGCACCCCATGACCTAAAGCAGCCTTCCCCAACCAGGTGCCGTCAGGATGTTGTGGACTACAACTCCCGTCAGCCTGAGCTAGCGAGGCCTGATGATGCTGGCAGTGCTGGCGGTTGTGGTCCAGAACAGCTGGAGGCGTCCAGTCGGTGAAAACTGTATCTAAAGCAGGCATAGGCAAACTCAGCCCTCCAGATGTTTTGGGACTACAACTCCCATCATCCCTAGCTAACAGGACCAGTGGTCAGGGATGATGGGAGTTGTAGTCTCAAAAACATATGGAGGGCCGAGTTTGCCTATGCCTGTTCTAAATCAAGGCCTGCTTTTGGGGCTCTCTAGCCATGGAGCCTTGCTTCATGCTTCGGCTAATTAATATCCCTGCTGAACTGAAGGGTGGTGTAGCAAAGATTTAAATAAAGTAAAAAAAAAAAAAACACATAGAGACTGTGGACAATCCTCTGGAGGTTTTTAGCTCTGTGTTGTGTCCTGAGCCCAAACTCTCTTCCTGCACATAGGAAGGTCTTGTCCTAGCCGAAGCTCATATGTAAATTGCCTTGAGACGGTGGTTTAGAAGGTGATTAATAAATCAGTGAGAATAGCAGTACTACAGGGACGCGGGTGGCGCTGTGGCTTAAACCACAGAGTCTAGGACTTGCCGATCAGAAGGTCGGCGGTTCGAATCCCCGCAACGGGGTGAGCTCCCGTTGCTCGGTCCCTGCTCCTGCTAACCTAGCAGTTCGAAAGCATGTCAAAGTGCAAATAGATAAATAGGTACCGCTCCAGTGGGAAGGTAAACGGCGTTTCTGTGCGCAGCTCTGGTTTGCCAGAAGCAACTTAGTCATGCTGGCCACATGACCTGGAAGCTGTACGCCGGCTCCCTCGGCCAATAAAGCGAGATGAGCGCCGCAACCCCAGAGTCGGCCACGACTGGACCTAATGGTCAGGGGTCCCTTTACCTTTACTTTTAACAGTAGTGCAGTGGTACCTCGGGTTAAGTACTTAATTCATTCCGGAGGTCCGTTCTTAACCTGAAACTGTTCTTAACCTGAAACACCACTTTAGCTAATGGGGCCTCCCGCTGCTGCCGCGCGATTTCTGTTCTCATCCTGAAGCAAAGTTCTTAACCCGAGGTACTATTTCTGGGTTAGCGGAGTCTGTAACCTGAAGCGTATGTAACCAGAGGTACCACTGTAGTAAGCTTGGAAATGCTGGCCCAGGTCCCAGCATTAAAACCAGCCTTTTCCCAACCTGGTGCCTTTCATGTTTTGGACTACATCTCCCATCATGTCCAGCCAGCAGAGTTGTGTAGTGCTGGGGCTGATGGGATTTCCAGACCCTAATGCCTGGAGGTCACCAGGCTGGGAAAAACTGATTCAAGAAAGGTATTGTGGATGAGGGGACCCTGAAGAGACACGTTCACCGTTTGCAAGCAAAGTCAGCCAGAGTACATACATGTTCATTGCAGCGCCAGAGTCCTTGTCGGTCTGAAGTGCTGAATGGTATGTGACAAGCCAAATATTATACATTAGAAGAGATTAAAAAGTTGAGATGCATAATATATGGACCGTGGTTCTTTGGTGCCTGTTACAAATTCCTTGATTTTCCGTAAATGGTTTTTCTTAGCAGTTCCTCGTGTTCCAAGTCATTGGAGTTCTCTTCGCCTCACCTCTGGAAAGGGCAGGCAATATCACCAAGGGGCTGGAGCAATGTTTGGACGTTGGGAAAGGTTTCAGTGTTTGGGGCTTTCCGTTTAGGGAAATGGCTAGTAAGGCTGGGGGACGACATGATCGAGGCATGTTAAGATTATGCACAATGTGAGGAAAGCAGCTAGGAGGAAGCTTTTTCCTTCTCATAATGCTTGAACGCAGCGGGGTCATCATATGATTGACGAATGCTGGAAGTTTCAGGGGAGGGAGGACAAAGTCCTTCATAACAGCACATGGTTAAGCTCTGTCATTTGGTTTTCCTGGGTCAGTGGTGTCCAAACTTTTTTCAAAGAGAGCCAGATTTGGTGAAGGGCCGTGAGGGCCAACCACATTTGTTGACCTTTTTTTTTAGGATTGAAGTTGTTAACTTTTTTTTTTTTTTTACCCCAGGAAATAGACTGCCACAGGAGCCAAGTTAAATCGACTGGTGGGCCGCATTAGCATATTTGTGCTAGGTGTGCTGGAGTCTACCATCTTGCTTTTAAAAGAGAATTAGGTAAAGTCATGGAAGAGAAGGCTCTGATCTACCTTTGCTGCTGAACAGTAAAGGGACGCAGGTGGCACTGTGGTCTAAACCACTGAGCCTCTTGGGCTTGCCAATCAGAAGGTCAGTGGTTCGAATCTCCGCAACGGAGTGAGCTCCCGTTGCTCTGTCCCAGCTCCTGCCAACCTAGTAGTTCGAAAGCACACCAGCACAAGTAGATAAATAGGTATCACTGTGGCAGGAAAGTAAATGGCGTTTCTGTGTGCTCTGGCTTCCGTCACGGTCTCCTGTTGCACCAGAAGCGGTTTAGTCTTGAGAACAGCATTCTGGGCTAGATTGGGAGCCTGGTGGGCCTTTGGCCTGATCCAGCTGCTCTGCTTTAGGCCTCATCTTATGGACTCTGGATAAATAGTTCAGTTCTAAAGAATTGATCGGTAAACTTTAGGAAGAATCCCGGATAGTATTTCAAGACGATTGAAGGGAATGAATGGTCCAAATAAATAGCAACACACTTCAAAAATATTGTGCGTGTAAAAATAATAGAGTTGGTTGTTCCTTCTGTTTGGTCAACCAGCATCTTCCGTTCAGGCTGCTCTGTCCAGTCTAGACATGAAACCTCTGGCTGTGACTGAGTTGGGAAGCTGCGTATGCAAGCAGGACCAAGGAGAAAGACTTTCTTTCGGTGGTGGGGATGATGATGATAATGATAACGATAATAAAATTTTATTTATACCATGCCCTCCCCAGCCAGAGCCGGGCTCAGGGCATCTGACGCCAGTAAAATTACAATAATTTTTTTTTAAAAAAAAACAGGTTAAAATATAATTTACAGTGGTGCCCCGCAAGACGAATGCCTCGCAAGACGAAAAACCCGCTAGACGAAAGGGTTTTCCGTTTTTCGATGCGCTTCGCAAGACGAATTTCCCTATGGGCTTGCTTCGCAAGACGAAAACGGCTTGCGAGTCTTACGATTTTTTTTCGCTTCCCCCCCCTTTTCTAAGCCGCTAAGCCGCTAATAGCCTTTTAGCAGCTAAGCCGGTAATAGCGCTAAACCGATAAGCCGCAAATAGGGTTGCTTTGCAAGACGAAAAAACCGCTAGACGAAGAGACTCGCGGAACGGATTCTTTTCGTCTTGCGAGGCACCACTGTAAAATGCAGCCTCATTTTAATAGTAGCCCATAGATCAAAACCATAAGGGGAGGGAAACATAAGGGTCAGACCGAGTCCAAACCAAAGGCCAGGCGGAACAGCTCTGTCTTGCAGGCCCTGCAGAAAGATGTCAAGTCCCGCACGGCCCTAGTCTCTTGGGACAGAGTATTCCACCAAGTCGGGGCCAGTACTGAAAAGGCCCTGGCCCTAGTTGAGACCAACCTAACCACCTTGCGACTTGGGACCTCTAAAGTGTTGTCATTTGTGGACCTTAAGGTCCTCTGTGGGGCGTACCGGGAGAGGCGGTCCTGTAGGTATGTGGGTCCTGGGCCACATAGGGCTTTAAAGGTCAAAACCAGCACCTTAAACCTGCCCCTGTACTCCACCGGGAGCCAGTGCAGTTGGTAAAGCACTGGATAAATGTGATCCCACGGCAAGGACCCTGTAAGAAGCCTCGATGCTGGAGTTTCTGGGTCAGCTTCAAGGGCAGCCCCGTGTAGAGCAAGTTACAATAATCAACCCTGGAGGTGGCCATCGCATGGGTCACTGTGGCCAGATCTGGGCGAGAGAATGGTGCATTTATTGCACTTCTTATGTGCGTTTCATCCCCGGGTGCCTGTGTTGGATTTGTTGTTGTTTAGTCATTTAGTGGTGTCTGACTCTTTGTGACCCCCCCTGACCAGAGCATGCCAGGGTCTTCCACTGCCTCCTGCAGTTTAGTCAAACTCACGCTGGTAGCTTCGAGAACACTGTCCCACCATCTCGTCCTCCGTCGTCCCCTTCTCCTGGTGCCCTCCATCTTTCCCAACATCAGGGTCTTTTCCAGGGAGTCTTCTCTTCTCATGAGGAGGCCAAAGTCTTGGAGCATCAGCTTCAGGATCTGTCCTTCCAGTGAGCACTCAGGGCTGATTTCCTTCAGAATGGAGAGGTTGGATCTTCTTGGTTAGGTTTACAACAATATAAAATGCAACATTTAAGTTGGTTAAAAAACCTTTGCAACCAGAAGGACAGTAAGGTACAGTAATACAAAATATTGGGAGTGCTGACCATGGTTTGCTTTCCTACTGTATTTTGGATCTCCTGCCTCAAGCCTTGTTCTCCTTCAACCCCTCTCGGCTTTTGGCTGCCCCCTTAAGTGCATTCCAGGTGTTGTATGTGGCGCTCAAGAGACAGGTGGAGTTGAGAGCCTGCCAGGTTGGACTTGGTCAGGCTCTCTTTGCTGCAGGCAAAGTCTGGTTTCCTCCATTGTCAGCTCCACTCATCCGCTGTCAGCGGAAAGGTTCGTGCAGCAGCGCTTTATTCTGAGCTACTGCAAAGCACCCTGCCCATTGTCTCAGCTGCGTGGCTGTCCTTGCGGATTTATTTGGTAGCCTTCGTTTTGTCACTTGCGTGGAGTTTTTGTCTGGCTGTGGAACCAATATCTGGCTCTGGCCGTGGAACCAATATCACAACATGGACTTCAGACCAGTCTGGGACGATACGTTGATATATTGGCCAGCCCTAGTTTGCCAACCAGGCGTCTGTTTTTGGAAGCCAGTAAGCAGGACCTGGGACGCGGGTGGCGCTGTGGGTAAAAGCCTCAGCGCCTAGGGCTTGCCGATCGAAAGGTCGGCGGTTTGAATCCCCGCGGCGGAGTGCGCTCCCGCTGCTCGGTCCCAGCGCCTGCCAACCTAGCAGTTCGAAAGCACCCCCGGGTGCAAGTAGATAAATAGGGACCGCTTACCAGCGGGAAGGTAAATGGCGTTCCGTGTGCTGCGCTGGCTCGCCAGAGCAGCTTTGTCACGCTGGCCACGTGACCCGGAAGTGTCTGCGGACAGCGCTGGCTCCCGGCCTCTTGAGTGAGATGGGCACACAACCCCAGAGTCTGTCAAGACTGGCCCGTACGGGCAGGGGTACCTTTACCTTTTTAAGCAGGACCTGAGTGCGAGAGTGCTCTGATCTGCTGTGGTTTCCAGCAACTGGAAATCAGAAGCAGTGGGAGTGGAACAAAGAAGCTGTGAGGGTTAGTAGAAATTGGTGGCAAAGTTCTACCTACATGACCAGAGTCTCTTCTTGATTTATATTCCACCATCCAGGATTTGGGGCTGGCAATAATAATAATAATAATAATAATAATAATTATTATTATTATTATTATTACAGCACACAGACAGTTTGACCCCCCCCTCCAGTCCCTAGGTTCCTCTGTTCCTTTGGCCTTGCAGGACAGGAGAGAGGGAAAAGGCTTCCTAAAGAATTGGCTCCCTGCGGTCAGAGAACGTGGGACACTTCTTGGAAGTTGGAACTGAACAAGCACCATACAACTATACTATTACAGGAATAAAACTTTCTCTTCCTTGAGAGTGAGCAAGCAAAAGAGTACCTTGTCGTTGATGATGATGATTCCTTTTTTTAAAATACATTTTTATTGGTTTCTTAACCTCATTTCCAACCATCATTTAACATAATTTCTTATACAATATTTTAGACTTCCGTCAACCACCTGTGAAGATTTTCCGTTCTTTATTCCTTGTTCTGCATTGTTCTGCATTTCTTAATTTCAACTATTACTTTTAATTATCATTGACTAATAATTCACATCATGGTCTTTCTCGCAATATTTCAAATAAACCTCCTTACAGAACTTCTTGCAGTCCTACTAGTGTAATCTGTTCATTACAATTGCTTTTCAAATAGTTCAAATATTTGCTCCAGTCTTCTATGAATCTCTGGTCCCGCAGGTTTCAAATCCTTCCTGTTAATTTATCTAATTCTGCATAGTCCATTAATTTTATCTGCCATTCATGTTGATGATGATTCCAATTCACTTAAATGTCCTATTGTCCGAGGCTGAACTTTTGATGTTGCCGTGGTGGTGATTGGGGGGTGGGGGCTCTTGTCTCAAGCGGCACCTTTAGTTCTCCTGCTTGTTGGGTATTTGTGAGCCGCCGATGAAAAGAACAAGCCCTTCCGAGATGCCCAGCCTAGCATTTTGTTTCAAAGAGTTTCCATTTTCTGTGGGTGAAGAGCTCTGGGTGCTGCGAAGCAGGTACCTCCGAGAAGCCCACAAGCTGCCCACGGAGGTGACTGAATGCTCCCAAACTTTGAAAAGGTGCAGGAAGGAGCAACCTAAATGATCAAAAGGCCAGAGGAAGCTGTAGGCTCAGTGGGATTTTCCAGTGAAACTGAACGATGGAGGATTCAGGATAAGGCAGATATTCTCACATGGCACATGTTAAAACTGTGGAATTCGCCAACACCATCAAATCATAGAATTGTAGGGACCCCAAGAGTTATCAGGTCCAACTAGATCATAAACGGCACATGGCCATCCTCTCGTGGGAGCTTGTTCCACTGTCAAACAGAGCTTACAGTCAGAAAGGCATTTAGGATATTTAGTCGGAATTGCCTTCCTTGTCATTTGAATCCGTTTCGATCCTGCCCTCTGGAGCAGCAGAAAACAAACTTGCTCCATCTTCCATGTGATGACAGCCCTTTAGATACTTGAAGATGGCTGTCCTATCTCAGTCTTCTCTTTTCCAAGCTGAACATACCCAGCTCCCTCAAACGCTCCTCATCAGGCTTGGTTTCCAGACCCTTTGATCATCCTGGTCTCCCTCCTCTGCACACCTTCCTGCTTCAATGTCCTTCTTAAACTGGGGTGCCCAGAACTGGACACAGGACTCCAAGTGGGGTCTGGCCAAGGCAGAATAGAGTGGGACTATTACTTCCCTTGATCTGGACACTAGACTTCCATTGATGCAGCCTAGAATAGCATTGTCTTTGTCCATGGAGTGGACAGCATCTTAAAAAGCAGAGACATCACCTTGCCAACAAAGGTCCGTATAGTTAAAGCTATGGTTTTCCCAGTAGTGATGTATGGAAGTGAGAGCTGGACCATAAAGAAGGCTGATCGCTGAAGAATGGATGCTTTTGAATTTTGGTGCTGGAGGAGACTCTTGAGAGGACAGATCGTGAAGCCAAGGCTCCAAGACTTTAGCCACCTCATGAGAACAGAAGACTCCCTGGAAAAGACCCTGATGTTGGGAAAGATGGAGGCCACAAGGAGAAGGGGACGACAGAGGACGAGGTGGTGGGACAGTGTTCTTGAAGCTACAAACATGAGTTTGACCAAACTGCGGGAGGCAGTGGAAGACAGGAGAGCCTGGCGTGCTCTGGTCCAGGGGGTCAAGAAGAGTCGGACACGACTAAACGACTAAACAACTAAACAACAAGAATAGCATTAGGTTTTTTTTTGCTGCTGCATCACACTATTGACTTATGTTAAGCTTACAGTCTACTAAGACCCCTCGATCCTTTTCACACTTACGGTTGACAAGCCAAACGTCCCTCATCTTAACATTTGTGCAGCTGGCTATTCCTGCCGAATACAGAACCTGACATTTCTCCCTGTTGCAATTCATTTTGTTAGATTTGGCTCAGGTCTCCAATCTTGTTAAATTCATTTTGAAACCCAAATCTATCTTCAATGGCATTGGCTACCCCTCCCCATTTATTGTCACCTGCAAAATTTGAGTAGCATCCCCTCAATTCCTTCGTCCAAGTTGTTTATATAAAGATGTTGAACCACAAGAGGCCCAGGACAGAACCCCGCATCACCCTACTTGCCACTGTTTTCTGTGATGACAAGTAACTTTTATCAGAAAAAGAAACGAGATTTATCTGGCATGACTTGTCTTTGCTGGGTCTTAGTAATCACAGCATCCTTTCCTAAGGACTGTTGAATTATCTGTTCTGGCCCCAATAGTAGGTTAACGCAGGTGAGCAGGTTTATGTAAAAAAATTACCTGTGTAAAGAAGGCAGACTATTGCAGCTAATGGCATATGTCCCAAAAATCCATAGAGGAGAGACGTGGACTTTAAAGCCCAAACTCACATGAAGTCGTTTCCCCTCCTACCACTAGGTGGCACTGCTTTTGTGTTCTCAGTGGTTTTCAGTTTAAAAATTCGCTGGCAATTTTTCGCTTTCCAGATGTTCTTCTTGATCCATAAACTCAGGATATCCAAGTAGAGTGGGACTCCCTTAAATTGCGCTCCTTTCTTCTTGGGATTATTCTGACTCACCATCTTCTCCTCCTCTTTCGTTTTCTATCTACCTTTTCGGTTTCAAACAATAGACTAAACGACTCAACAACAACGACTAGTGTTGGGGGCAGTCTGCCTTGGAATACTACCGGTTCCTGGAAATCCCTGGTGGGGAGAGTGGCTCTCATGCATGTCGGCTTCCCATAATGCGAATCTGGTTGGCCATTCCGAGAACAGGATGGTGGGCTGAAATGGGCTCCCTCTGGCCGCTGGTCCCACTGACAGGTTCTTAGAGTGATAGCCCTTTCCTACTGCTGCTCCCCAGCAGCTGCTGGCTCGGGTGCATGCGCCGCCTCTGAAGATGGAGGGATTCTGTTCCCCAGAGCATCCGGCTTGAAACGGAGAGCCAGGGTCAGACCTCGCTTGACCACGAAGCTTGCTGGTGGTCTTGGGTCATTCATTCGTAATAGTCATAAGCCTGCCCTCACTGGGCGTGTCGCTTTACAGAGTACAGTGGTACCTCTGGATGCGAACGGGACCCGTTCTGGAGCCCCGTTCGCATCCTGAAGCGAACGCAGTCTGCATGTGCACGGGTTGCGATTTGCCGCTTCTGCGCATGCGCGTGATGTCATTTAGAGCGTCTGCGCATGCGCAAGTGGTGAAACCCGGAAGTAACGCATTCCGTTACTTCTTGGTTGCCGCGGAGCGCAACCCGAAAACGCTTAACCTGAAGCTACTTCAACCCGATGTATGACTGTACAAGAGGCCAGGATTCTGACCTGCAGGGGTCAGGTGTGCGTGTGTGTGCATGTTCACATTTCTGAAATTAACAGAGGGGGAGGCATTGCTTGATCCCAGGGGCCTGAACTAACTTTTGCAGGAAAGAAGTCTGAGAAACCGAGGTAGATAGTGGTGATGAGAGATGAAGTTCTAGAGGCAAAATTAATAGGTGATAGACAGACTAATAAAAGTAAAGGGGACCCCTGACCATTAGGTCCATTCGTGGCCGACTCTGGGGTTGCGGCGCTCATCTCGCTTTACTGGCCGAGGGAGCCAGCGTACAGCTTTTGGGTCATGTGGCCAGCAGGACTAAGCCGCTTCTGGCGAACCAGAGCAGCGCACGGAAAGGCCGTTTACCTTCCCGCCGGAGTGGTACCTATTTATCTGCTTGCACTTTGACGTACCTTCGAACTGCTAGGTGGGCAGGAAGACAGACTAATAGATAACATTAAAACTGGCAAATTGCTGGGTCCAGATGTGAGTTCTTAAAAGAACTCAAAGGTGAAATTGCTGATCTTCTAACAAAATTACTTTCCCCTATGATCAGCCTCTACTGGAAAGTAGCCACCGTAACTCCAGTTTTCAGAAGGGTGTCCAGGGATATCGTGGAAATTACGGGCCGGTTATGACCCAGGAAAACTGGCGGTAATTATTGTTAAAGATTTAAAAAGCGTATAGAAGAAAAATCTTGCTGAGGCAGAACCAGCATGCCTTCTGCAAGAGCAAGTCCCATCTCACGTGTTCCTTACAGTTCTTTGAGAGTGTCAACAACCATATAGATATAGAGACAATAGTCCTCTTCTCTTCCATGAATTTGCCTAATCCTCTTTTAAAATCTGGGTTGGTCACCATCCCTGCCTCCTGTGGCAGCGAGTTCCATAGGTTAACTATGCGCTGGATGAAGAAGTCCATGAGTTCTAGTGTTACGCGAGCGGGAAGGGAAAATCTCTCCTCTCCTTTCTCCATGTCATGTGGAACTTTAAACTTCTATCTGGCCATTGAATGGTAGACTTGGGAAGGACCCCAGGGATCATCTAGTCCAACCCTGTAGCGTTCCCAAAGCAAAGGAAGGATTGGACTCTGATTAATAGAATACACACGAGGCTTGACCAGCAAGACTCTGGGAGGAGTGTGTATAATAATTCCTGCCCACCCCTTGGCCCAGGTCGTTTTATTCACAAAAGAACTTTTTACACAGTGTTTGTAAGAACCAATCAGATTTCCTTTGAGCATTTCAAAAAAACCCACGAGGGATGAAGTTAAAACTACAAAGAAACCATTTCCTGCTTGAGCATGCATATGTAGTTCAGAGTAAATAAAAGAGGGAGCAAGGAGGAATGCTTTTAGGAAACCCCAGAGGTCATAAACAAGTGGTAAACAGGAGTGGCAGTATTTACCATCTCCTTCCTGGCCCCTAAGATCTATCTAAAGATTAAACTACATCAAAGTAACCCACTATCTTTATGTACTGAGGATGCCCGATGAAGCAACCAGTCTGTGTTTCAGAATGCTTATACGTGCCTGTCAGGTGTAGAGAAAGCAAATGGCAGAGGTGGAGAGGCCTGTGGGATTCGATCAGAAACTATTGTCAATGAATCAAACCCAGTCAGCGCAATGCTTTCATCTCCGACACAAGGGTTTGCTTCGTATTTCATAATTCCTCATAGTAATCCCGCCTGGCCACTACATCTGAGGCAGGTGGCCACCCAGCCTCTCCAAGGAAGGAGAGGGTTTTGTCTAAACTTAAAAAGTCCGAAGCACAGCAACTTTCTACAAGGCAGGAGCCGGCTAGCGCGGTTCCCGATCTTCCAGCCCCATGCCGTCGGCCTACGGCCAGGTGAACTAAATAATAATAATATATTATTTATACCCTGCCCGTCTGGCTGGGCTTCCCCAGCCACTCTGGGCGGCTTCCAACAAAACACTAAAATACAATAACCTATTAAACATTAAAAGCTTCCCTAAACAGGGCTGCCTTTAGATGTCTTCTAAAAGTTTGGTAGGTGTTGTTCTCTTTGACATCTGGTGGGAGGGCGTTCCACAGGGCGGGCGCCACCACCGAGAAGGCCCTCTGCCTGGTTCCCTGTAACTTGGCTTCTCGCAGGGAGGGAACAGCCAGAAGGCCCTCGGAGCTGGACCTTAGTGTCCGGGCTGAACGATGGGGGTGGAGACGCTCCTTCACGTCTACTGGGCCTTTGAGGCCGTTTAGGGCTTTCAAGATCAGCAGCTAAAGCCACATGTCTGAGCAGTCTCCCCACTGGAGTGCATCGACGCCAACCCCTGCTCTGTCTCTTCTTCCAGAGAGTTTCTCCGATGTGAATTGAGCCGCGGAGGTCGTGTTGCGGGGGCCCCAAGGCCGAGCAGTCTTCTGGGGAAATCGCCCGTGGCTTCTGGCCGTACGGGGCTCCGGGAGCAGCGCCGCTGGGAGGACCGCTCGCGTCAGACAAGGAGGCCGACTCTCCCTCACCTCCCGCCGCGCTCTTGGCTTTGCCGGTGACCCCCATCCCCGTGGCCACTGGCAAGGGGGCGGCGCGCTGTGGGGCTGCTGCTGGGGTGAGCATCTGCCCTGAGATCTACAGGTATAGGGCGATTGTTATTATTATTACTACTTGTTGCGGTTGTTCCTTCTCTCAGTCTGGGAGTCCCCAACAGAACGCCAGATCAGGCCGGAGCAACCCATACTGCGTGGCTGCAGGGTGGGCAGACACTATTGTATTTTTGGGACAGGGAAGAAGCACAAGCACCTTCCCCCCCCCAATAATATTTATTAATTTTCAATAAACGTAACACAAAAGAAAATATGCAACAACACAATAGAGCAGTGAAAAGGAAAAGAAAAAAAAGAATAACAAACTTAAAATACCTAAACGGGGGGGGGGGGATTCAGTTAATTAATTAAAATCCTCTTTCATATGCATTAATTGACTTCCTCTAATCTCCTCCATCTGAATTTCCTCTTAATTTGAATGTAGCAGTTTCCAATATCATTATTTCTAAAAACAACATTACAGTCATATTCCAATTTCTTTACCTTTCTTATAGTACATTTTCTTATTTAGATATTTAAATCTAATTCAATCCTAGGCCTGATTGGTTTTTCCAAGTGGTTACATATCTTTAATATTAGAACATTTGTTCAAATAGTCTTTAAATTTCTTCCAGTCTTCTTGGTGGTCCTCTTCTTTCTGGTTGCGGATTCTCCCGGTGAGATCAGCCAGCTCCATGAATTCCATCATCTTCATCTGAAGCACAAGGACCTTTTTTGCTGGGCTGCATGTCATTCGCTCTGGCGAGTCAGTGGCATGCTGGACCCAGACCACGCAAAGAGGGGCAGCAGAGGCAGTATGCCCGCCTCACCCGCCTGGGCTTCCTGGGCCACCAGCCCCAGGCTTCTGGGCAGCGCACCCCCAAAATCACCAGCCCTTCTGTTTGAATAAGCTTCAAGTTGTAATACAGTGGTGCCCCACAAGACGAACGCCTCGCAAGACGGAAAACCCGCTAGACGAAAGGGTTTTCCGTTTTGGAGGTGCTTCGCAAAACGAATTTCCCTATGGGCTTCCTTCGCAAGACGAAAGCCCATAGGGAAATCTCCGGGACAGCGGGGAAGCGCAGCGCGTCTTCCCCACTGTCCTCGGACCTCCTCCGAAGGCTGGCGGTGGGGCGGAGAGACCTCCTCCCGCTGCCAGGCTTCGGAAGGCTGCTCCGAAGGCTGGTGGTGGGGCGGAGAGACCTCCTCCCGCCGCCAGCCTTCGGAAGGCTGCTCCGAAGGCTGGCGGTGGGGCGGAGAGACCTCTTCCCCCCCCAGTCTTCGGAAGGCTCCTCCGAATGCTGGAGGTGGGGCGGAGAGACCTCCTCCCCCCGCCAGCCTTCAGAACAGGTCCGGGGACAGAGGAGAAGCGCAGCGCACCTTCCCCTCTGTTACCGGACCTGTCCTGAAGACTTGCGGTGGGAGGAGGGTTTTCCTCCCCACTGCCAACATTCAGAATGCTGTTCTGAATGTTGGCGGTGGGGAGGAAAAACCCTCCTCCCACCGCAAGTCTTCAGGACAGGTCCGGTAACAGAGGAGAAGGTGCGCTGCGCGCCTTCCCCTCTGTTCCTGTACCTGTCCTGAAGGCTTGCGGTGGGGAGAAAAGCCCTTCTCCGCACCGCCAGCCTGGCAAGCGGTCTCAATAGGAACGCATTAATTGATTTTCAATGCATTCCTATGGGAAACCGTGCTTCGCAAGACGAAAAACTCGCAAGAAGAAAAAACTTGCGGAACGAATTAATTTCGTCTTGCGAGGCACCACTGTATTCCTTTGCTCTGTTTTCTGCAGGTTCCCTGCTGTTGAGATTGGACTTCCCAACCTGAGGGGGTGTTCCGGGGCGGATCCTTGTTAAGCTATAACGCAGGTGGGCAGCATGTTTGAAAGACCCCCTTTCTCCTTCTCCTCCTCCTCCTCCTGTCAGCCACCCCCAGCCCAGAAGCCCAGGACCCGGAACCTCTAGTTCTCTAGAGACCCCTTTCTTCCTTCTTTCCACCTCTTGGCTTAACTCTGTAGGGATGTGAGTGCACTTTGTCTCAAACTGAGAAACCCTTTTGCTGTGGTTGCCATAATAATAATAATAATAATAATAATAATAATAATAATAATAATAATAAAAAATTATTTATACCCCGCTCTTCCTGGTTCAAAAACGGGGCTCAGGGCGGCTAACAACAAATTTAAAACCCCACATTTTTCGCTTTATAAGACGCACCCGACCATAAGACGCTCCTAGTTTTTAGAGGAGGAAAACAAGAAACAAGAAAGCAAGGCAAAGCCTCTTGAGCGAAGAGGCAGGAGCGCTCCGGCTGCGCTCAAGAGGCTTTGCATGGCTATCCCTGAAGCCAGAAGAGCAAGAGGAATCGGTGCGTACTGATCCCTCTTGCTGTTCTGGCTTCAGCGATAGCTGCGCAGCCTGCATTCGCTCCCTAAGGTGCACACACATTTCCCCTTACTTTTTAGGAGAGGGGAAATGCATCTTATAGAGTGAAAAATATGATAATTATAAAAGCAGCATAAAAAACAGTATAAAAACATGAATAACAATAAAATTCAAAAATCAATTAGATAATCCCCAGGGTTAGCTGGCTGAGTTGGTCCTACTTGGGCCAGCGAGGAGACCAGGGGAGAATTAGCTGTGGGGTCTCAGAGCAGGTGATC
Organism: Podarcis raffonei; assembly: GCF_027172205.1. NCBI lineage: Eukaryota > Metazoa > Chordata > Lepidosauria > Squamata > Lacertidae > Podarcis > Podarcis raffonei. Next base: position 54,022,721 of record NC_070614.1, on the reverse strand, counting down.
TTCATAAAAGGAGAGGGAAGGGAAGGGAAATAAAAGATCAGGCTGGATTCAAATTAAAGGCCAGGCGGAATAGCTCTGTCTTACAGGCCCTACAGAAGGAGGTTAAATCCTGAAGGGTCCTTTGACACCCCTCTCCATCTACCACAGAGCCACCGGTTAGAGTGTCAGGCTAGGACCTGGGCGAGACCAGGGTTCGAATCTCCGCTCGGCCCAGGAAGCTCAGTGGGTATGACGTCAGGGGGGACGGACAGTCACGGCCTGTCGGCCTAAACTACCTGGAAGGGTTATTGTGGGGTTTAAACGAGGAAAAGGAGAACCACCACATCAGCCACTTTGAGCTCCTTTGGAGGGAGAACGTGGGCTGTGGATGCAATAGATAACTAAATACCATGAATACCAGGTTTTTGGGGAAGAGAAGAAAGAAGACGAACGCCAGAGGAAAGCCAGCCCAGGAGCGGTAGAGATGGCAGCCGAGACACTGAACTTTGGGCCAGAGTGGTGAGTGTGTGTGTGTGTGTGTTTATATACATTTTTATTGGGTTTTTTAACATACCATTTCCAACAATCCTATAACATAACTTCTTCTCTTATACAATGTTTTAGACTTCCGTCAACACCTCTGTTATTTATCACTTATTCTGCATTTCCTAATTTCTCTGTTACTCTTAATCATCATTCTCCTCATAGGCTTTCAATATTTCAGATAATCCTCCTTACAAAACTTCCTGCAGTCCTGCTAGCGTAATCTGTTCATTACCATTACTTTTCAAATAGTTCGTATATTTACTCCAGTCTTCTAAGAATCTCTGGCCCCTTCCTGTTAATTTACCCAATTCTGCATAGTCCATCAATTTCACCCGCCATTCTGAGTGTGTGTCTTTTGATGCTGTGCTGCGCCCAGAAAGGCCCTCTGGGGCAGAGGGAAGCCGGGGCAAGCAGCCGACCTCCAGTGGGGAAGGAGGACTTGCTGGACCTGAGGGGTTGAGTGGGAAGAGACAGCTCCCTCCTCCCTGCTGTTCGCCTGACACACCTCCTCCCTCCTCCTCCCTCTTTCCTCAGGCTCCGCGCTCTCTCCAGTGGCGGGAGTGTCGCTTCCCCCCCACCCTCCCCTGCCATGCCAAAGTACAAGCTAGCCGAATACCGATACGGGCGGGAAGAGATGTTAGCACTTTACGTGAAAGACAACAAGGTGAGTGCCGCACGGTTGCGGGTCGTGCCCCCAGCCTGTAGAGCTGCTTGACCCGGGGCGGGTGGTGGGGTGGACCCAGGTGCAAATTGCCTTCTCCTCTCTGCTTACAATCTTTGAATTGCCGTATTTTTCGCTCCATAAGACGCACCTAGTTTCTAGAGGAGGAAAACACGGGGGGGGGGGGAATATTCTGAATCAAATGTTGTACTAAACTGTTTAAAGCAGCAAATCAGGCAGTCCTTGTCTGCTTTGCTGCTTTAAATTTGCTGCTTTAAAGCGAGCCGCGGAGGGGGGACGGAGGGGGACCGTGGCTCCCCTTCCTTCCCTCCTCTGGGGCTCGCTTTAAAGCAGCAAAGCGGACAGGAGCCGCTTACACCTCCCTCCTCCGCGCAGCATTTGCTTCATGAGACGCACAGACATTTCCCCTTACTTTGTAAGAGGGGAAAAGTGCGTCTTACGGAGCGAAAAATACGGTGCCTTCCCTTTTGCTAAGCTGAAAGGGAACAGCAATTGCTGATGCCAGCTTGCTTCCTTTGCCCCCTTCCTGTATCTTCTTTACTTTCCCCACCCGTCTCTGAGATCGACCCCTGCCAGAGCGTTGGTTTGGGTCGGGAAGAAGCTGGGTGGGCTCCTGATGGCTTCCTTTCCGTGCTCCTCCTTCCACAGGTCCCGGAGGAGATCCAGGATAAAGAGTTCTCTGCCATTCTCCAGGACGATCCTCTGCAGCCTCTAGCGTTGGTTCCCTTAACGGAAGAGGAACAGGTAAAAGCAGTGGCGATGGAGGCTGGCTCCTAGCCACAACGGCTGTGCTGTGCCCTCCACGGTCGGAGGAGCCGTGATTCTGAATCTCAGTCGCTGGAAAACGTAGGAGCGGAGAGTTTTGCTCCTGCGCTTGGATCCTGGTTCCCCATTTGGGCACCTGGTGGGGCACTGGATGCTGGGCTTGATGGGCCCCCTTTGGCCACACCCAGCAGTCAGTCAGTTTTATTGCACATGGCCAAAGGCTGCCGCAATGTACTCAGAATCATCCAACAATTCAAAGAAAATATAGTGGACTGATACAAAAAAAATTTATCAAGACATTTCCTACTCTAAACAGAGCTATAAAAGTATCCTAATATACAAGTAAAGACATTCAACAATAAAATTTATAAGCTAAAATTGTCACATGGCCACTAATGTATTAAAAATTAATGTTAATTAGTACAGTGTGCAATTATATTCGGAGTTTGGTGATAAAGAAAGAATATAGCTTGATGTAGATAGGGTCAAATAAATTCATCTCCTTTACAGTTGGTGGCTACCTTGGCTATATAATTTGCTCTAATTTTCCTAGCAGCAGTTGCAAAGAGTGCTACATGCCAGGTCACATACTTATCTGTGTCTGCGAGGAGATATAAAATCATGTCAGAGGGGTTCTGGCCAGGGGACCTTGTCCTTATAGGTGCTAAAAAATCATTCTCTTGCATCATTATATAAGAGGCAGCACAAGATATAATGCATAAGGTCCTCTACTTCAGGACATCCCCTAATGCAAACGCGTTTGTTTGTTGGCATGCCTCTGCGTCTCCCATCTCTATAAGCAGAGTTTATTTTATTTAATCGTAACTCTGTAAAAGCTTTCCGAAGTTGCGCAGAAGTCCATTCATTAAAATAAGATGTATGTTCATTGGCCTCTCTTGAGTTTAAAATATAATGGGGCGCATGTAGATGTGTACATAGAGTTTAGATCGTTTTTAGTTGCCACTGCCCTTATGGTTCTTTTAAAGATATTTTTCTGGGAATATAAGGGAAGCAGTCTCTTCTTACAGTCTTCGTGATGCTTTTGACAAAGCGTGGATCCAGAGGCTGCCTCTTCTCAAATTCTGCTCTCTCTCTCCCCCCCCCCTGCCAAATCTGCTTCAGAGGAACTTCTCCATGTCTGTGAACAGTGTTGCGGTGCTAAGGCTGATGGGAAAGGGGGCTGGGGCTCCCCCGGCCGGAGTCTCCCGGGGGAGAGGCAGCACCCGGAGCCGAGGTACGGAGGCATCCTGGAGGCGGGCGGGTTGGCTCCCTTTCCTGAAAGCCAGTGTGGTGTAGTGGTTAAGAGCAGTGGATTCGTAATCTGGGGAACCAGGTTCGATTCCCTGCTCCTCCACATGCAGCGACTGGGTGACATTGGGCTACTCACACTTCTCTGAAGTCTCTCAGCCCCACTCACCTCACAGAGTGTGTGTTGTGGGGCAGGAAGGGAAAGGAGAATGTTAGCCGCTTTGAGACTCCTTCGGGTAGTGATAAAGCGGGATATCAAATCCAAACTCCTCTTCTCTTCTTCTTCCTGTCTTGCCACCTTCCCCTGCTCTCACTTGGGGAGGCGGCGAGTGGGTTCCTGTTTCTGAAAGCCGGTGCAGTGGTTTGAGTGCCGGACTAGGACCTGGGAGAGATCAGGGTTCAAATCCTCCTGCTTGGCTATGAAGCTCCCTGGATGGGTGAGCTTGGAGGCCGGTCAGTGTCTCTCTCAGCCTCACCTACCCTGTTGAGGGAATAGGGGAGGAAGGGAGAGAACTGTCTACACTGCCGCTTTTGAGCTCCTTGGAAAGACAAGGATGCGATATAGGTAAAGGGACCCCTGACCATTAGGTCCAGTCGTGGCCGACTCTGGGGTTGCGGCGCTCATCTCGCTTTATTGGGCGAGGGAGCCGACGTACAGCTTCCGGGTCATGTGGCCAGCAGGACTAAGCCGCTTCTGGCAAACCAGAGCAGCGCACGGAAATGCCGTTTACCTTCCCGCCGGAGTGGTGCCTATTTACCTACTTGCACTTTGACGTGCTTTCGAACTGCTAGGTTGGCAGGAGCAGGGACCGAGCAACGGGAGCTCACCCCGTCATTGCGGGGATTCGAACCACCGACCTTCTGATCGGCAAGTCCTAGACTCTGTGGTTTAACCCACAGCGCCACCCGTGTCCCAGGATGCGATATACATGCAGTCAATCAATTGATGTTATTTTGACACCTTACCTCTCTCCACCCCACAACTAAACAGGCCGTGGCCGTGGCGAGAGTGGCTTTTACCAAAGAAGCATTGAGGAGGCAGAAGGGGCGTTTGGCCGCGGTGGGGTCCGCGAGATACATCGCAGCCAGAGTTGGGATGACCGGTGAGTAGGGGTCCCAGGGGGAGCTGTGTCTGTGGGTCGCTGTGGGAACCTGCTGCCCTCTTTCCTTGCTCTGACATCCTCTTCTTCTCCTGCAGAGGAGAACGACGGTTTGAGAAGCCAATCCGACGGGAAGGAGGTACGGTGATTTCCCACCTAGATCGCAGGGTGCTCAGTGGGTTGGCAAGATTCGTCCTACATGCAGTTTGCCCCGCCAGCTTTCTTCCTACCTTGTGCAGGAAGGGAACTGGTCCTGCCAGCCCCCTTTGAAATGAGGAGCTGTTGTTAGCCTGTGCGCATTACTGGCAGCAGAGGAGAGCTATGCCCCTATTGAAGTGGCCTGCTGCTGGGGGCTTCGCTCGCCTGTTCTGGTTCTGGAGGGTGGGGCACTCCATAGCTCTCTCACCATTCTGCTAACTCACCTGTACGCAGTTTCTTTTTGCATATGCCTTGCCAGGGAAGCGCTTAATTGCAAGGGGTGTGTGTGTGCGCGTGCTTCATCTTTCCCAGCTACTCTTTCGCACCTGGCCCAGGCCAGTAAGATCTTGGCTGGGGTGGGAGGGCTCAGAGGACCACACTGGACCCTTCGCACCTAAAGTCTGACTTAGAGACCCCTACGCTCGCTCTCAGGGCTCTTTTTAGAGCTTACTGGGGAGCGGGGGAGTCGTTCAGGGGTACCTGCAGGAATACCAGGTCCTCAGAATGCTCAATCTGAGGTTTTTTCGGGGTTCCGCAACGCTCTTGCGGTCACCCCAGTCTTCAAAGCGCCGGGGCTCTTTCAGCGGAAAGAGCTCCCGTCCGCCATTAATCGGGCGATCAACCGGAAGTCTGTATGCCATCCCGTTTTGCTTCATGAGCAATGTGTCTCTACCGTATAAGCTTGCAAAGATTTGACACAAATTAATTCATCAGCCTCAGCTTGAGGGGTTTTGAAATAATTGGTCATACAGCCTGTATAATAAAAAATAAATGAATGGACTTCCGTTACAAACCTTTCAACAGTGGAATGGATGACCGCGGAAGGTGGTGGTTTCAGAACCACATTGGAGGTTCTGAAACTAAAACTGGATGGCCACTTGCCACAGCCTCTGCAGTTGAGATTCCTGCATTTCAGGGGGTTGGACCAGATGACCCTCGGGGTCCCGTCTGACTACAGTTCTATGATTCCATGAAAGTCACACACACAAAGCCATGGAAGCCCCATCAATTTCCCTGCTTAAAAGCTGCCTTCATGGTGGGTGAGGCAGGTCCTATCCCACTGATTTGCGTCCCTGAGGTGGAACGGCCCTAATAGAGTTAGAAGGGACACCAAGGGCCATCTAGCCCTACCCGCAGCAATTCAGGAAGCTTTTGGCACAACATGGGGCTCAAACCCACGACCCACAGATTAAGCGTATTGCACTCTACCAGCTTATCCGCCGCCGTCTCCCTCCTTATTTGAAGCCCGGGCTCCGTTTGAGGAGGTGGTTCCCCCGGGGCGCAAGGAGTTTGCCCGCTCGGACAGCGACAACTGGCGCACCCTCCGAGAGGAGCACGAGGAAGAGGAAGAGGGCAGCAGCGGTGCTGTGGCCGTGGCCGGGGGCAGCTGGCGGCAGAGTGGAGGCCCCCGGCGGGAGAGCGAGCGCTGGCGGTCTGCTAGCCCAGGTGAGAGCCCACGGCGGAAGCAAGCTTGGGGGAGCCAGGAGGAAGAGGGCGTCCACTTCTGGCCCCCGCAGAGGCCGCAGGAAGGAGAAATGGGTTTGCCCTCAAGCCTCCCTCTCTCCCCACAGACGGAGGAGGCCCTCGGTCCGCGGGCTGGCGGGAGCACGGCGGAGAAGGGCGCCGGCGGAAGTTCGATTTTGACTTCCGAGAGCGGGAGGACGAGCCGCGGAGCGGGCGCCGGCACCGGCACAACAGCGACAGCTTCGAGGACGACAAGGACGGCCTCCCCGAGTGGTGCCTGGAGGACGAGGAAGAGGAGATGGGGACCTTCGACTCCTCCGGGGCCTTCATGTCCCTCAAGGTGTGCAGCAGGTTCCTAGATTCCAACAGCGTTCCCCCAGAAATCGCTAGGGAAAAGGTCTTCTCTGCTCAGGGTTTTTTCCCATCTGTCTTTCTGTCTCTCTCACCCACACAGACACAGATCTAGGGTTTATCCATTGGGGGGGCTGCTCTCATCTAGGGGGAGAGAGAAGATGATGATGGTTATTATTGGCTTACTAATTGCCTTTATTTCGACAGGCCTTTGGGGGCTGGTTGTTCCTTTAAATCGTGCTGTGCTGTTTTTATTATTTGTGTTGTAATTGATCTGCTTTTTAAAAATACAGTCATACCTTGCGTTGAAGATGCTTCATGTTGAGCATTTTCAGGTTGCGTCCCACAGCGACCCGGAAGTACCAGAAAGGGTTACTTCCGGGTTTTGCCGCTCTCGCATGCGCAGATGCTCAAAATGACGTCACGCTCATGCGCAGAAGCAGCGAATCGCGACCCGCAGGTGCGGGTTGCGTTCTGCTCCTGTTACAAACGGGGCTCCGGAACGGATCCCGTTCACAACCAGAGGTACCACTGTATTCGTTTTAACTCTTGCTAAGTTATTTTTTAATTAATATATGAATGTGCTTTTTAGCTTTTTGTATTTTTTAAAATTTGTGTAAGCTGTCTTGAGGCCCAGTCTGGGGGAAAGACAGCAGGATGATGATGATGATGATGATTATAATTAATAATAATAATAATAATAATAAAAATAAAAAATTACTCAGGGTGATGGGAGGTCATATTGCCCCTGCCAAGTATATCTCTCTCCCCCTCTCCTTGGAGATTTGGTCATTCCTTCCCTTACAGCCTGGTTCTTGTTCCTTCCCTTCCCATTGGCCATCCTTCCTTTCCCAACTGGATCCCTTCCGGACTGTGTATGGTGATGGGGGGCACCCCCGACCACCCCCCACATGACTATTCCGTTAGGATATAGTTCCATTCCACTTTTAGAACAGGCACGTGGAGTTGTTGTATGTGACATGTCTGTTTACTTCCAACACAGTCTGCTGGGAACTTCCGTCGTATATAGCTTTTGCCTATGTTTTTTGCTTGGACACGAAGGGAAGCAGACATGTTTTCCTTTGCTCTAATGCCGAATAAACGCTTGTGAATACACCTTACATGTGCCTCTGTCCACCACTTCCATTGTGGAGAGTTATTCCCTCTGCTGATTAGAGCGTTCTCAAGTTTCTGAAGCTATGAGTCGCTGATTGATGCTGTGCCAAGGGAGACCGGAGTTCGCCCGGTTGCCGGCTGGTGGGCTGGAGCCAGCTGGGGGCCTGCGAATTGCCCCCACCTCCCAGAACGCACCCCAACAACAGGGTTATGGGCCCAGATCCACGGCGCTTACACGAGAGTAGGGCTGCTGCTGGCTGCTGCGAGACCCGGCAGAGACAGAGGTATGTGAAGCAAGACTTCTCAAAGCTGACAGTGGTCTCTTCTCTTCTCCTTCTGCAGAAGAGCCCCAAAGAGACGATCCTTGAGGAGCAGGAGTTAAGCTTCCAGCCCCTGCAAGAAGAGGAAGAGGAGGAGGAGCTGCCGGAGGCCAAGGACGGCGACAGGAGAGAGGGCGGGGAGGTCCCTGCCAGCCCCACTGCCAAGGAGGGGCCAGAGAGAGGTGAGAGGCTGGAGGAGGTGGAGCTGCTCCTTGGACAGAGGGCAGGAAGGCTGTTGGCTTGAGCCCCACACCCCCCAAATAACCTCCTTCTGCACCCCTTCCCCTCCTTTTCTCATAGAACGGAAGGAGCCCCGGCAAGTGCCGGAGGAGAAACTGCCTGCTCCTCCCGGTGCCCCGTGGCGAACGGGCCCCTCTTTCCCCACTGCTACTGCCCCCGTGGGTGAATGCGAGAGTGTCGCGCCAGGGGTCTCGTCAAAGGTGGAGGCCTCGGGGCTGGCGCCTGGTGGCAACAAGGAGAAGGAAGCTCTCGATGGTATGTGGATGAGGGAAGGAGGGAGGGTCCTGCGATTCTCCCCTTCTCCCCCTACTTCAAGGGTTGGCAAGGCTTACCAGGCCTGAGCCGGATCACACCCGTGGAGATTCTCCGTGGGCCAGACCAGCGCAGCGCGACACCGGAAATCGCATCTGTGCATGTCCGCTGCCCCGGAAATCGCTTCTGCACGTGCCCAGATGCCGGAAATCACATCTGCGCATGTCCGTGGCACCGGAAATAGCTTCTGCACATGCCCACGAGCCGGAAATCACATCTGCGCATGTCCGTGGTACCGGAAATCGCATCTGCACGTGCCCAGATGCCGAAAATTGCGCCTGCGCAGAAGCAATTTCCGGCTCGTGGGCATGTGCAGAAGCGATTTCTGGAGCTGCGGAAGAGAGTCCCTGTGCTGCGCCGGTTTAGCGCAGCGTGCGGCGACATGCCAAGTGGGCGGCTGGGTTTGGGGGTTGCTTGTGGGCTGGTTAAAACCACCTCCCTTGGCTGCTTCCAGCCCATGGGCCTTAGGTTGCCGACCCCTGTCCTAGCGCTTCCAGGGCATCACAACTGGCGGCCGCTTGACCATCTACTGCAGATTGGTGGAGAAGGCGGGCAGCAACACCGTTAAATCATGAGGAAACCTGGCAGCTAGGGAAAGGGTTGGCAGGGGCAGAAATGGGCCGGGCTGGCTTCGTAACCCCCAAGGGAGCCGCTTCTTCTGCCCCTGTTGCCTTGTTTGGGGGGCTCTCGGAGACGGGGTTGGTCTGTGCAAGGGAATGAACCTTCCTCCTTCCCTTCCCTCCTCCCCCTCCCACCCCCAGGGGATCCGTGCCTCCTCAGCCACCCGGCTCAGCTCAACCCGGCTGCTGTGGCTGCCCTTCCCACGCCGGCGTCCTCGTCCGCAACTGCTGCTGCTGCTACTACTGAATTCACAGTTGGGGACAACGAGGATGAGGACGGGATGAACCACCTGCAGCAGGTGAGCGGGGGTCGCAGGGCCAAGGGGATCGCTCCGGTATGGGATCGCGCCTGGACTCTGGCTTCTGTGGGTTGGCAGGTTGGTTGCAGCAAACGTGTTTTCATGGCTGGCTCCCACATTCAGTGCGGAAGCTCTGAATCTTCATGCTGAGGCGGGGGCTGCCCCCCCCCCGAATTACTAGGTCAAGATCCCAGCCTTTTGGCTTTGGTTTGATTCATAACAGACTTTTACGAGACATCTGAAGGCAGCCCTCTTTAGGGAAGCTTTTAATGTTCGACGGACTGTTGTATTTTATGATTTTTTGGGGAAGCCTCCCAGAGTGGCTGGGGAAACCCAGCCAGATGGGCGGGGTATAAATAATAATTCTAATTATTACTATTATTATAACACTTTTAGCCGCCCCCTCTCTCAACCAGATAAGTGGCTCACAGCAATGACCATGGAAAAATAGTCGGATTAACACTGGCTTCCTCAACCTCATCCCTCCAGATGTTTTTGGCCTACAACTCCCGTCAGCCTGAGCTAGCGAGGCCTGATGATGCTGGCACTGCTGGTGGTTGTGGTCCAGAACAGCTGAAGGCATCCAGTCGGTGAAAGCTGTATCTAAAACAGGCGTAGGCAAACTCGACTCTCCAGATGTTTTGGGACTACAACTCCCATCATCCCTAGCTAACAGGACCAGTGGTCAGGGATGCTGGGAGTTGCAGTCTCAAAACATCTGGAGGGCCAAGTTTGAGGAAGCCTGGATTAACGCATACCAGGTTTGTAAAAAAAAAAACCTCTGCGGATACTGAAGTGAAAATATTTCAGTGATGGTGGGATAGCTAGGAGCCGGTGTTGCAGGTGTCTGACTCTTAAGGGTCATCCAGCCCAACCCACTGTAGTAGTGGGGTGGGGGGACGCGGGTGGCGCTGTGGGTAAAAGCCTCAGCGTCTAGGGCTTGCCGATCGAAAGGTCGGCGGTTCGAATCCCCGCAGCAGGGTGCGCTCTCGCTGCTCGGTCCCAGCGCCTGCCAACCTAGCAGTTCGAAAGCACCCCCGGGTGCAAGTAGATAAATAGGGACCGCTTACTAGCGGGAAGGTAAACGGCGTTTCCGTGTGCGGCTCTGGCTCGCCAGAGCAGCGATGTCACGCTGGCCACGAGACCCGGAAGTGTCTCCGGACAGCGCTGGCCCTCGGCCTCTTGAGTGAGATGGGCGCACAACCCCAGAGTCTGTCAAGACTGGCCCGTACGGGCAGGGGTACCTTTACCTTTACCTTTACTAGTGGGGTGGGGGTCGTGTGCATTTATTGGTGTGCATTTTCGCAAGCTCACGACAGACGCACATCATCTCCCTGCGCATTTCTCCCCCTTTCCCCTCCACCCCCCCCAGGAAGCGGAAAAGATGGTGGCTTCCTTGCAGGACAGCTCTCTGGAGGAGGAGCACTTCACCCAGACCATCGTGGACCATCGCAACACAGCCGCTGCCTTGCCGCTCTCCCACGAGGCAGCCATGAAGTGGTTCTACAAGGATCCCCAGGGGGAAATCCAAGGTGAGCTTTGCAGGAGGATTGGAATTGCCCAAAAAAGATGTTAGGTTGTTTTTGTATGCCGCTGCAGCGGCAAGGCGTGGGACGCAGGGGGTGCTGTGGGTTAAACCACAGAGCCTGGGACTTGCCGATCAGAAGGTCGGTGGTTCGAATCCCCGCAATGACGGGGTGAGCTCCCGTTTCTCAGTCCCTGCTCCTGCCAACCTAGCAGTCGAAAGCACGTCAAAGTGCAAGTAGATAAATAGGTACCACTCCGGCGGGAAGGTAAACGGCATTTCCATGCGCTGCTCTGGTTCGCCAGAAGCGGCCTAGTCATGCTGGCCACATGACCCGGAAGCTGTACACCGGCTCCCTCGGCCAGTAAAGTGAGATGAGCTCTGCAACCCCAGTCGTCCATGACTGGACCTAATGGTCAGGGGTCCCTTTACCTTTACCTAAGACCTCAAAATTGCTATCACACTGTCCTGAATCTCTCAACATTCATCGGATGCCCACATTTCTGATGGAGCTACAAGGTCGGTTTCTCTTTTGGTGTCAAATGAGCCTCGCTAACTCGTGGGAGTTAGCCAACAAAGGTCCGTATAGTAAAAGCTCTGGTTTTCCCAGTAGTGATGTATGGAAGTGAGAGCAGGACCATTAAGAAGGCTGATCGCCGAAGAACGGATGCTTTTGAATTCTGGAGCTGGAGGAGACTCTTGAGAGTCCCATGGACTGCAAGAAGATCCAACCTCTCCATTCGGAAGGATATCAGCCCTGAGTGCTCACTGGAAGGACAGATCCTGAAGCTGAGGCTCCAATACTTTGGCCGCCTCATGAGAAGAGAAGACTCCCTGGAAAAGACCCTGATGTTGGGAAAGATGGAGGGCACAAGGAGAAGGGGACGGCAGAGGACGAGATGGTGGGACAGTGTTCTTGAAGCTACCAGCATGAGTTTGACTAAACTGCGGGAGGCAGTAGAAGACAGGAGGGCCTGGCGTGCTCTGGTCCAGGGGGTCACAGAAGAATGGCAGATGAAGATGTTGGACTTTTTGGACCTGGCCGACCTGACTGGAAGAAACCGCGACCAGAAAGAAGAGGAATATCAAGAAGATTGGGAGAAATTCAAAGAATACTTAGCCAAATATTGTAACATAAAGTAATTAGAAGATACCTGGAAGTATCAAATAGGTTTAGGATTAGAACAAGAATTAATTGTAAAGCATTAAGGATTAGAATACCAATAAAAGAGAAGAGGACAGTAAATTGAAGGAGATAATTTTTATTAGAAATATGATTTTGCAGAACTCTTACAAGGTGATACAATGAAATTCCGTTAGGGGGGATTTGAGGAAGTCATTTAACAATGAAAGTTAAATTAGGTCTTAGGAGTGTCTCCCCCCCCCCCCTTTCTTTAGTATTGTAATGTGTTTTCGTTTGTGTGTTTTGTATGTTATTTCTGTTATAAACGTGCAAAATTAATAAAAAAAAATTGGGGGGGGAAGGTGAGCTTTGCGGCCAGGCTGGGGTGGGGGTGCGGAGCCCAGCGGCTGCTCTGCATCCGCAGCCCCGATTCTCCCCCCTCGGATCACTGACCTGCCCCTTCCTGTCTCGCCAGGCCCCTTCACGACTCAAGAGATGGCTGAGTGGTTCCAGGCCGGCTACTTCACCATGTCCCTGCTGGTGAAGCGTGGCTGCGACGAGGGCTTCCAGCCGCTGGGCGAAGTCATTAAGATGTGGGGAAGAGTGCCTTTCGCTCCGGGTCCATCGCCCCCCCCATTGCTGGTGAGAGGACCAGGGAGGGGATGGTGGGGGGGGAAGAGGGTGAGGTTTTTGTGTTTTTAACTGAGATCAACGGATGGAGGGTAGTACAGCGGTACCTTGGTTCTCAAACTTATTCCTTTCCAGAAGTCCGTTCCAAAACCAAAGCATTCCAAAACCAAGGCGCGCTTTCCCCTAGAAAGTAATGCAAAATGGTTACATACTTAATTCGTTCCGGAGGTCTGTTCTTAACCTGAAACTGTTCTTAACCTGGAGCACCACTTTAGCTAATGGGGCCTCCTGCTGCCGCCGCGCCGCCGGAGCACGATTTCTGTTCTCATCCTGAAGCAAAGTTCTTAACCCGAGGTAGTATTTCTGGGTTAGCGGAGTCTGTAACCTGAAGCGTATGTAACCCGAGGTACCACTGTAATCAATTTCAGACTTTTAAAAACAACCCTATGACAGCAGTTTAACATGAATTTTGCAATCTAACGAGGCCATTGATCCGTAAAATGAAAGCAATCAACAATGTACTGCAGTCACACAATCAATCAGTAGCTGAACTGGGTTCCACACAGTCACAAAAACAAAAAAAAGAGCCACAAAAACACAAAATAAATAGCAAAAACAGACAGACCTCAGCATAACACTCAAATCGGAAGCGTAACACTCAAAAGGAGCACGTTTGGCTTCCGGGAAAAGTTCGCAAACCGGAACACTTACTTCCGGGTTTGCAGTGTTTGGGTTTCAAGTTGTTTGAGTACCAAGGCATTCGAGAACCAAGGCACCACTGTATACACATTTAAACGGTGGCAGTGATGGATTGAGACGCTATACCAAGCCATCGCCTGTTGAGCCGCTCTCCCTTCCTCAACTCCCTCGGCTTGTGACCTGGGCTGGTTTTGTGTCTTCTCCTGTCTGCCCAGGGAAACATGGACCAGGAGCGCCTGAAGAAGCAGCAGGAGCTGGCGACCGCTGCCCTCTACCAGCAGCTCCAGCACCAACAGCTGCTTCAGCTTGTCAACAGGTAGCCCACCTCGCAGGGCGGTCGCTGTGGTTCCCTTGAAGGTTGATTCCCTTGCAAAAGAGAGGGAAGGAGGAAGGCATTGGTGCATCCTTGCCTCTTCCTGATGGGCTGGGAGGTGATGGGGGGGTGCACGCCAGTCCCAGGAGGTCAGAGTTGTTCCGGCAGCGGATGGGTTCCTGACACCCCTTCTCCCCTTTTCCTTCCTCCCACAGCAGGCAGTATGCCCAGTGCTCCCTCCAGCAGAAGGTGGCGGCGGGGGACCTGACGCAGCAACAGCTCACCGCCTTCCTGCAGCAGCTGCAAGCTCTCAAGCCAAGGTGAGGCCTGGGGCCCCGGAGTCCCAGGAAAGGAGCGTTTCCTTGCAAGGCTTCCCAGCAGCCCTTCTCCCAAGCTCCTCACTGTCAGCCCAGTAATAATAATAATAAGGTAAAGGGACCCCTGACCGCTAGGTCCATTCGTGACTGACTCTGGAGTTGCGGCGCTCATCTCGATTTACTGGCCAAGGGAGCCGGCGTACAGCTTCCGGGTCATGTGGCCAGCAGGACTAAGCCGCTTCTGGCGAACCAGAGCAGCGCACGGAAACACCGTTTACCTTCCCGCCGGAGCGGTACCTATTTATCTACTTGCACTTTGACGTGCTTTCGGACTGCTAGGTGGGCAGGAGCAGGGACTGAACAACAGGAGCTCACCCCGTTGTGGGGAATCGAACCGCCGACCTTCTGATCGGCAAGTCCTAGGCTGTGTGGTTTAACCCACAGCGCCACCCACATCCCAATAATAATAATACTAATTTATTCCCCACCCCTCTGGCTGGGTTTCCCCAGCCACTCTGGGCGGCTTCCAACAAAACACTAAAATACAATAACCTATTAAACAGTAAAAGCTTCCCTAAACAGGGCTGCCTTCAGATGTCTTCTAAAAGTTTGGTAGTTGTTTATCTCTTTGACATCTGGTGGGAGGGCGTTCCACAGGGAGGGCGCCACCACCGAGAAGGCCCTCTGCCTGGTTCCCTGTAACTTGGCTTCTCACAGGGAGGGAACCACCAGAAGGCCCTTGGCGATGGACCTCAGTGTCTGGGCAGAATGATGGGGCGGAGACGCTCCTTCAGGTATACAGTCTTCTCTCTCTGCACCCAGGGGTGTTTATGATCATTCATTCAATCTGCTAGTAGTTTTATTTTGCCCAAGGCAACCAGAAGTGACTCACAACCACATCATCATCATCATCATCATCATCATCATCATCATAATAATACTTATACCACAGGGACGCGGGTGATGCTGTGGTGTAAACCACCTAGCCTCTTGGGCTTGCCGATCAAGGTCGGCGGTTCGAATCTTGCGACAGGGTGAGCTCCCGTTGCTCGGTCCCTGCTCCTGCCAACCGCTGTTCAAGAGCATGTCAAAGTGCAAGTAGATAAAATAAAATAATAAAAAAATTCCTTCCAGTAGCACCTTAGAGACCAACTAAGTTAGTTATTAGTATGAGCTTTCGTGTTCATGCACACTTCTTCAGATACACTGATAGCTTTATCATGTACAGTGGTGCCTCGCAAGACGAAATTAATTCGTTCCGCAAGTTTTTTCTTCTTGCGAGTTTTTCGTCTTGCGAAGCACGGTTTCCCATAGGAATGCATTGAAAATCAATCAATGCGTTCCTAGGGAAACTGCCTTCAGACCAGGTCCGGGGACAGTCTGTCCCCCGACCTCTTCTGAAGGCTGGGGGGGGGGCAAGGACTTCTCCGCTGTCCCGGGGCGATCTGAAAATGCTGGCGGGCGGCAGCGAACGCTTCGCTGCCGCCCGCCAGCATTTTCAGATCGCCCAGGACAGCGGAGAAGTCTCCGCTGTCCCGGGAAGGCAGGCGGGGGGAGCAAAGACTTTTGCCCCCCGCCGGCCTTCAGAAGAGGTCCAGGACCTCTTCTGAAGGCCGGCGGAGATTTCCCTATGGGCTTTCTTCTTGCGAAGCAAGCCCATAGGGAAATTCGTTTTGCGAAGCACCTCCAAAACGGAAAACACTTTCGTCTTGCGAGTTTTTCTTTTTGCGAGGCGTTCGTCTTGCGGGGCACCACTGTATAATGAGATAAGAATCCAATTATCTCATTATACATGATAGAGCTATTTTTAGCCATCTCACTCCTTGCTTTTTCCTCTAAGACCAATTGCAGTCGTTAACAGTCGTCAGCAGGTTTACCACACCTATCAGCCAATCACCCATTCCCACCACCCTTCTGAGTAATACCCCTCCCCACCCTCTCATTATATATAAGAATCTTGTGACTTCTGTTTCAGTGTATCTGAAGAAGTGTGCATGCACACAAAAACTCTTACCAAGAACTGACTTAGTTGGTCTCTAAGGTGCTACTGGAAGGAATTGTTTTGTTTTGTTTTGACTACGGCAGACCAACACGGCTGCCTGTCTGTAACTGCAAGTAGATAAATAGGTACCACTCTGGCGGGAAGGTAAATGGCGTTTCCGTGCACTGCTCTGGTTTCGCCAGAAGCGGCTTAGTCATGCTGGCCACATGACCCGGAAAAACTGTCTGCGGACAAACGCCAGCTCCCTCGGCCAATAAAGCGAGATGAGTGCCGCAACCCCAGAGTCGGCCACGACTGGACCTGATGGTCAGGGGTCCTTTACCTATTTTTTACTTATACCCTGCCAATCTGGCTGGATTTCAAAAGACTCCACATCGCTACATTAACACCAAAACAGGTGGAGGAGGAGGAGAAATTCACTAAAAACATCCCACCTGCTCTTTAGTGATTATTATTTTCCATGCTTTTAGCTGTTATTATACAGGTGAAACTCAAGAAATTAGAATATCGTGGAAAAGTTCATTTATTTCAGTAATTCAACTTAAGAGGTGAAACTAATATATGAGATAGACTCATGACATGCAAAGCGAGATACGTCAAGCCTTTATTTGTTATAATTGTGATGATCATGGCGTACAGCTGATGAAAACCCCAAATTAACCATCTCAGAAAATCAGAATATTGTGAAAAGGTGCGGTAGCTATTCAATCCACAACACCTGCTATGGGTTCCTGAGCCTTGAAATGGTCTCTCAGTCTGGTTCAGTAGGAGGCGCAGTCACGGGGAAGGCTGATGACCTGACAGTTGTGCAGAAAGCCATCACTGAGAGCCTCCATAAGGAGGAAAAGCCTCAAAAGGTAATTGCAGAAGAAGTTGGATGTTCCCAATGATTTTATTTAATATTCTAATTTTCTGAGATTGTTAATTTGGGGTTTTCACCAGCTGTACGCCATGGTCGTCACAATTATAACAAATAAAGGCTTGACATACCTGGCTTTGCATGTCATGGGTCTATCTCATATACAGTGGTACCTCGAGTTAAGTACTTAATTCGTTCCGGAGGTCCGTACTTAACCTGAAACTGTTCTTAACCTGAAGCACCACTTTAGCTAATGGGGCCTCCTGCTGCCGCTGTGCCGCCAGAGCACGATTTCTGTTCTCATCCTGAAGCAAAGTTCTTAACCTGAAGCACCATTTCTGGGTTAGCGGAGTCTGTAACCTGAAGCGTATGTAACCCGAGGTACCACTGTATTAGTTTCACCTTTCAAGTGGAATTACTGAAATAAATGAACTTTAAAACATAATATATAATATTCACTTGTAAGATATGGATTTGTTTGTTTTGTCTTTTTCAGTTTCCGAATGTTGATTTTTTTGTGTTGTGTATTGTTCTTTTTTGATATCTTTCGTGGTGGTGTTGTTGTGTGGAAAATACTAATAAAATTCTTTTTTTAAAAAAATAAATTAATGAACTTTTCCACAAGATTCTAATTTTTTGAGTTTCACCTGCATGCTTTCAGCTGTTACTATTTTTATCTGTAAGCTGCCTTGAGTCCCTGTTAGGGAAGAAGGTGTTGTATGAGAAAATCTATGTGATGATGATGATCTTAATAATAATAATAATAATAACCAGATGCCTCTGTGGGAAACACACAAGGGGACCTGAACATTTTCTTCTCCTGCGGTTTCCACCAACTGGGATTTGTTCAAAAGCATTGCTGTCTCCCAACCGTGGAGGCGCAGCATAGCCAACCATAGTTTAGCATCCATGGCTCGTCTTCCCGGCCTCCACGGGTTTGTCCGATCCTGAAGCCCTGAGACGGTTGAGTTTCTCCTCTGCCCCCTAACTTTGCCACTTTGCTTGTTTCCAGAGCCGGGGAGCAGGGAATGATTCCTTCTATGAACCGATCAATATCTGTGCCAGATACCGGGTCCCTGTGGGACACACATACCTCAGCCTCACCGCAAGCAGGTGACAATTCGGGCCTCTGGGCATAATAAGAGTGGAAAGGAGGAGGAGGAGGTGGCTTTGCGCAGACTTGGCGTTAGGCCAGTCACAGTTCTTGGAACGCAGTGTAGTACTTGTGGGCTGGGTTCAAATCCTTACCCCTATCCCCCCAAATGGGATTGTTCCTCAGCTGGCTTGCAAGGTGATTGTACGACCTAAGAATTGCCTGATCCTGCAAACACCCGCTCAGCCACTTGGGTCAGTGGAACTGGCACTGATGCAGATGTTTAGAAAATGGATGGAAGTTTTAATCTGTCGTTGCTTTAAATTTTTATTCTTTTTGTTAGAGCATTTATTAATTTTCCAATAAAAAACATCCAATTAACATATCAAATCATAATCCACTAAAAAAAAATCCAATTGTCTTCCGAATTTAATTCTAATTTTATGAATTTCCACGATCTGAACGTCAAAGCAGCTCCGAATCTCAGTCCTGCCTCTCACAGTAGTTCCATATTTCCATATCCGATTTTATCTCTTCAAGCTTCTTGTTGCTTTAAATTTTTAAAAGTCCCAGGTTGCTATTATTTTTTTCTTACCCGTTGTTTTATTGTAAACCTCTCCGGAGTTTTCCCCCCCTCCTTAAAAAAAGAAAGAAAGCGGTGTATAGATTTTATGAAAGTAAAAAAAAGAGAATAAAACAGGATAACTTCCTTATCTTCCAAGCCGGCTCACCGCTAGCATTCAAAAAGCGAGGCGCAGGCTTCTGGATCTCACAGGGCTTTTCCTTGGCAATTAGGGTTGGGGAGTTTTAATGTTGGTCTCTCGCACGCAAGCTAAACAGCAGCTACATGTGCCTTCGTCAAGGGTGTGTGTGTGGTTTTGAGCAACATTCATTCAGTCATCACCTTTCTTTTCCCGTTCGTAGAACTAGAATCACCCTTGGCGTGGGTGGGTCCTCCATTTCCCCGTAGCTCACAGATTAAAGTTCAGCAGTTGCGAAACTTTTATCAAAATACATTCAAAGTCCACTGGGAGAAAAACGCGAGTGCAGGTAGAAGTGTAAGCAGAGCGGCAGGCCTAAGCTTGACTTTACACCCTTGGCTCCCAGAGTTGGCAGTGGGGTAACCTGGTATTGGGGTGGATGTGCTAAGAGCCAGTTTGGGGGGGGGGGGAAGGCTGGGGGTTTAAATGACCACCAGACTCCAAAAAGCTGGTATCAGTGGATCAGGCTCGTCAAATATCAGACCAGTTGAATTCATTAAACGAAGCGGCTTCAATTGGATTTGAATAAAGGTGCAATTAATCGCCACTGTTTTGAGTTTTACCTTCCGGGGTCGGGCAAACCACTATTCTGCTTTTTATAGGGTTGGGGGGGGCACTGGACACGAGGGGATCAAACTCGTGATTTTCCTATGGCTAACGCCTCTTCTCTTCTCCCACCCACCGCCTCATATTCCCTCTTTTCTCTTTCCAGGCGGTGAGGCCAGCTTATGGGATATTTCAATTAATTCTTCAACTCAGGGTCCAATCTTAGAACAACTTCAACTGCAACATAAAGTGAGTTGCGCGTTGTGTGGCTGAGCTGGGGTGTGTGTGTGGTTGAATTGGGGCCTTCCTGCAACTTAGGCTCCGTGGCAGGGAATCTGCCTTGCCCGCGGAAAGTGCCCCAGACCGACCCCCAACGGCACCTTAATAATAATTATTATTTTTATTTATACCCCACCTTACCCAGCCAAGGCCGGGCTCAGGGCAGCTAACAAGCAATAATAAAAACAAGTTGAATGAGTACAACTTAAAAACAAGATTAAAATACAACATTAAACTATTGAAACATTAAAATATTAAAATGCAGCCTCATCACAGGAAGAGAAAGGAAAAATGAAAGAGAGGGAGGGAATCAAATTGGCTCCAAGCCAAAGGCCAGGCGGAACAACTCTTGTCTTACAGGCCCTGTGGAAAGAAATCAGATCCTGCAGGGCCCTGGTCTCATGAGGCAGAGTGTTCCACCAGGCGGGGGCCACTGTTGAAAAGGCCCTGGCCCTGGTGGAGGATAATCTGACTTCCTTAGGGCCCTCTAAACTATGATTATTCATGGACCTTAAGGTCCTCTGCGGGGCAGACCAGGAGAGGCGGTCCTGTAAATACGAGGGCCGTAAGCCACAAAGGGCTTTAAAGGGCTTACAAGACCGGCACCTTGAACCCGACCCTATACTCCAGTGGGAGCCAGTGCAGCTGGAAAAGCACTGGATGAATATGCTCTGTAAGGAGCCTCACTGCTGCATTCTGCACCCGCTAGAGTTTCTGAGACAGCTTCAAGGGCAGCCCCACATTGAGCAAATTTCAGTAGTCAAGCCTGGAGGTGACCGTCGCATGGATCTCTGTGGCCAGGTCCCCTTCAGACAGACTTCCCCGCCCGAAACCCTGGGGCCGTTCTGGGCAGGTGGCGCTGCACTCGATGGGACCTCCAGCCGCCTGATTCTGTTCAAGGCGGCTCCTTGCACCCTAACCGGCTTGTCCAACCACCTTCCCACCCCGCAGCTACAAGAGCGGAGAGGCGCCGAACTCAGGGCTAAGAGGGACGAGGACGAGCGGAAGCGGCGCCAGGAGGAGCAGAAGCGCCGCGAGGAGGAGGAGGTGTTCCGGCGCAAGCAGGCAAGGGCAGCCAGCGCCAGCACGGCCTCCCATGCGCAGGTGGGCCCCCAGCCCGATAGCTCTTCTTCTTCCCCGGCCCAGGCAGCCCCCCCTCTTCCTCCAGCTCGGACCCCTTGCGAGCGTGTGGGTCCACGGGAGCTCTTGCACTGTGGGTGTAGAGCAGTGTCCTTTCTCTCCCCCCCCTTTCTGAAGGCTCTGGGACTTGGTCTGGGTGGGGGTGCTCTTTGGAAGAAAGTGGGGGCCTTTTTTGGGGGGGGGGTTCTTTTTTTTTTTGAATTTGCATTTTATTTATTTGTTAACATTCTTATATTACATCGGTAAACGTCATATTACATTACAGGACTTACTGTAATATAATTTCCAACACGTATACAAAAAAAAATTATGGTAAACGTCATATTACATTACAGGACTTACTGTACTATAATTCCCAACATGTATACAAAAAAAATTTATGGGACGCGGGTGGTGCTGTGGGTTAAACCACTGAGCCTAGGGCTTGCCGATCAGAAGGTCAGTGGTTCGAATCCCCACGACAGCGTGAGCTCCCGTTGCTCAGTCCCTGCTCCTGCCAACCTAGCAGTTCGAAAGCACGTCAAAGTGCAAGTAGATAAATAGGTACTGCTCTGGCGGGAAGGTAAACGGCATTTCCGTGCGCTGCTCTGGTTCGCCAGAAGCGGCTTAGTCATGCTGGCCACATGACCCGGAAGCTGTACGCCGGCTCCCTTGGCCAGTAAAGCCTGACGTATTAGCATTGGGCTGTTGTGTCTACTATTTGGCCTTCATAGGATAGACTGTCAACGGTGGTATATACGCTCATATTTTGCTAGTTGGGGTTGGGTGGAACAGGGGATATCGATTATAGGGCAGGCTTCTCTAGGTCGATATGGGACACTGCCAAGTCCTTTGAGTTTCAAGTTTTTCACTTGTAGTTTTCTGGCGGAAAGTACTGTATAGGTAACTATCAATGTTCAGGGCTTAGCATAGTAGGGTATGTAATCCTAGTTTGTTTCTAAGCTTTTGTGTGGAGTTAATTTCCTCTCTCCTCTTCCTCCAGCTACCCTCTTCCTCGTCGTGGGGCCAGCAGTCCGTGAACAGCTCTTCTTCCACCCAGAACAGCTTCAGCATCTCGGATATCCAGAAACTGGGGGACGTGCGGGCCTTGCGGGAAGAGGTGAGCCCTGCTCTGGTGCGGGTTTTTGGGATTCCCGGGCGCCAGGCTCACTTCTCGCCCTCCCTTCTTGACGCCTCTCCTCCCCCCCCCCAAGTGCCGCCACCAGGAGCTCCTGAAGCTGATCCAGCAGCAGCAGAACTCTCACCCGCTGTGGTCCAAGCAGAACGTCTCCATGAAGGCCCTGCTGGAGCTGCAGCAAGAGTCCGAGAGGCACATGCAGAAACAGCAGCAGAGGGCGCAGCAGAGAGCCGTGAGTCAGCCCCTCCCCTGCTCCCCCCCCCGGGGGGGGGGCGGCAGCTTGAGAGGACCCAGCCAGGCGAAGGAAGGAAGGAATAAGAATAAGAATTTATTATTTGTACCCCGCCCATCTGGCTGGGTTTCCCCAGCCACTCAGGGTGGCTTCCAACAAAGTATAAAAACACATCAAAATGTCACACATCAAAAACTCCCCTGAACAGGGCTGCCAGTTTACCTGTGTAAAGGGCCTTCGATGATGGCGTACTGAGTTTCCCCAGCCGCTCTGGGCTGCTTCCAACAAAGTATAAAAACACCACAAGGCATCAATCATTAAAAGCTTCAATAAACAGGGCTGAGACCCTCCCTGCCCGCAGACTGTCTCTCCAGAGTGGTGCACGCTCTGGTTATCTCCCGCTTGGACTACTGCCATGCACTCTGCGTGGGGCTACCTTTGAAGGTGATCCAGAAACTACTAATCCAGAATACGGCAGTCAGACTGGGGACTGGGAGACCACATAACACCGGTCTTGAAAGACCTACATTGGCTCCCAGTACGTTTCCGATCACAATTCAAAGTGTTGGTGCTGACCTTGAAAGCCCTAAACAGCCTCGGTCCAGTAGACCTGAAGGAGCGTCTCCACCCCCATCATTCAGCCCAGACACTGAGGTCCAGCTCCGAGGGCCTTCTGGCAGTTCCCTCCCTGCGAGAAGCCAAGTTACAGGGAACCAGGCAGAGGGCCTTCTCGTAGTGGCGCCCTCCCTGTGGAACGCCCTCCCACCAGATGCCAAAGAGAATAATAACTACCAAACTTTTAGAAGACATCTGAAGGCAGCCCTGTTCAGGGAAGCTTTTAATGTTTAACAGACCGCTGTATTTTAATACTCTCTGTTGTAGGCCGCCCAGAGTGGCTGGTGAAACGCAGCCAGATGGGCAGAGTATAAATAATAAATTCTATTCTATAAGTAATTTATTATTATTATTATTATTATTTTATTATTATTAATATTGCAGCAGCAGCTGTGTTGGGTTTGGGCTTCTGCAAACAGGTTCACGCTTCTCTCTTTCCCCCCTCAGCACGGCGGCCATAGTCTGACCAGCCTCCCGTCGCAGTGGGGGGCTGACTCAAGCCCACTGTGGGGCGGCCACGAGAAGAACAGCTCCATCAGCCTCTGGGAGGAGAGCATGAAGAACGCTGGCCCCCTGGCCCGGAGCCTGGGCTTGAAGAACAGCCGCAGCAGCCCGTCCCTGGGGTGAGCAGCGGGGCGGGCGGGCGGTGGGGCTTGGCCAGGGGAGAGGGGCAGGATCCGAGCTCACACCCCCCCCCCCCGGTCTCCTCCTTTTCAGGGACACGTACAACGCCTCCTGTCGTCAGAGCCGGAAGAAGACGGACGAGGAGGAGAAGCTGCTGAAGCTGCTTCAGGGAATCCACAAGCCGCAGGACGGTTTCACACAGTGGTGTGAGCAAATGCTCCATGCCCTCAATACCACCAGCAACCTTGATGGTATGGGGGCAGGCGGGAGGGGGAGGGGGGAGAAGAGGAAGAGGAGGGACGGCAGGGCAGGGGCCCCCCCTCCCCCCCCAGGCTGCCCCGGGGTGGATCGGAAGGAGGGTAGCGCAGGCCCAGAGGCAGGCGGTCAAGAAAAGCCCAGACCTCGGCGGGGGTTGGGATAGATGACCCCCCGGTGTCCCCTCCAGCTCCACGATGAAGCTGTTTTTGGTGCCAGCTTTTAGCAGCACAGTTAGGGGCGGGAGGGGGCGGTTTTGACGGCACCTGCGTGGATCCTTGCTTCGCGCATGGAAGAGGGTGGAGGCAGGTTGTGAATACAGGCACCCCCCCCAAAAAAAGCTGGAAATTCAGAGGGAGAGACACCCGCGCAGCCTCAGCAAAGCCCTGTTACACCTCTGCCTCACGAGGAGACCCTCCCTGGAGCCCAAAGGGGGGCATCCTCTTCAGGCTCCAGGGAAGCCCTCCTTGCGAGTTGGAAGCACTGCGAGGTGGGCTCAAACCTCCCAAATTTATGCCCATTTTGCATAAACGGGGAGCACCTGTAAGGAACGGGAAGAAATAAAGCATGTTTTTAAAAGCAGTCGCCCCACAAAGACTGCATGTATACAGTCCTTGGGTTACAGCCGCTTCAGGTTGCGTTTTTTTGGGCCACGGGCCGCCGAAACCTGGAAGTACGGGTTACTTCCAGGTTTCGGCAGTCGCGCATGTGCAGAAGCGCTACATCGCACTTTGCACATGCGCAGAAGCGCCAAATCCAGTATACCTGAAGGAGCGTCTCCACCCCCATCGTTCAGCCCGGACACTGAGGTCCAGCTCCGAGGGCCTTCTGGTGGTTCCCTCCCTGCGAGAAGCCAAGTTACAGGGAACCAGGCAGAGGGCCTTCTCGGTGGTGGCGCCCGCCCTGTGGAACGCCCTCCCACCAGATGTCAAAGAGAACAACAACTACCAGACTTTTAGAAGACATCTGAAGGCAGCCCTGTTTAGGGAAGCTTTTAATGTTTAACAGACCACAGTATTTTAATATTTTTTTGGAAGCCGCCCAGAGTGGCTGGGGAAGCCCAGCCAGATGGGTAGGGTATAAATAAATTATTATTATTATTATTATTATTATTATTATTATTATTATTATTATTAAAAATCACAACCCGGCATGCGCAGACGTGGGTTGCAAACGTGCATTCCGCACAGATCACGTTTGCAACCCGAGCGTCGCCTGCACATAGAAAAACGCAAAGAAATAAAAGCCAAGGCTCTTCCCCCTTGTTCCGCCTATCCTGGCCTTGCTGTGTTCTGCTGGGAATCATTTGCAGGTGGGAGGGAGGGTTGATGTGTTCTCCCCCTCTTTCCATGCATCTGTGTAGGGAAGGTTGGGAATCCCCCCCCCCCTTTACCCTGCGATAGGATGTGGCAATATCTTCTTTCTCCTCTTCTCTCTTCCGCCATCCTCTCCCCCCACCCCCCAAAACACCACCCCAACCCAGTCCCCACTGTGGTGGCCTTCCTGAAGGAGGTGGAGTCTCCGTACGATGTCCACGACTGCATCCGCTCCTACCTGGGAGACACGGTGGAAGCCAAAGAGTTTGCGAAGCAGTTCCTGGAGCGCCGTGCCAAGCAGAGAGCCAGCCAGCAGCGGCAGCAGCAGCAGGTGAGCGGCCCTCGGTTGCGGGAACTGGCCATCCATCTCCCACCCCCAGGTGTCAACATATGCAGGAGAGGGCAAGGGAAGTCCAGCCCAGGTCACGTTTGACTGGAGAACAGGCAGCTCCCCAAAAAACAGCAAGGTTTGGTTGGGTTGCCATGTTTTGAAGAGCAAAAAACTGGACGCATTTGCCGACGTCTGCTTACCTGCGGATCGCTGGCAACACTCGTTTTAAATACCGTATTTTTCGCTCCATAAGACACACTTTTTTCTTCCTAAAAGTAAGGGGAAATGTCTGTGCGTCTTACGGAGCGAATGCGTGGTCCCTGGAGCCGAATTGCCCAGGGGCAAAAAGCAGACCATGCTCTCTTTTTTTGAAAGAGGGAAGGGGGTGTTGAAACAAAGCCGCTGATCAGGGAGAGAGATAAGGGGCACTAGAGATAAAGGAGGCTGCCTGGAAGGGGGAAGGTAAGGACAGCAAACTTGCAAAGGGGGGAAACAGGAAGACCAAAGCAATAAGGAGAGAAATTAGAAGAAAAGGAGGAGCAAAAAACTCTCCAGCTAAGGAAAAGACACTAAGGCAAACGAGGGAAGGGAGTGTTGAAAGATGGGATCGGGAGGGAGATAAGGGACGCTAGCAATAAAGGAGGCTGCCTGGGAGGGGGAGGTAAAAGCACATGGACCCTCAGGATTTTTGCATTGGGTCACCCCAAATTCACCATCGGATCACATAGCATGTCCATTGCTACAGCCTGCACCAAAAAAATCATGCATCCACTGTTTCCTGGGGCCGCAGTGGTGCAAAAACGTGGTTACAAAGCACGGATCCACGTGGATCCTCAGGATTTTTGCATTGGGTCACCCCAAATTAACCATCAGATCACATGTCTGTGGCCACAGCATGAACCACAAAAATCATACATCCACTGTTCCATTCAGAATATTTTTTTTCTTGTTTTCCTCCTTTAAAAACTATGTGCGTCTTATGGAACGAAAAATACGGTATATAGGATATAGAATCTCTGATATATTGCTAGTAGCAACGTTCTTAACTGTCAACATAATAATAATAATAATAATAATAATAATAATAATAATAATACATATTGCTCCCTCACTTGCCACATGAAAGTATTTGGGCTCACATCAGCACGCACAGAACAATTTATTAAGCTGGTTAACATACGTCTGGGCTCTCCTTAAGGGTGGGGCATGTTAACTCTCGCCCTCCCAGGCTCCTCCTCCAAGATCTTGTAGGTGAGCCAGAGTCCTTTCAGTTCAGCCGCAAGAGAAGGGATTTATACAGTAGGTAGGGAGTTTAAGATGCTGCTCTGTTGTGATTCTCTGCTCCAGACTAGCTTAGCCTGGCGCCTTAGATCTGAGTCACTAGCAAAATTTTCTTGGGTTACTGCAGACAAAAAAATCAAGCAGAAAAACCCGGACATTTTGCCAGATTTTAAAAATCCGCCCGGACAGAAGTTTTAATCCTGAAAAAGAGGGTGTGTCCAGTAGCCCTTTAAAGTCTCGGCTGATAGGGTGCCCCAGTGGTCTGGCTCTCGGCTGCCTGCACTGAAGCCCGTCAGTTACCGTATTTTTCGCTCTATAGGACGCACCGGACCATAGGAGGGGGAGAACAGGGGGGGAAATTCTCCCCCTCTCTGCTCAGCACCCCTTCAGCAAAGCAACAGGAGAAACGGGGCCCCTTCCATTTCTCCTCCCGCTTTGCTAAAGGGGTGCTGCGCAGAGAGGGAAAACTGTGCAGTGCCCCTCCAGCGAAGCGAAGCCAGGAGAGAAAGAGGGATCTGTGTGCACCAACCCCTCTCACTCTCCAGGCTTCAAGCGGCTATCCGCAAGCCTTCGGAGCTCAGCGGGAACTCCTGCTGCGGTCCGAAGGCTTGCTGATAGCTGCCTGAAGCCCCAGGAGCGCAGCGGGAGTTCCCTGCAATCCAGGGGCTTCAGGCGGCTTCAGTGAAAGCAACGCGAAGCCTCTGGAGCATGGGGGGAGCGCTCCCTCTGCGCTTCGGAGGCTTCGCGTTCTATTGCTGAAGCCAAGGAGCCTGCATTCGCTCCATAGGACGCGCACACACACACCCTTCATTTTTGGAGAGGAAAAAGTGCGTCCTATAGAGCAAAAAATTCGGTACTCCTCACTCCTTCACCCGAAGATCACTGGGTGGTTCACAACGTAAGAACGCAAAATGCACAATAAAAACAGAAGCAAAAACGAAAGCCCCCCCAAACTCTGTTAAAAGGACCTGGAGTGTTAAATCAGCCGAGCGTCTGGCTTTGCGCCCTGGGCGATTTTATCTGGTCTCACTTCAAGCCATGTCCTTTTGTATACCTGAAGGAGCGTCTCCACCCCCATCGTTCCGTCTGGACACTGAGGTCCAGCTCCGAGGGCCTTCTGGCGGTTCCCTCCCTGCGAGAAGCGAGGCTACAGGGAACCAGACAGAGGGCCTTCTCGGTGGTGGTGCCCACCCTGTGGAACACCCTCCCTTCAGATGTCAAGGAAATAAGCAGCTATCCTATCTTTAAAATACATCTGAAGGCAGCCCTGTTTGGGGAAGCTTTTAATCTTTGATGCATTATTGTATTTTAGTGTTTTGTTGGAAGCTGCCCAGAGTGGCTGGAGAAACTCAGCCAGATGGGTGGGGTATAAATAAATTATTATTATTATTATTATTTATTAATTTATTTATTATTATTTTGTGTTCCTCACAGGAAGCCTGGCTGTCCTCCAGCAGCCTGCAGTCCCTCTTCCAGTCCAACCACAGCCCCAAGGCCCCGTCCTTCGAGAACAGCCAAGCCGCCAAGATCAAGAGGCGCCCGATGATGCTTCACGCGGACCCCAGCATCCTGGGTGAGAGGCCTGGCGGGGGGCGAGCCCTGGGCCTCCGGAGATGGAGGGAAAGGGGGGCTGGGACTGGGGCTCCTGTGGGGTAAGGGAAGGGGAGCCAGGTAGTGGGGACCATAGCTGTCAACTTTCAGATTTGAAAACAAGGGATCGGCAGCCTCCCCTGTCCCGGGGACAGTCTACAGGATATCTAACAATCCAGGATAGCAGCGGGAAGCAGCACTGGAATAAGGGAATTTCCCACAAAAAAAGGGAAGGTTGACAGCTATGGTGGTCACCCCCTTCCCCCTCGAAACCCCTACCCCAAGGGAGGGTCCCTAAAACTCTCACCCCAGGGTCCTTAACCCAGTTTTGTCTGCTCCAGTTCTGTTCCCTTAATTCCTGTAGGGCTGTGGTTTCCAGCATGGGGCACACACCCCATAGGGGGGCGATTTGATTTTTAAGGGGGGGGGGAATTTGGAAGCTTGTTTAGACTATGGTTACCAGATTTTTTTCAGTGAATCCGGGGGCACTTTTTTTTTTTTTGAAGTTGAGTAGCAACAGGGAGTCAGTACAGTGGTACCTCGGGTTAAGTACTTAATTCGTTCCAGAGGTCCGTACTTAACCTGAAACTGTGAAGCACCACTAATGGGGCCTCCCGCTGCCACCGGAGCATGATTTCTGTTCTCATCCTGAAGCAAAGTTCTTAACCTGAAACACTATTTCTGGGTTCGCGGAGTCTATAACCTGAAGCGTCTGTAACCCAAAGTACCACTGTAGTGGCGATGGTGAGGCAAAAGACCCTGGGCCCAAGCACACATGCATATTGTATAAAGGTGCAAAGCCCTTCTTTTGCACCCTGTGAAACATAAATCCGCAGTTTTTTTAAAAACTGGGCAATGGCACGCCGCACGCCCATGACTCCTGAGCCTTCCCCGATCTCCTGCCCCCTTTATTTTGACAGATCAGGGGAGGCCCTGGAGTGACGGGCAGGTGGCCATTGCCCAGGAGGGGCCAGCCTGGTAGCGCAGTTGGCTCTGGCGGGCGCCACAGCAGCGAGCATCTCCTGAAGCCAGCCAGAGCCAACTGCGCTACCAGCCTGGCTCCGGGCGGCTGAGGCTGCCACTGCCACGTTTCCTGGGGATAGATTTGCAAATCCGGGGGTGGGATTTGCCCGGGGACAGATTTGCAAACCCGGGGACTGTCCCCGGGAACCGGGGATGTCTGGTAACCCCAGATTAGACCAAGTTGATGGCCTTTTAGGCTTCCTCCACGTGAATAGGAGTTCACTTTTTGAATAACAAGAATCGCTGTATTTTCCCGTGCATAAGACTATACAGTCATACCTCGGGTTACAGCCGCTTCAGGTTGCGTTTTTTCAGTTTGCGGACTGCCGAAAACCGGAAGTAAAGGTCACTTCCGGGTTTCGGCAGTCACGCATGCGCAGAAGCGCCGAATCGCAACCCGCGCATGCGCAGACGCGGCTTGCGAACGTGCACTCCGCACAGATCACATTTCCCCCCCAATTTTTTAAGTTTAGAACTGGGGCTCGGCTTATACGCGGAATGTTGCAATTATTTATTTCTTAATTCTGGGCTCAAAAAACAGGGGTCGTCTTACATATGGGGGCGTCTTACACATGGAAAAATACGGTACAGTGGTACCTCGGGTTACATACGCTTCAGGTTACAGACTCCGCTAACCCAGAAATAGTACCTCGGGCTAAGAACTATACTTCAGGATAAGAACAGAAATTGTGCACTGGCGGTGCGGCAGCAGCAGGAGGCCCCATTAGCTAAAGTGGTGCTTCAGGTTAAGAACAGTTTCAGGTTAAGTACGGACCTCCGGAACGAATTAAGTACTTAACCCGAGGTACCACTGTATATATCACAGGGGGCATCAGGATTTTTAGAGATGCTTCGGTGGGGCACGCCCCCAGAAAAGTTGGGAACCACTGCTATGGGCTTCCAGGACGGGAAGGGGAGGGAGTGGTTGGGGGGGCAAAAGGATGGGTCAGATAGATTTCGGGGGGGGGGTGCTGTCCTCCTGCCTGACGGGACTTGTCTTCCTCTTCCAGGTTACGCTCTTCACGGCTCCTCGAGCGAGCTGGAAACGGTGGAGGACTACTGATTCACAGCAATAGGAATATCTCTTCGTTTTCATCTCTCTGCGTCTATATCTCTTTTCTCTTTCTCTCTCTATCTCTGCCGCTGCTGCCTTGATCTAACCAATTTCAGTCTCGGCTGAATGTGCACTGCAAGAGAGGCGGCCAGGTGCCCCCATCCCAATCATCACCCCCCCTTCGCCTCCAGGACCGGAGGTCGGAAGTAGTGGGGAGGGAGCGGTCAGTGGCGGCAACGGTCAGTTGGACACCGGCCAGGAGGAGGATGTTGAGCACTTGTTTCCTTACAAGAAAAAAACAAAAATAAGCACCTTAACGAACAAAAACTTTTTTTTTTTAATGCCGATGCACTTTATCTAAGAAAAGAAAAAAGAACTTTTTTTTACAGCGACTTGTTAAAAAGGAAAAAGGAAAAAAAAAAGGAAAAAAAGAAATTTTTTTTTTTGCAATCGCAGAAGATGTTTTTTTTTTCTATATACATATATATAAAGAAAATCGTTAAAAAAACCTACAAAAATTTTTATCTTTGAGAAGAAAACACTTATTTTTCACACGGGGATAAGTTTTCAGAAAACAAAAAAAACGTGAATGGCAATTTCACAAAAGGCTTGATATAAAAAAGATTTATAAGACAAAAAAAAACTTGAAGAAATGCACTTAGGAAAAAAAAGGAACTGTGTTGTTGTTTTTTTTACCATTGTTTGGATAACTATATATATATATATAAATATAAATATATACATTTGTGTAAATACTGTTCAGACTTGCCCCGCACAGTATATATATTTTCTCTTACGAAGAGGCCATTTTTTATAAGACTTTTTTCTTCTGTTGTTGTTCTTGTCGTCATTTTTTTTAAAAAAGAAAATTGCACAAATGCCTACCCTTTACCCCCGCCCTCCCGCCCTCTGGACATTACAATTCTATCTGTGTTTTTTTTGTGGATTGTTTTTTTTTTATAATCAAAGGGAAAAAAGGAGGAGGGGGAAAAAAAAGAGAACTTTGCAAAAAGAGTAATTTTACACTAACGTCGAAGCGGGTTTGCTCGTACCAGAAGCTGCTTTTGCTCTGCAAACTCGACCCCAAGAATTCCTGCCGGCTCCGGAAGAAACCTTCTGGCTTCATGATCCAAGGAATCCCGCAAAGCGAAGAGCCTTCCTTTTTCTCAAAAGCCGCCTTTTTCGAAATCTCCCCACCTGCGAATTACCGTAGAAACCTTTTCTTTCCTGCGTGCTACAGAAGGCGACGTGTTTTCCCCCTGTTCTGCATGTCTGCATGAGATGCACTTTTTTTTTCCATTCTGAGATATAAGGAGAGGAAGGGAAAAACTCCGAAGGGAGAATTGGGGGCGCGCGTTGTGAGTCTTCTGGGGTTTTTGTGCCCTTTTTTTTTAACGTGTACACAGTTGAGAATCAAATCGTTATTGAAAGTGTTGTCTCCCCCCCCCCTCATTTTGTTGTTTCGAGGAGAAAAAGACCTGAGTTTATTTACCGACGTCAGGAACTCTCTCTCCCTGGTGCACTCAGAGCAGAATTGAATGTATTGCATCCTCGGGCGACAATTTCGAAGCTGCAGAACCACGTTTATTCTCCCCAAGCCCCAAAAGCTGCCTGTTACAAGATGGTGTTTCAAGAGCAACAAAGCGCTGTTTGTAAGGGGGGCGGCGGATGTGCTTCCTTCTTAAAATCTCACTTTAAAACAAGGAAGCCACCGCCAAGGTCTTATTTGCGGTCTCCCACTCTTGGGAGAACCGGCGTTTTTAAGACTAAACTCTTCCCCCCTTCCACACACACACACGCACCCCGATTTAGGGAGCTGACAATTTGGGGTGTGCTTTTCCTGTGCATATGTAGCTGTGGTTGTGCTTGTGTGTGTGTGTGTATATATATATATATATAGTATATTTACAGATGATAACGTTTTATATCTATATATATATATATAATGCTTGAACAGAGATTTTTGTGAGCTCGCAAGGAACTTAATTTTTTGTTCTGTTTACAATCCTCCCCACGCGGGTGGGGGGTGTCGCTGGGTGCACACATGGTACTACTTGGAAGTCAGAACCCCCAGAAATGGCGGGGGGCGGCCAGGGGTCATAGGAAACCAATTTCCCTGCTCCCCCCCCCCTTCTTAAGCCCCCCCACCCAACCTCTCTTTATAACCTCCCTTTCACGGAGACTCACAGGTTGAGGCCGCAGGGAGACCCTCATCGTCTTCCGCACCTCGCTGGTAAACGTGTGTGTCGTTGCAAAAGCCTACCTGCTCTTGTTAATTTATTTTTTTGGGGGGGTGGGCTTATTGTTGCAAACGCCCCTGGCCCAAGGGTGCCTCTCGCTCGGTCGCGCCAAGGTCTCGGAGGTGCTCGTGCCATTGGCTCCTCCTCTCTGTGGCATTGTGCGTTTTTTTTTTAAGGCAGGGTGTGTGTGTGTGGAAAGGGGGGGGGAGAAATCCTTTAAACGAACCCGGCTTTCCAGCCGCGACGCAAGCGACAAAAAATACACACACACACACCCCCTCGGGAAACAGTCCCGCGCTCATGACCAAAACGCTGGAAGCCCCATCGTCTTTTTTTTGTTTTCAGTCTTCTGGTGTTCCGTATTTTATGTGAACGTTTGCGCAAGACCACAAACTCGGAAGGATCGATTTTGTGTGTGTGTGTGTTGTTTTGATAAGCCCCCCCCCACTTAAATACTGTGATGTTTTTTAATGGTCCCTGTGTTACAAGACAGGAGGACGACCCTCTCCGCCTCTCTCTCTCTCTCTCTCTCAAAGTAGGAAGGAAGAAGGCTGCTCGCGAAGACTTGGTACCATTTCACCCTCTCCTCATTTATTTTTTGCCCTGGGGGGGGGGGCGGAGAAGGATATTGCCTCAAGAATGTATTTTAGGAAAGCTGCTTCCTTTGCCAATCAAGGGCTGTTATCGTCGTCAGACCCTCGTATCAATCGCTCGCTTGCAAAACGGGGGGCTTTGTGTGTTGGGGACGGGTCTTTCCCCTTCCCGCACCGTCCTGTCATATAATTTTTTGTGTGTCCTGTTGGGATATTTCCTTCCCCCCCCTTTCTTTGTTCCTTTTGCACCGAAACCTCGGGACGGGGTTGCGAACTGTAATAATCCTAAGACTTTTCTGTTCCTTCGTGCATTTCTTTTTATCAAGGTACGGGCAAAGTTTACAAAAAGAAAAAAAAGAACTGGCTTTGTGGCAGCGGGAGACTCCTCAGCCCTGACCTGTAATCCGGGGGGGGGGGTCCTTTGTTGTTGTTGTTTTGGGGGGGTTTCAAAAGTAGAATGACAGAGACGCAGCCCCTTCCTCTCTTGACTGGAGGAAACGCCTGCCCAGCTCTTTAGAATAATATTATTTTCCCCCAGTCTGTGCGAGAGACTGTGAGTGAAATGGGATGCGTTCCCCGTCCGCGAAAGCGATCGGCGGATTTGCCGCCCCCCCGCCCCCCACCTCTTAAGCATCTTCAATTGCATAAACGCTTGATTTCTCCCACACGCAGAACCTGTTTTGTGTGCGCATGCATTTGTGCGCAAACTTTTGCCTTATCAGTTTATAAGGGGGGGCCCCCAAAAAATGACCTTCAACCACCTGTTGGTCTTGGGGTGTGTGTGTGTGTGTTTGTGTGTGTTGTTCTCCCAGTATTATCAATGGGTGTTTTTTCTTTAAAAAAAATATTAAAAACCCCGAGCAATAAGGAGAATAAAAAAAAAGAAGAATTGTAGCACATGAAGAAGCTGGGAAAAGGTTTTAATTCCAGCTGTTAATTGGGACGGTGGAGGGGGGGGCTATTCGTGCTTAGGAGGGGGGCCCCAAACCCCTTCTTCCCCCCACCCCAAATTTACGTGGGGTTTTTGTTGCTGTGTTTTTCGAGAGGAAATCCACCAAATGTGAAGATGGTAGAAAGGGGTTGTGCTTTGGGGGCCGGGGGGGGGGCGCAACCCCACAGCCGCCCCTACAGTGGGACTCCTCTTCCTCCGCCTTTGCCCCCCCCCGGAGGAAAGAGTCCGATATCTGATGCCAGTTTCGCTCTACATAAGACAATGTTTTGGGTTTTTTGTGTGTTTATAAGACACAAGTACTTCCTTCCTTCCTTAGTCGTAGCAACAGCAGCATCAATGCCTTTCTTTAACTGATATATATATATATTTGTGTGTATTTTGGTCTGGTGGGGGGGCAACCATTTGGAATGTGACTATGAATGTAATAAGTGCTGGGTTCAACCTCCCCTGCCTTCCAGTGTGGGAGGGCTATGTGTTGAGGTTTTTTCTTTTATTGGTATGTGTGTTTGCTTTGGGGGAACTTGGTTTTAATTTTCTCCACTTTACCGGGTGCCAGAAGGGACGGCAGAGTCCCGCGCGTTGGGGGGGGAAAGGGAATGGATCGCTTTGCAACGTCGGCCGCTGGGATGGGGGAGACAGAAGGAGACGGAGGGATGCTCTGCGTCTCGGTTTGGCCATTTTTGGGGAAGATCTCAGAAAAGAGCGTCACTCCCCTTTCTGCCGCGGCGTCCCAAACCCTCGCCGTTCCCAAAATTAGCGAAAAGCTTTGCGGGGTGGTTGTTTTTCCGTTGTTGCGTTTTCC
The DNA here is from genome assembly GCF_027172205.1 of Podarcis raffonei. NCBI lineage: Eukaryota > Metazoa > Chordata > Lepidosauria > Squamata > Lacertidae > Podarcis > Podarcis raffonei. Next base: position 53,988,169 of record NC_070614.1, on the reverse strand, counting down.
CCGATGCCTTAAATTGTACAAATTGACTTGCTTCTGGGGAGGGGCGAGATTTCTGGCGGCGGCGGCGGCGACCTCTTTCTGTTCCGGTGGGTGGGTGTGCTTCGATCGGGGAGTGTGTGTGTATGCGTGCATTATTATTATTTTTTTGTCTCAAAGCCTCTTGAGCCAGCCAAAGGGGTGTTAGAACTTGTGCCAGCTCTGAGCAGCGCGAGGGTTTGGGGAGGGGGTGCTGCGAAGCTGGAAAAGAGCCGCCGCCCGGACGCCTGGGTCCCCCGCACGCGGTTTCCGCTCGGCACAGGGGCCGGCGGGAGACGAGCGAGGGGGCTCGCCTGCTTCTACGTTGGCAGAAGGCGGACGGTCGGGGTGGCAGTGGATCTGTGCAACCTTCCCACCCTCCTCTGGACTCTTGGGTTCGGATCCTGCTCGACTCCTTTTGTTTTTCATGCTTCTAGCCCTCATCAGCCAAGGGTTGGCTAGAGGCCCATCTACCTCGCCCCTCCTGCTGCTGCTGCTGCTGCTGCCGTCGGCGCGGAGAAGAGACCCTCCTTCTCCTCTCAAGTATTACACGAAACTGTGATGGGGCGTACTTGGCCTCCCAGCTCCTACTGAGAGTGGAAACATGTTTACAGACTCGAGCTTTTTCCGATTTGTTTTGTTGTGTGTGTGTATATTTCCCCCCGCCTCCGGTGCGAAATCGGCACGGACTTGAAACTCCGAGAGATGGGGGAATCTCCCCCCCCCCCGAACTTTGTGGTTCGCTGAATGTTAAGGGCGGTCGCCGCCCGAGGACTTAACTTCTTCACTGGAGGGGCAAGCTTCTCTCTCGGCCAGCTGCCCGCAGGACTCCTGGGTTCCTCTGCCGCCTCTGCAAAGAGAGCGTCCCCCCCGTGGGGCGTCGGACGGAGCCACGGCAGCCGAGGAAGACGATTACGAAAGGAGTTAAAAGACTCTTTCCCCCACTACCCGGACTTCTTTTTGTAGCTTCTGACCCCCCCAGGTGCAAAACGTGGCGGGGGGGTGAACGCTTCCACCCCTCTTGTTTCAAGTGGGGGGGGTGGAGGCAGGACTGTTAAGCTTCTATTCCTGGGCCTTAAGTTTGGGGGGTTCTCTTTGCTGTACATAATTGCCAGCACCCCCTCCATTTTTGTTATGCGCCTCTCCTCTGGAAAAAGACGTAGGAACTGTCTGGCTTTTCAATTAGGGGTTATATGTATAAATATTCATGGGTGTTAAAGATGCCAAATCCCCTTCGCCCCCGCCCCTTTCTGTACAATATTCCCCCCCCAAAAAAATGCATCTTTTGTAAATAACAAAAGTTTTTCTCTTTCACCCTGCAAAGTTTGCAAGGAAATAAAAGCTTAGATGGTTGTGGAACCGGCTGCTGACTTCCTAGATTTGGACGGCGCTCCTTCCAGGTTGGCCCAGCGATCCGAAGCCCTCGTCCCTCTTCAGTCCACGGCGGGGCCTTTCGTTTCGTCATTTTTGTCCATCTCGCGCCGTTCGATTTTTAAAAAGGCCTCGGAGTGGTTTGCAAGAAACGAAACCATCCCTGAAAAGATTACCAGCCACGGTTCAAAACATGCAGTTCGTTAAAATTCTTAAAGCAGGTTAAAATTCACACTGACCTAAGCATCTGGGCAGGCTTCTCTAAAACTTTTTAGCAGGCCTCCAAAAAGCTTACAGCGAAGGGCTCTGCTTGATATCAGTAGGCAGGGAGTTCCAAAGTGCGCAGGCCACATGAAACCATAATGGAGTTTATGTATACGTCGCCACACCTCCCATTGCCCCAGTGTCTTGTAAGCCAGGGCTGATGGGATTTGTAGTCCGAAGCACACCCCAAGGGCACCGGGCTGGCGAGGGCTCTTTGGCCCTGCCATGAGGCAGGATGAGGCTCCTGCCTCGGGCGGCGAGTGCTGAAGGACAGGGCAAGTGGTCGGCAGCTGGTAGTAGTAATTATTATTTATACCCCGCTCATCTGGCTGGGTTTCCCCAGCCACTCTGGGCGGCTTCCAAGAGAATATTAAAATACAATAATCTATTAAACATTAAAAGCTTCCCTAAACAGGGCTGCCTTCAGAGGTCTTCTAAAAGTCTGGTAGTTCTTGTTCTCTTTGACATCTGGTGGGAGGGCGTTCCACAGGGCGGGTGCCACCTCCGAGAAGGCCCTCTGCCTGGTTCCCTGTAACTTGGCTTCTCGCAGGGAGGGAACCGCCAGAAGGCCCTCAGAGCTGGACCTCCATGTCCAGGCTGAACGATGGGGTTGGAGACGCTCCTTCAGGTATCCTGGGCCTTTGAGGCCGTTTAGGGCTTTCAAGGTCAGCACCAACACTTTGAATTGTGCTCTGAAATGTGCTCTGAGGCAATGCAGATCTCAGGACTGGTGTTACGTGGTCACGGCCGCTCCCAGTCCCCAGTCTAGCTGCCGCATTCTGGATTAGTTGTAGTTTCTGGGTCTCCTTCAAAGGTAGCCCCACGTAGAACGCATGGCAGTAGTCCAAGCGAGAGATAACCAGAGCATGCACCACTCTGGCCAGACAGTCCGCTGTTAGGGGAGCATGTGGTACCCCATTAAGCAGACCCTTGGCCTCGGGCGCAGTGGAGCCCCTGCCCCATGGCAAAGAGCGTGCCATCTGCCAGCCCAGTTGCTTTGCACGTGAAATGGTGGAAGGCTCATAGAATTGCAGAGTTGGAAGGGACCTTGAGTGTCAACCTAGTCCAGCCCCAGCTGTGCAGGAATCCTGCAAATGCCATGCACCCTTCTGGTTAACAGCCAAATACACACTGTGTGTCTGTTGTTTTTAAAGACCTATAGTGCAAATTACCTGCTTTGGCAAGCAAACGTGAACCGAAGATGCACTGTCAGTAATTTCACTTGCAGGCCTTCTTATAAGGAAGAAACCTGTTTTATTTTGGGGTGAACATTAGGAACAAAACAAGGCTGTTCTTACTACGGTGCCCTTTATCAGTTCTGCTAAATTGGCTGAGCTGGAACTGGGAAATGCGTTGGCACCGGCAAGCCTGGTGCTTTGGGGGTCTTTTCAGGCTAAGAATTAAAGGGGGGCTTTTAGAGACAGTGAAAATGCAATACCCCATCTCATCTCGTCCTTCGCTTCAGGCAGCAAAATGCCTTTGGCCCGGCTCTTCTCTTTCCACCAAATGAACGTGAGGTGGGTGGACAGACTTTGTGGATCTAGTCACTCTGCACGTATACATTGCCAGGATTTGCCCATTATCCCTCCCCCCTCTTAAATTTTCTATTTATTTACTTTTACAAATTTATGATATTCTGGTTCAAGGGAGTTCTGCAACCACATCCATTCCAAGTGCAATTGCAATAATAAGTAAAGGTAAAGGTAAAGGTACCCCTGCCCGTACGGGCCAGTCTTGACAGACTCTAGGGTTGTGCGCCCATCTCACTCAAGAGGCCGGGGGCCAGCGCTGTCCGGAGACACTTCCGGGTCACGTGGCCAGCGTGGCATCGCTGCTCTGGCGAGCCAGAGCCGCACACGGAAACGCCGTTTACCTTCCTGCTAGTAAGCGGTCCCTATTTATCTACTTGCACCCGGAGGTGCTTTTGAACTGCTAGGTTGGCAGGCGCTGGGACCGAGCAACGGGAGCGCACCCCGCCGCGGGGATTCGAACCGCCAACCTTTCGATCGGCAAGCCCTAGGCGCTGAGGCTTTTACCCACAGCGCCACCCACGTCCTAATTGCAATAATAGATTTGCGCAAAAGCGTTTGTTGTAGCATTCAAATTTTGCTTTTCCTAACCTGGAATTTGCCATTTGCATTTCATTGTTTTCATCCTGCTAACCCCCCACAAGCCCAATATCATTTCCCTAAGTCAGTCACTGCCAGCTGCAGATCTTCTCAATCAAAACACATCACTTTATCCAACGGCTTTCCGTGCTTTAATTCCCATCCATCTTTTTTTGGGGAGGGGGCGTTGAATGTTCCTAACGCATTTTATAATGTATATAAAACAGAACAACTGTAGCAGATCAAAAACAGCTGTTCTTGCTAATCGGTTGAGTATCCTTCCATCATTGGCCCGTCCAGATTTAAGTGGGAGTTTATGGTAGACAAATATCACATCCAATTTGCAGGGGATTAAATAGTATACAGGATAGCAAGAAGTGTGGCAAACCTTTTAAATTAGATGTCTTGAAAGCTTTTGATTCTCCAAACTGGTCTTCTTTTTTAACTGAAGTATCAGAATGGTTTCTCTTTAGATTTAGGAGGTTCTTAAAAACTCTTTGCTAGTTGTATCGGGAAAGAACTGCCAGCATTGGACTAAAATGCCTTTGAAAATGGCATTCTTAAAATTAACTTTGCAAGGCTGCCCTGTCATCGCTGCCTTTTGCTCTTGTGACGGAGGATTCAGACATTAAGGGTTACGAAATTGCTGGTGCACAACATAAAACCGGTTTACTTGCAGATGTTCGCTCCCTTGATTTCAGAACCAGTTTCATCCGCTGCCGAGATGAAACATATAATAATAATTTATCATTTATACCCTGGTGTTTTATTAATTCAGACATCTATCGGGATTCTCAAATGACTAAACCCATTTATAAATTTAGCACCTAAAACCCACTTGCAAAAACTTGGCTTTTCTTTTTGAAACAAAATTGAGAAGTGTCAGCAAACTTTGCCGCCTCTGGACTATTTATGAACTAGTCCCAAAAGCAACTCTTAGTCTGGTGGGAGGACCCCGCCTATTAATATCCCTCTGTTGCGAGATCTATCCATTTATTCCTCTCTGTTCCTTAACCAGTTATTTAAGGGCCCTCTCTTATCCGGGATGCGGGTGGCGCTGTGGGTTAAACCACAGAGCCTAGGATTTGCTGATCAGAAGGTCAGCGGTTCGAATCCCTGCAACAGGGTGAGCTCCCGTTGCTCGGTCCCTGCTCCTGCCAACCTAGCAGTTCAAAAGCACATCAAGTGCAAGTAGATAAGTAGGTACCACTCCGGCGGGAAGGTAAACGGCGTTTCCGTGCGCTGCTCTGGTTTGCCAGAAGCGGCTTAGTCATGCTGGCCACATGACCCAGAAGCTGTACGCCGGCTCCCTTGGCCAGTAAAGCGAGATGAGCGCCACAACTCGAGTCGGCCACAACTGGACCTAATGGTCAGGGGTCCCTTTACCTTTCACTCTTATCCGGGAGAGGCAGTGTGGTGCAGTGGTTGCTGTCAGGCTGAGACCAGGGAGAGTCGCTGCCTCTCTTAGCCTAGCCCTCCTCGCAATACTGTTGTGTAGATTAAACGAGAGCACCCTGGAGGTCCTCTTGTGTGATAAAATTGCAATGAGTAAATGACCTTACCCTGTGAGCCATTAATTTGCCCCAGAGTCCTTGGCCAGGAACATTTATCAAAAGCCTTTTCTGGGCCGCTGTTCAGCAAGTCAGTTACTTTTGAATATAACTCTCTTAACAATTAATTGGACATAATAATTAATTGGTCATCTTCAGCAAGGCTTGCTTTGTATCCTTGAACGTTGTTTAATTTACCTAGAAGATGCAAGCGGTCCAGCCTTGCCGTTCGCAGCACTTATTTATTTTTTAAATGTGCAAGCGTTAGGATTGGTAACTTCTCAACCGTAGAGTCATGGTGCTGGATGGGACACCCCACCCCCCCAAAAAAGGTCTAGTGCAACCACGTGCAATGCCAGAATCACACCCAAAGCACCCTTGACAGATGGCCGTCCAATGTCTACTTAAAAGCCTCCAAAGAAGGAGAGTCCATCACCTCTTGATGTTTCCGAGCACAATTCAAAGTGTTGGTGCTGACCTTTAAAGTCCTAAACGGCCTCGGTCCAGTATTCCTGAAGGAGTGTCTCCACTCCCATCGTTCTGCCCGGACACTGAGGTCCAGCTCCGAGGGCCTTCTGGCAGGTTCCCTCGCTGCCAGAAGCCAAGTTACAGGGAACCAGGCAGAGGGCCTTCTCAGTGGTGGCGCCCGCCCTGTGGAACACCCTCCCACCAGATGTCAAAAGAGATAAACAACTATCCGAATGAAGGCAGCCCTGTTTAGGGAAGCTTTTAATACTTTGTTGGAAGCCGCCCAGGGTGGCTGGGGAGACCCAGCCAGATGGGCGGGGTATAAATAATAAATTTATTATTATTATTATTATTATTTTATTATTACAGTGGTACCTCTGGATGCGAACGTTCCTGAGCCCTGTTTGCATTCTGAAGCGAACGCAACCCGCGCCTGTGAGGATCGCGTTTTGCCGCTTCCACGCATGACGTCATTTTGACATCAGTTTCCAGCAAGCGAAATTCAGAAGCATCGCTGCCTCCCCAGCTGCAGAGGCAGAGCTTAAACATCATGGCCCATAGCCATCGATAAGACAAATTTATGGAGGAAAGCCTCTTTTCAAGCCATTTTGAGCGTCTGCGCATGCGCAGCGGCGAAAGCCAGAAGTAACGCATTCCGTTACTTCTGGGTCGCCATGGCGCACAACCCGAAAACACTCAACCTGAAGCATATTTAACCAGAGGTATGACTGTATTGTGGGAGTCTGTTCCACTGTCAAATAGCTCTTGCCACCGGAAAGTTCTTCCTGTTCAATCGGAACCTCTTGTCACCTGAAGCCATGGGTTCGAGTCCGACCTTCTGGATCAGGATAAAACAAGCTTGCTCCATCTTCCTTTTAGATATTTGAAGGTGTCGCTCATGTATCTCCTCTGTCCTGGGCTAAACATGCCCTTGATGGGCAAATGTCCAGGCAGAGTTTAAGAGCAGCAATTTCCCCTCCTGCAGTTTCCAGCAAGCGAAATTCAGAAGCATCGCTGCCTCCCCAGCTGCGGAGGCAGAGCTTAAACATCATGGCCCATAGCCATCGATAAGACAAATTTATGGAGGAAAGCCTCTTTTCAAGCCATTCAAGTGGGAGGGAGTTCCATGGTTTAACACTGTGCTGCGCGAAGGACTTATTTGTCCTGAACCTCCCAACATCCAGCTTCATCGGCTAGTGCTATGAAGGGCGAAAACCTTTTCCTCTTATCATAGAATTGGAAGGGACCCCATGGTTCATGTAGTCCAACCCCCCTTCAATGCAGGAATCTCAGCTAAAGCGTCCATGACTGATGGCCATCCAACCTCTGCTTAAAAACCTCCAAGGAAGGCGAATCCACCACCTCTCGTGGGAGTCTGTTCCACTGCTGAACAGAAAGTTTTTCCAAATGTTCAGTCCAGGCCTAGGCAAATTTGGCCCTCCAGCTGTTTTGGGACTACAACTCCCATCATCCCTAGCTAGCAGGACCAGTGGTCAGGGATGATGGGAGTTGTAGTCCCAAAACAGCTGGAGGGCAGAGTTTAGTCAGAATCTCCTTTCTTGCAACTTGAAGTCATGAGTTCGAGTCCTACCCTCCAGAGCAGGAGAAAGCAAGCATGCTCCCTCCTCCATGTGGCAGCCCTTAAGATATTTGAATACCGCTTTCATATCTCCTCTTTTCCCAGGCTAAACATCCCCACCTCCCTCAACCGTTCCTCACAAGGCTTGGTTTCCAGATCTCTGCACACTTTCCAGCTTGTCAACATCCTTCTTAAACCGGGGCACCCAGAACTGTACACAGGACTTCCAAGTGTGGCTCAACAAAGGCAAAATAGAATGGTACTATGACTTGCCTTGATCTGGACCCTAGACTTCTGTTGATGCAGTCTAGAATAAGTAAAGGGACCCCTGACCATTAGGTCCAGTCGTGGCCGACTCTGGGGTTGCGGTGCTCATCTCGCTTTACAGGCCAAGGGAGCTGGCGTCCAGCTTCCGGGTCATGTGGCCAGCATGACTAAGCCGCTTGTGGCGAACCAGAGCAGCGCACGGAAACGCCGTTTACCTTCCCGCCGGAGCGGTACCTATTTATCTACTTGCACTTTGACGTGCTTTCGAACTGCTAGGTGGGCAGGAGCAGGGACCGAGCAACGGGAGCTCACCCTGTTGCAGGGATTCGAACCGCTGACCTTCTGATCGGCAAGTCCTAGGCTCTGTGGTTTAACCCACAGTGCCACCCGTTTCCAGCAGCCTAGAATAGCATTAGCTTTTTTTGCTGCTGCATCACACTGTTGACCCGTGTTAAGCTTCCAGTTTACTAAGACCCCTCGATCCTTTTCACATTTACGGTTAGCAAGCCAAATGTCTCTCATCTTATATTTGTGCAGCTGGCTATTCCTGCCCAAGTGCAGAACCTGACATTTGTCCTTTCTGCAATTCATTTTGCAATTCATTTGGCCCAGTTCTCCAATCTGGTTAAATTCATTGTGAATCCCAAATCTATCTTCAGTGGCATTGGCTACCCCTCCCCATTTATCGTCATCTGCAAATTTGATTAGCATCCCCTCAATTCCTTCATCCAAATCATTTATAAAGACGTTAAACGACAACATCCCCAGGACAGAACCCTACTTGTCACTTTTTCCCAGGATGACGAAACATTCATGAGTCTTCTTTGGGTTTGGTCAGTCAACCAGCTACAAATCCCCCTAGCAGTTACCTCGTTGCAACCACATTTTACCAGCTTCCTCGCGAGGATATTATGGGGGACTTTGTCGAAAGCCTTACTGAAATCAAGATAATCTACCGTATTTTTCGCTCCATAAGGCGCACCTGACCATAAGGCGCACCCAGTTTTTAGAACAAAAACCTATTGTGAACGAAACAGTGGATGTAAGATTTTTGTGGTTCATGCTGTGGCCACAGACATGTGATCTGATGGTGAATTTGGGGTGACCTAATGCAAAAATCCTGAGGATCCATGTGGATTCATGCTTTGTAACCACATTTTTGCACCACTGCAGCCCCAGGAAACAGTTGGCGCATGATCTTTTTGGTACAGGCTGTAGCCATGGACATGCTATGTGATCTGATGGTGAATTTGGGGTGACCCAATGCAAAAATCCTGAGGATCCATGGGCTTTTACCTCCCCCCTCCCAGGCAGCCTCCTTTATCGCTAGCGTCCCTTATCTCCCTCCCCGATCGCTTTCCGATCAGCTGATTCCTTTCAACACTCCCTTCCCTCGTTTGCCTTAGTGTCTTTTCCTTTTTTGCTTCTCCTTTTCTTCTAATTTCTCTCCTCATTGCTTTGGTCTTCCTGTTTCCCCCCTTTGCAAGTTTGCTGTCTTTAACCCCCCCCTCCCAGGCAGCCTCCTTTATCTCTAGCGTCCCTTATCTCTCTCCCGATCGCTTGCCAATCAGCGGCTTTGTTTCAACACCCCCTTCCCTCTTTCAAAAAAAGAAGCATGATCTGCTTTTTGCCCTTGGGCAATTTGGCTCCAGGGACCACGCATTCGCTCCATAAGACGCACAGACATTTCACCTTACTGTTTAGGAAGAAAAAGGTGCGTCTTATGGAACGAAAAGTACAGTACGTCCACAGCATCCCCCTGATCCACCAAGCTTGTAATTCCAGCAAATTATTTCTCCTTGCCGTGCAGAATTCTGCAAGCGTCTTATCAGATCGCCTCTTGTCGTTCCATCCCTTGACCTTTCCAGTTTCCCATCCCCAAAATCTCCAATATACTTTTTATGGCCAGTCAGCCAGTGCACTGTGCACAGTTACCCTATAGATGTGGGTTTCGCCCTTGCTAAAATTCCACAAAGGTCTTTTCTCTGGCATGCCTGCACAACCCGTCTTGGAAGAAAGGGCAAGTGTGAAATCAAAGCACCTCCCCTCCACCCCCCCCAAATCCTTCCAAGCTGGCAGACTTGCTCAACTCCCCCCTCCCCGCCTCCAAATACCCCCCCCCCAAATTAATAAACAATGACAAATGACAAAACGCCAGACACGTCGTGGTTGGTTTTCTGTTGTTTACAGGTTTACACACGGACCCCTCACCACCACGGCCGGGGCAGGGCGGGGGTCCCCCAGCGCCGCCACGCTCCTCTTTTTTTATTTTTTTACAAAAACCAGCCACGGATTAGGAGGAAACAAGGCCACGGCTGCGGCTGCCACGAATTCCTTGAAAGCACCACTGGGAAGGAGGATGTTGAAAGACGGGGGGGGGGGGAGTGGGAAGTGAGGGAAATATAGGACACGAAAGGTTGCCACACTGCAGATTTGGGCCTGCCTCGGATCGGGGCCTCCCCTGCTTGCGAATAAAGGGGAGTAAGCATCTCTTGGGCATAGAGAGAGAGGAAGAATTAGGAGTCTCTCTGCCTCCCCTGCAAATTTCCTTCCCCTGCAAAAAGGTAAACTCAGCTCCTGGTCCCTGGATAAAGGATGCTGCTGCCATGTCTAGAAACCGTTATGGGATGGCCTTGGCTCTCTTTCTCCCTCGCCCCCCCCCCAAATTTTGCTTCTTGAGAGGAGGAGAGACAGCTGCACACCTTGGACCCCTTCAACCCTAACAATAAGCCCCCAACCCTTTCTTTAAACCGAGGCCAAGACAGGGCCCCCCCTGCAAAAAATAAGTGTGTTACCGCTAGAGAAATCAGCCTCTTCCTCCTCCTCCGTGCCGGAAATCTGGCTCGGCCGGGGCATCATTTTAAAAACGAGAGCAGGGGAAAATAAAAAGGACGACAAAAAGTTGGGGGGGGGAGAGAGTGTTTGTGGGGTTCAAGGCCACAGGGCCCCCTTCAAGGCGGCGGGGGAGAAGGGGGAAGAGGCTGGATTATTGGGGGGGGAAAGGGGGGACGTCAAGGGCTTTCCCTCCTGCTTTTCTCCCTCCCCACACCGTACCCCCCCCCCCAAGCCAGAGCAAGTGGGCTCAGTTCCACACTTTCAAGAAGCTGTCCCAGGAGCCGGTGGCGATGGCCATCCCGTCGTCCGTCACACCCAGGCAGCTGACGCGGTTGTCGTGGCCGGCAAGGACCCCTGAGGAAGGAAAAAAGGGTTTGTTAAGAAACCAGAAGCGTTTTTACTTGGTATTACAGGGAATGAGATTAACAGGAAAGAAAGGAAGTTATTTTTATATGCAGTGGCTGCAGCAAGAATTTTGATGGCTCAGAAATGGAAGCAACAGGAGCTGCCTACACGAATGGAGAATGAAGACGGACCATGCAGAACTTGATAGACTGACTGGAAGGATACGAGATCAGAGATTTATAGAAGATTGGGAAAAGTTTACAGAATATATGCATAAATTAAGTGACAATCAAATAACGCTTGTAAGCTTTAATGAAGCTCTGCAAGAAGAAATGTTAGATTTGGAGTAAAATAAGACTTTAGTTACAAAAACAATTGAAGTAAGACTTTAGAAATGTGTATGAAATTAAGAGGGGAAGGAGTATCAGGCAGGATGAGGGAAGTCAAAAAGAGAGTGGATATAAAAAAAGATGTATGATTTTTATAAATTCTGTATTGGAAAAATTGAATAAAAATGATTTATAAAAAAAGAAAAAAGGGAGGGAGGAGGAATTGGTCGGGGAACCCAAAGGTCATCCAGCCCAGCCCCTCTGCTGGAACCGGCAGCTGAAGAACTGGGGGGGGGCACCTATGTTTAAAAATGCTCCAATGGAGGAGAGGGTCTGCTCCGTGCAAGGGGGCGGAATCGCAGAGTTGGAAGGGACCTCTGAGGGTCATCTATCCCAACCCCCGGCGCAATGCTAGGGTCGTGGCTGAAGCCTCGAGAGAAGAGGGAGGTGCGCACGCATGCTCCCTAGCACATGCGCCTTGGGGTGAGAAGCTTGTGGGAACGGCCATTACGGCTCAAATTCCGCACATGGGGAAACTCCAAAAATGCTTTTCGTTGGTGCTGCGATGGAAGGTTGCTTGGCAGAATAATAATAATAATTTATTATTTATACCCCAGCCACTCTGGGCGGCTTCCAACAAAATATTATAATACAGTAATGCATCAAACATTAAAAGCTCCCCTAAACAGGACTGCCTTCAGATGTCTTTTAAAAGTCTGGTAGTTCTTGTTCTCTTTGAAATCTGATGGGAGGGCGTTCCACAGGGCGGGTGCCACCACCGAGAAGGCCCTCTGCCTGCTTCCCTGTAACTTGGCTTCTCGCAGCGAGGGAACCGCCAGGAGGCCCTCGGAGCTGGACCTCAGTGTCCTGGCTGGACGATGGGGGTGGAGATGCTCCTTCAGGTCTACTGGGCCTTTGAGGCCGTTTAGGGCTTTCAAGGTCAGCACCAACACTTTGAATTGTGCTCGGAAACGTCCTGGGAGCCAATGTAGGTCTTTCAAGACCGGTGTTATGTGGTCTTGGCAGCCGCTCCCAGTCCCCAGTCTAGCTGCTGCATTCTGGATTAGTTGAAGTTTCCGGGTCACCTTCAAAGGTAGCCCCACATTGCAGTAGTCCAAGCGGGAGATAACTAGAGCATGCACCACTCTGGCGAGACAGTCTGCGGGCAGGGAAGGTCTCATCCTGCGTACCAGATGGAGCTGGGAGACAGCTGCCCCGGATGCAGAACTGACCTGTGCCTCCATGGACAGCGGTGAGTCCAGAATGACTCCCAGGCTGCGCACCTGGTCCTTCGGGGGCACAGTTGCCCCATTCAGGACCAGGGAGTCCTCCACACCCGCCCGCCCCCTGTCCCCCAAAAACAGCATTTCTGTCTTGTCAGGATTCAACCTTAATCGCCTCCCCTGCTTTCCACGGATGAAGAGTCAGGGTACAGAAGCCGTTCTGGCCAGTTACCCATCGATCGCCCTCGCCTCCTCCGCGAATTTGCCCAATCTTCTTTTAAAGCGATCTGAGTTGGTGGCCGTCGCTGTGGCAGGGAGTTCCACAGCTCAACTGCGCAACGCATGAAGAAGTCCCTTCCGTTGCATGTCCCGAATTTTTACAACGCAGGTACTTCAAAGCAGCCAGTAGGGGGCAGTAGTAATAATAATAAGAATGATTTTATTATTTATACCCTAGGTTGCCCCAGCCACTCTGGGTAAAGCTGGAACGAGATTCTCTTTTAAAAAACTGCCAGGATCAGGCCAGCAGCACGCCTGGTCCAGCATCCTGTTCTCAGATGCCCGTTACGGGAAATCCGTGAGCAGGATCCGAGTGCGAGATCAGCTCTCCTCTCCTCTGGTTTCCAGCAACCAGGATTCGGGAGCAATGACCACCTCTGAACGTTCCAGCTTGTCGATATCCGTCTTAAATTGGGGCGCCCAGAACCGGACGCAGTATTCCAATTTTGGACGCTATTGTTGACTTGCCTAGAATAGCATTAGCCTTTTTTGCTGCTGCACCGCACTTGTGATTTTTGGGGAGGGAAAGGAGTTTTCCCCACCTGGGATGGCAACCAGCTTCTTCCGGAAAGGGACTTCGTGGCGCTACTCACCCGCCCGGTCGCCCTTCATGGAGTCCCAGATGTTGCAGTTGAAGTCGTCGTAGCCGGCCAGGAGGAGGCGCCCGCTCCGCGAAAAGGCCACGGAGGTGATGCCGCAGATGATGTTGTCGTGAGAGTACATCATGAGCTCCTGGTCGGCCCGCAGGTCAAAGAGGCGGCAGGTGGCGTCGTCCGAGCCGGTGGTGAAGGCGTTCCCGTTGGGGAAGAACTGCGGGGGGGGGGGAGAAAGGAAGGGGGCATCAGGAGGGGGGTAAGGATGGGAGAGGCCCCCGGATCCTCGCTTCCCATAGCCCCCATAGCTCACTTCCCATGCCCCCCAGAGCCCACTTCCCATGGCCACCAGAGCCTCGCTTCCCATGGCCCCCAGAGCCCACTTCCCATGGCCACCAGAGCCCGCTTCCCATGGGACCCATAACTCGTTTCCCATGGCCCCCATAGCTCGCTTCCCACGGCCCTCAGAGCCTGCTTCCTGCAGCCCCCACAGCCTGCTTCCCATGGCACCCCAAACCTCACTTCCCATGGCCCCCAGAGCCCGCTTCCCATGGCCCCCAAACCTCACTTCCCATGGCCCCCATAGCCCGCTTCCCCCCAGAGCCCGCTTCCCACGGCCCCCATAGCCCGCTTCCCGTGGCCCCCAGAGCCCACTTCCCACGGCCCCCAGAGCCTGCTTCCTGCAGCCCCCACAGCCTGCTTCCCATGGCACCCCAAACCTCACTTCCCATGGCCCCCAGAGCCCGCTTCCCATGGCCCCCAAACCTCACTTCCCATGGCCCCCATAGCCCGCTTCCCCCCAGAGCCCGCTTCCCACGGCCCCAATAGCCCGCTTCCCGTGGCCCCCAGAGCCCACTTCCCATGGCCCCCAGAGCCTGCTTCCTGCAGCCCCCACAGCCTGCTTCCCATGGCACCCCAAACCTCACTTCCCATGGCCCCCAGAGCCCGCTTCCCATGGCCCCCATAGCTCGCTTCCCACGGCCCCCATAGCCCACTTCCCACGGCCCCCATAGCCTGCTTCCCACGGCCCCCATAGCTTGCTTCCCATGGCCCCCAGAGCTTCGCCTCCCGTGGCCCCCAGAGCCCGCTTCCCACGGCCCCCAGAGCTTGCTTCCCACGGCCCCCATAGCCCACATCCCATGGCCCCCATAGCCTGCTTCCCATGGCCCCCAGAGCCTGCTTCCTGTAGCCCCCACAGCCTGCTTCCCATGGCACCCCAAACCTCACTTCCCATGGCCCCCATAGCCCGCTTCCCATGGCCCCCAGAGCCCGCTTCCCATGGCCCCCATAGCTTGCTTCCCATGGCCCCCAGAGCTTCGCCTCCCGTGGCCCCCAGAGCCCGCTTCCCACGGCCCCCACAGCCTGCTTCCCATGGCACCCCAAACCTCACTTCCCATGGCCCCCATAGCCCGCTTCCCATGGCCCCCATAGCCCGCTTCCCATGGCCCCCAGAGCCCCCCTTCCCGTGGCCTCAGATTCCTTGGGTACCTCCTGCCACTGGACTGCACCAGCATTTGGTCATTAGAGGAACATTTTTAGAAACTAGTGCCCGGTATTTATTTCCTCATCCCTCCCTGTTCCCTTTTCCTTCTGTGTCCTGTCATTATTATTATTATTATTATTAGCCTGCAGGGGGCAGGAACCACCTTCTTTTCTGAGAGCCTTCTTGGCTGGAGGGTGGGGCACAAACAACCACATTAACAGCCTTTCCCCACGTTTCTAAAGAACCTGACCGTTTCGCGTAGCGGCACCTACACCTGTGGAACTCCCTGCCTATTGAGATCAGGCAGGCGCCTTCATTATGCGTGCGAAACATAATGATTAAAAATAAAATTAAATGCCCCTTGTCTGCAGACACTCATTTAAAAGGCCACAGGTTGTTTAAACAGGCTGGTTTAAGGGGAATGTTTTCGCCTGGCAAGTATAGATATGTAAGGAAGTTGCCAGAGCAACCCATGAACGGGGAGCCACCACCGGAAAGGCCCCGTTCTCCTTCTGCCACCCTCCGCGCCCGCCCTGGCACTCACGCAGACGGCGTTGATGTCGGATTCATGCCCCGTGAAGGTCTGCCGGCACATGCTGTCCCGGATGTCCCACAGCTTGATGGAGGCATCGCAGGCGCCCGAGACAAAGGTCCGCATGTCGGGGGCCAGAGAGAGCGACATGACGTCCCCGCTGTGGCCCGTGAAGGCGGTGGTCTGTTGGCCCGTCTCAATGTCCCACAGGGCGCTTTTGGGGGGGAAGAGGAGACGCAGAAATGAGAGCGCTGCGGGGATTCGCAAGGGCCCCACAAAGGTCATCCATCCCAACCCCCCTGGGGTGCCCTGGCACTCTACTCACCACGTTGTGTCTCCGGAGCTGGTGATGATCTGGTTGTCGTTGAGAAATCGGCAGCAGGAGAGGTAGCCTTGGGAAAGAAAGAACACAGCAGCTGCGGAGAGTGAAGTCTCGAGGGCCGCACCCCTCTCTGGGCAACATTTGGAGGGCTGCACCCCAGGGCTGGGCAGAACCAGAGCCGAATACGGGCCGAGGAACACCTGTTGTTTCCCCTTCTCTAACCCCCTCTGCCCAACGCAAGTTTATTATTATTACTGTTTTTTCCAGAGTATAAGACGACTGGGCTAATAATAATAATAATAGTAATTTATTATTTATACCCCGCCCATCTGGCTGAGTTTCCCCAGCCACTCTGGGCGGCTCCCAATCAAGTGTTAAATACAACGTTAAATATTAAAATATTAAAAACTTCCCCAAACAGGGCTGCCTTCAGATGTCTTCTAAAATCTGGTAGTTGTTGTTCTCTTTGACATCTGGTGGGAGGGCGTTCCACAGGGCAGGTGCCACTACCGAGAAGGCCCTCTGCCTGGTTCCCTGTAACCTCACTTCTCGCAATGAGGGAACCGCCAGAAGGCCCTCGGCGCTGGACCTCAGTGTCTGGACTGAACGATGTGGGTGGAGACGCTCCTTCAGGTCTACTGGGCCTTTGAGGCTGTTTAGGGCTTTAAAGGTCAGCACCAACACTTTGAATTGTGCTCAGAAACGTACTGGGAGTCAATAAAGGTCTTACAGGACCGGTGTTATGTGGTCTCCCAGTCCCCAGTCTAGCTGCCGCATTCTGGATTAGTTGTAGTTTCCGGGTCACCTTCAAAGGTAGCCCCACGTGGAGCACGTTGCAGTAGTCCAAGCGGGAGATAACCAGAGCATGCGCCACTCTGGTGAGACAGTCTGTGGACAGGGAGGGTCTCATCCTGCGTCCCAGATGGAGCTGCCCTGGACACAGAATTAACCTGCGCCTCCATGGACAGCTGTGAGTCCAAAATGACTCCCAGGCTGCGCACCTGGTCCTTCAGGGGCACAGTTGCCCCATTCAGGACCAGGGAGTCCCCCACACCTGCCCGCCCCCTGTCCCCCCAAAACAATACTTCTGTCTTGTCAGGATTCAACCTCAATCTGTTAGCCGCCATCCATCCTCCAACCGCCTCCAGACACTCACACAGGACCTTCACTGGTTCTGATTTAAAAGAGAGGTAGACGCCCCCAACTTTCCCAGTTCAAATATATATGCTCGCCGTATAAGACTACCCCTCTTCCAACACAAAACCAAATTTAAAAAACAAGTCTCCAGTCCGGCTCAGAAATCCACTCCACTTCCCAGCGGCCGGGGGCTTCTGGGGCCAATTATCAAGTGTATTTCTGCTTCATCTAGAGAGCTTGGTGTCCTCCGATTTAATTTGCTGTCGTTTTATCCTTTGGTGGGGAGTTGCCGCAGGAGCTGCTGCTGGTATATAAGACAACCCCCAACTTTTGAGAAGATTTTCCTGGGTCAAAAAGTAGTCTTATATGCCAGAAAATACAGTATTTATTTACTTGACTACGATTTATTTTTATTATTATTATTTACTTGTTGCAACTTTATATATCCTGCAGGGTTTTTTTCTCCCAATGCAGACACGGTTCTCTCCCACTTGCAAGAGATATAGAAATCTAATCAGCCTAAAAAACAGTTTCTATCCAGGGGCTGTTAGGCTGCTGAACGGAAAAGAATATAGCGCGGCTGACTATTTTGGGGTTGGTGTGTTGTGCGACAAGCACACAAGAGTGCAATGAGATTGAGTGTTTGTGTGGCGAGGCGGAGAGGCCCGGTTAATTTCATTGCACACAGGTTGTCCATGTAGAAAGACCGGGCCGTTATAAAGAGAGTTAGCGGTTCTTAATTGACCGGCGATGTGGTAGCGTTGTGTTGTTTTATTTATGCAAACTGATTTCCTCTGGAGTGAAAGATCAGACTGGGACAAACCTTGTTATGTTGAGCTCGTATTTTGCACCATTTGTATGTGGTGTCTGTTTGATATTGTGTGGTTTGCTATGCCTAATAAAGGATTGATTGATTGGCAACAAAGGTACTATTATTATTTGCCTTTTTTGCTGATGCATCACACTGCGGACTCACGTTCAGCTTCTGGTCTACTAAGACTTCTAGATCCTATTCACTTGGAGCATAGGATGTAGTGATGTATGGAAGTGAGAGCTGGACCATAAAGAAGGCTGATCGCCGAAGAATTGATGCTTTTGAATTCTGGTGCTGGAGGAGACTCTTGAGAGTCCCATGGACTGCAAGAAGATCAGACCTCTCCATTCTGAAGGAAATCAGCCCTGAGTGCTCACTGGAAGGACAGATCCTGAAGCTGAGGCTCCAAGACTTTGGCCACCTCAGGAGAAGAGAAGACTCCCTGGAAAAGACCCTGATGTTGGGAAAGATGGAGGGCACAGGGAGAAGGGGACGACGGAGGACGAGATGGTGGGACAGTGTTCTCGAAGCTACCAGCATGAGTTTGACCAAACTGCGGGAGGCAGTGGAAGACAGGAGGGCCTGGCGTGCTCTGGTCCAGGGGGTCACGAAGAGTCGGACACGACTAAACAACAAAATTATTATTAATCCAAATAACATCCTTGCGAGATGGCTAGGCTGGTGCAGCGACCAGGCCCCTCAAGGTTGCACACCCAGCGAGCTTTGCTCATGGCCAAGCGTGGGGCATTTGAACCCTCGGAGGCCAGAGGCCGAGGGAACCCTCCGCAACAAGGGAGTGAGTTCGAAAGACGGCGAGGGGAGACTTAGCTGGGCTCCTGAGCCCCACAGGGAAAGAATGCAGCTGGTCAAGGGAGCCATGGACTCAAAATAATAAATTTTTTTTATTTATACCCCGCCCTTCCCGGTTCAGAAAACCGGGCTCAGGGCAGCTAACGACAAATTTAAAACACTTAATTGATGCAACCAAAAAAAATCAGCATAAAATACAGTATAAAAATGTGAAGAACAATAAATTCAGAATTTAGGGGGGAAATCCATTCAATAAACGTTAGATGATCACCAGGGCTAGCTGGCTAAATTAGTCCTATTGGAATACCTTTGCGTTAAGGGCACTTTCAATTCCAATTCTGCCTTCTGCAGTGTTAGCTACCCCTCCCAGTTTGGGGTTGAAAGGTGGGAAGGGGGTACTGGGAAAGCAAAATAAAGTACAGTGGTATCTTGGTTCTTAAATGCTGAAAACACAGAAATAAGTGTTCCAGTTTTCAAACGTTTTTTGGAAGCCGAACGTCCAGTGTGGCTGTCGGCTATTGTTTCCGGGGCGCCTGCACCAATCAGAAGCCGCGCCTTGGTTTTCGAAAGTTTCAGAAGTCAAACGGACTTCCAGAATGGGTTAAATTTGGCGCTTTTGTTTTTGCTATTGATTATGCATTCTTGCGGCTCTTCCGGTTAATTTGTTTTTTGTGACTGTGAGGAACCCAGTTCAGCTACTGATTGATTGTGGAAATGGATAAAAGCCCCCCATCAAACAATGGCTATCATCAGCGCAGGTAAGAAAAATAACAATTTTAATTTTTAGCATCTACAACACTGCCTTATTTATTTTATAGTACAGTACCTTGATTATCACTTTCATTTTATGGCTCAACGGTCTCGTTAGATGGCAAAATTCATGATAAATTGCTGCGGTAGTGGCCCCCGCCCTGTGGAACGCCCTCCCACCAGATGTCAAAGAGTGAAAACAACTTTTAGAAGACATCTGAAGGCAGCCCTGTTTAGGGAAGCTTTTAATGTTTAATAGAATATTGTATTTTAATATTCTGTTGGAAGCCACCCAGAGTTGCTGGGGAAACCCAGCCAGATGGGCGGAGTATAAATAATAAATTATTATTATAAAAAAATGCCACCAGCTGAAATATCCGTGTATAAGACGAGCCCAGATTATGGACATTATTCTACAGTGAAAGAAACCATAATCTTATACACAGAAAAGTACGGTAATCATTATTATCAGCAATTATCATTGTGAAATAATATATTCTCTTGGCTGGGCGGGGGTCAATGTTGTTTATTTACTTCACAAAATTTATGACGCTTTATATTTATTATTATTATTACTTTAGGGGTTGTTTTTAAAAGTCTGGAACGGATTAATCCATTTTGCATTACTTTCTATGGGAAAGCGCTCCCCGGTTTTGGAACGCTATGGTTTTGGAACGGACTTCGGGAACGGATTAAGTTTCAGAGCCAAGGTACCGGTGTAACCAGTTTGGTTTCGCGAAGGAGGCGAGAGGGGGGCAAGAACGCGGGGTTTGGGGGACTCCCTCACCTGTGTGCCCAGGGAGTTCGCGGCTGACCCGGACGTTCCCTTCCCGGGTCTTGAGGCTGTAGATGGAGCAGATGTTGTCCAGGCCGCCACAGGCCACGTAGTTCCCGGATGGGGCGTAGGCACAAGTCATCACCCACGACGACCGCAGAGGGATGGCGTGGACCTGCAGGAAGAAGGAAAACGGGGTGCGTGAGATACAAAAAAAAGGGACCCCAACAGATCAGCATCGCCTCTTCCTCCTACAGTGGTACCTCGGGTTAAGGGACACGGGTGGCGCTGTGGGTTAAACCACAAACCCTGGGACTTGCCGATCAGAAGGTCGGCGGTTCGAATCCCATGAGCTCCCATTGCTCAGTCCCTGCTCCTGCCAACCTAGCAGTTCAAAAGCACCTCAAAGTGCAAGTAGATAAATAGGTCCCGCTCCGGCGGGAAGGTAAACGGCGTTTCCATGCGCTGCTCTGGTTGGCCAGAAGCGGCTTAGTCCTGCTGGCCACATGACCCGGAAGCTGCACACCGACTCCCTCGGCCAATAAAGCGAGACGAGCGCCGCAACCCCAGAGTTGGCCACGACTGGACCTAATGGTCAGGTAAATGGTCAACCCTTTACCTTTACCTCGGGTTAAGAATTTAATTCGTTCTGGAGGTCCGTTCTTAACCTGAAACTGTTCTTAACCTGAAGCACCACTTTAGCTAATGGGACCTCCTGCTGCTGCTGCGCCGCCGCCATGCAATTTCTTTTCTCATCCTGAAGCAAAGTTCTTAACCCAAGGTACTATTTCTGAGTTAGCGGAGTCTGTAACCTGAAGCGTCTGTAACCCGAGGTACCACTGTACCGTATTTTTCCATGTATAAGACGCCCCCTATTTTTGGGGACTCCAATTAAAGACCTACAGTGGCTCTCAGGACGCTTCTGATCACAATTCAGAGAATAATTGGGTGCCCTCTTCCCGCCTTGGATCAAATCTCTGCTTCCAGGTGCCATAATAAAGCTGCAGAGATAGCGCAGGATAGTGCGCACCCCGGAAATGATCTCTTTCAGCTTCTGCCTTCTGGACGAAGGTCCAGGGTTATAAAGACCAGGACTGGCCACCTGAGAAACAGCT
Source organism: Podarcis raffonei (assembly GCF_027172205.1). Classification (NCBI taxonomy): domain Eukaryota; kingdom Metazoa; phylum Chordata; class Lepidosauria; order Squamata; family Lacertidae; genus Podarcis; species Podarcis raffonei. Next base: position 53,967,205 of record NC_070614.1, on the reverse strand, counting down.
TCTACCCAAATGCGATTTTGGTTTTTAATGCAGTGTAAGGAGTCTCTATGGGAGTATGTTGTATTTTAAAATGGGGTTTCAGAGTTTTTAGGGGTTTTTGAATGTCATGTCGATTTTTCTATTTCATTGTTCTGTATGGGGCAATGACAATGAAGATATTGTATTGTAAAGTGTTGGTGCTGGCCTTTAAAGCCCTAATTGGCCTTGCTCCAGTAGACCTGAAGGAGCGTCTCCACCCCTATCGTTCTGCCAGACACTGAGGTCCAGCTCCGAGGGCTGTCTGGCGGTTCCCTCCCTGCGAGAAGCCAAATTACAGGGAAGCAGGCAGAGGGCCTTCTCAGTGGTGGCACCTGCCCTCTCATCAGATGTCCAGGAAATAAACAACTATCTGACTTTTAGAAGACATCTTGAAGGCAGCCATGTTTAGGGAAGCTTTTAATGTTTAATAGATTATTGTATTTTTATATTCTGTTGAAATGAAAGCCACCCAGAGTGGTTGGGGAAACCCAGCCAGATGGGCGGGGTATAAATAAATTATTATTATTACTACTACTACAATAAAAAACACCCCCATCTGCACTATCCGTGTCTAAGACGAGCCCAGATTATGAACATTACAGTGAAAGAAACCATAGTCTTATACACAAAAAAGTACGGTAATCATTATTATCAGCAATTATCATTGTGAAATAATATATTGTTTTGGCTGGGGGGGGTTCAATGTTGTTTATTTATTTCACAAAATTTATGACGCTTTTTTAAAAACTGAGCTTCAAGGCAGTACGAAAAGGGATACAGCAAATAAAGCGATCGCTAAGGAAAAACAGCAGTGGCAACTTTAAAAATCTGCAAAAAAATTAAACCAGCCATAGCGGCTAAAAGTCATGTTGGTTTTTCTAAATGTCTGGGGACAGGCCTGCCTAAACTCGAAATGCTTTTTCGTGACACTGGAATTTGTGGGCTTCCAAGGAAGTCAACTGTTGGAAGATTCAAGGCAGATAAAAGAAAGTCCGCCTTAAGACTGTGAAACTGTGGAACTCCCCGCCACATGAGGGGCCACTAACCTGGATTGGACCGATTCAGAGGGCTGCAGCCATGAGGACCAGTTTCTGGGTGCCACACGATCCTGCTTGACAGTTTTCCATAATGGTTGGCCACTGGGAGAACAGGATTCTGGACTGGATTGGACCCCCCTACCCCCCCCACCTCACTTTGCCCTGATCCGGCAGATTCTTCTCATGGTCTTATTTACGAAACGTTTCGGTTGCTTTTTTAAAATTTTACAAAGGCAACTCAAAACTCCATCTGGTACGCAGGATGAGACCCTCCCTGCCTGCAGACTGTCTGGCCAGAGTGGCGCATGCTCTGGTTATCTCCCGCTTGGACTACTGCCATGCGCTCTACGTGGGGCTACCTTTGAAGGGGACCTGGAAACTGAAATTAATCCAGAATGCGGCAGCCAGACTGGGGACTGGGAGCGGCCGCCGGGACCACATAACACCGGTCCTGAGAGATCTACATTGGCTCCCAGTACGTTTCCGAGCACAATTCAAAGTGTTGGTGCTGAGCTTGAAAGCCCTAAACGGCCTCAAAGGCCCAGGAGACCTGAAGGAGCGTCTCCACCCTGGACACTTGGGTCCAGCTCCGAGGGCCTCCTGGCAGTTCCCTCCCTGCGAGAAGCCAAGTTACAGGGAACCAGGCACAGGGCCTTCTCAGTGGTGGCGCCCGCCCTGTGGAACCTCCTCCCACCAGATGTCAAAGAGAAAAACAGCTACAGTGGTACCTCGCAAGACGAATGCCTCGCAAGACGAAAAACTCGCAAGACGAAAGAGCTTTCCGTTTTTTGAGTCGTTCCGCAAGACGAATTTCCCCATGGGCTTGCTTTGCAAGACGAGTTTGTTTCCTTTTTCTTAAAGCCGCTAAGCCGTTAATACAGTAGCTGCGCAAGCTCTCCAAGTTACAGTATTGCCCACATCAAAGCGCTCTCTCTCTCTCCCTCTCTCCATGTGTGTGTGACTCTGCTCCCCCCTTGATCTCGTTTCTCATCTCCAGCAGGATCACATTTTCACTTTACAGTACTGTATTTTAGAAGCGCGCCTTCCCGCTGTCCCCGGACCTGGTCTGAAGGCGGGCGGCGGGGAGAAGAGCGCTTCTCCCCGCTGCCGGCCCCACAAGCGCCTGGGGGGGGGGAAATAAATTTTTTTTTCTTTATTTCCCCCCAAAAAAACTTGGTGTGTCCTATGGGCCGGTGCATCCTATGGGGCGAAAAATACGGTAAGCACTGTTTCCTGCTGAAGAGGAACCCGCTCTCTCCATGACTCATAAATACAGTAGCCACTTAGCCGCTAAGTACCGTTAATAGCCGTGCTTCGCAAGACAAAAAAATCCGCAAGACGAAGAAACTCGCAGAACGAATTAATTTCGTCTTGCGAGGCACCACTGTACCAGACTTTTAGAAGACATCCGAAGGCAGCCCTGTATAGGGAAGCATTTAATGTTTGATGTATTACAGTATTTTAATATTTTTTTTGGAAGCCACCCAGAGTGGCTGGGGAAGCCCAGCCAGATGGGCGGGGTATAAATTATAAATTATTATTATTATTATTATTACTACTACGACTTAAGCTATACAGTGGTATCTCTGGTTGCGGACGCGATCCGTTACAGGGTGCCATTCGCACTCCGAAAAGTCCGTAACCAGAGCGGCACTTCTGCGCATGTGCAAAGCGCGACAGAGCGCTTCTGCGCATGTGCAAACGGCGCAGAACGCTTCTGTGCATGCAGCAAAACCCGGAAGTAAACACTTCTGGGTTTGCCGCGTTCCTAACCCGAAAAAACGCAACATGAAGCGTTTGCAAGAAGAGGTATGGCTGTATTAACAAATAAACCGATGCATTTTAAGACCGCCGGAAGAGAAAGAGAAATTTAGGTTCCATAAAGGCAGGATTCGCACGCAAACACCCCGCTCACACACAAAAAGGGGCCCTGGATAAGTAGGGGGGAAAGCACCTAGAGATATGCAAAACGAAGGTGCCAGGAGAGCCCTCCCTGGGGAGAATTTGCTGCAAGAGGGGAGCCACCACCAAAAAGGCCCCGCTCTCGTACGGTCACCCTCCAGGAGCTGAGAAGGGCCCCGGGTGACGCTCGCAGGGTCCCCCGGGGCCAAATAACGGGGCCCACTGACCGCCGCACAGGCCTTACCTTGTTTGTGGTGTAGCTGTCCCAAATGATCAGTTTCCCGTCTTGGGAGGCACTAACCAGCAGCCTGCAGCGGTGGAGAGAGGAAAAATGGAGGAGGTCTGAGAGCCAGATAGAGGGTTTCCGAGTCGCTCAGGGACAAGAGGAGACCCAAAGCCCTTTCCTCTTCTGCACGCCCCTCCCTACCGCTCTGAACAACACAGGGAGATGGGACCAGCCCATTGGCGTCCATTGAGCTCAGTGTTGTCCACACGGGCCGGCACCCAGCCCTGCCAGTAGATGCTACAGGAATTCAAACCTGGCTCCTTTTGCATTGTAGGGGGTTGAACTCAGGGCGGATTTGATTTAAAGCAAATTGATTTAAATCCCGATAAAAATCGCTAGTCAGTAAGACTTGATTTTTCCTTCCTGGTGGTATAATCTTAATATTTACAACCAGATGGAGGTTTCATTTTTGGAATAAAAAAAATTCAGAGTAGTTTTTACAGTTATATCAAAAATTGCTGATTTGGTTATACCATTAGAAATACACAGATAATGATGAAATTATTGTGAGGTTTAACTGTTTATATTTAACTGTTTATATTTGGGCAATATTGTGAGGTTTAACTGTTTATATTTGGGCAACTTTTCTGCTGTAAGGAGAAAAAATAATCATTTTCTTAGTTACCATTTAAACGATCTGTTTAACTAAAACAACAACATTATGGCATATGTATCCATGTTCATTAACTGATGTGGTTAAACAATTAAAAAACCCCCACTTAAGACTGAGTTTTAGCACACGTGAAAAACTTAAAACAAATCCTTATTTCCTGATGAACAGCCTTTCAGCTATAATGCAAATTAAATAGAAAACTACATTTAGAAAGACTTTTCCCCCAAAGGCATTTTATTTTAAAAATCCAATTTAAATAAAAATAAATAAATCCGGTTTAAATTTTAAAAATCCGATTTAAATTTTAAAAATCCGATTTAAATTTTTTTAAAAATCCAATTTAAATTTTTAAAAAACATTGATTTTTGTCCACCCTGGTTGGATTAGATGGCCTCTGGGGGTCCCGTCCAATCCCACAATTCCAAGGGGCGGCCGCCGCCGCCCTTCACTCTCACCTGGAGTCTGTCCCCCAGTGCATGGCGTAGATCTTCGCCAGGTGACCCCGTAATGTGCGCCTCGTCCGCATCTGGATCCGGCCCACCGGATCGAGGCCAGCTGTGATCTGGGGGTGGGGAGGAAAAGAAAGGGGGGTGTCAAAAGATGAAAGCCCCCCCCCCCAGAGAGGAGGAACACCTCTGCGCAACGCACACAACCTCCAGAGACCCTCGCCTGCTTCTTCCAACATCTCAAAGTGGGGGAGGAATTAATAATAATAATAATAATAAAATATTTATTTATTTAATAAATTTATATTATTTATTTATACCCCGCCCTTCCCGGTTCAGGGCGGCTAACAACAAATTTAAAACACTTAATTGATGCAACAAAAAACAGCATAAAATACAGTATAAACCAGGAATAACAATAAATTCAGAATTCAAAAATCAATTTTGTGGGGGGGGGGACATCCATCCCATAAACTTTCGATGACCACCAGGGCTAGCTGGCTGAATTAGTCCTATTTGGGCCAGCGAGGAGACCAGGGGAGAATTAGCTGTGGGATCCCAGAGCGAGTAATCTTCATAAAAAGGGAAGGAAGAGGAATAAAAGATCAGGCGGAATTCAGATTGAAAGCCAGGCGGAATAGCTGTGTCTTACAGGCCCTGCGGAAGGAAGTTAAATCCTGCAAGGCCCTGGTCTCCTGGGACAGAGCATTCCACCAGGTCGGAGCCACCACTGAGAAGGCCCTGCCCCTGGTGGAGGATAGTCTGACTTCCTTAGGGCCCTCTAAACTGTGATTATTCATGGACCTTAAGGTCCTCCTTGGGGCAGACCAGGAGAGGCCGTCCCATAAATACGAGGCCCCTAAGCCACAAAGGGCTTTAAAGGTCAAAACCAGCACCTTAAACCTGACCCTGTACTCCACCGGGAGCCAGTGCAACTGGTATAGCACTGGGGGAACATGCTCCCATGGTATGGACCCTGTAAGGAGCCTCGCTGCAGCATTCTGCACCCGCTGGAGTTTCTGGGTCAGCTTCAAGGGCAGCCCCACATAGAGTGAATTACAGTAGTCAAGCCTGGAGGTGCCTGTTGCATGGGGCAAAATATATTCAAGGGGTTTCTTTCGCCTCACCTGGGTCAGCGTGGAATCTCCACATGCTTTCCTGGCGTCCTGCGGGAAGGGAAAGGGAGAAGAGAGCGGGGTGAGTGCAAATAATAATAATAATAATAATAATAATAATAATAATAATAATAATAATTTATACCCTGCCCATCTGGCTGAGTTTCCCCAGCCACTCTGGGCGGCTCCCAATCAAGTATTAAAAACAATAAAGCGTTAAATGTTAAAAACTTCCCTGAACAGGGCTGCCTTCAGATGCCTTTTAAAGACAGGATAGCTATTTATTTCCTTCACATCTGGTGGAAGGGTGTTCCACAGGGTGGGCGCCACCACCAAGAAGGCCCTCTGCCTGGTTCCCTGCAACCTTACTTCTCGCAATGAGGGAACCGCCAGAAGGCCCTCGGCGCTGGATCTCAGTGTCTCAACCCCGCAAAGTCTCCATCCCCGGAAAAAAAGAGAAATGTTGAGCCCGGCACCTCAATGAGGGCTAGAAACTTGGCTGGCGCTGCCAACCGCAGCCACTCACCCTGATCTGGTTGCGCAGCTGTTCCGCCTCCTGCCTCAACTGCTCCAGTTCGCTCATGGTGGAGTTGGACGCGGGGGGCCTGGCCAGCAGCCCCTCTCAGCCGGCCGCAATCCTGTTTAATGGGGGGCAAAGAGGTGGTTGCATTAATTTGTTTGTTGCGAAGCAAGCGCAGGGGGGTTGAGATAGATGAGCTCTGGGGTTCCCTTCCCGACTCTTACTTCTTAAGTCCTGGGTCACCTTCTCCTCCCAGGAGTCCAAAGCGAAGGGTCAAACCAGGCGTCTTGGCTCACAGGGAAAAACTAAGAACACCCCCCATCCCTGGGGGTAACTGTGACTCCCCCCCCCCAGGTGACCGTTGGGGTTGCCAAAGCCCGACAGAGAACGCTTTCTGCTTGCAAAACTGCTTTGGACGGTCTTCCCTGCGCGAGCAATAGCTGCGCCCATTTTACAGATGGAGGCAGGGGAACGTAGAGGTCCGGAATAGTCAACGCTTTGCCCGATGAGCTACACTGCCAGGGGGGCAGGTGCTTGTTTTCAAATGGGGCTGTATCAGTTTGGCAATGGGGCGTGCAACGCCCTAGACCAGGGGTCAGCCAACTTTTTCAGCAGGGGGCCAGTCCACTGTCCCCCAGACCTTGTGGGGGGCCAGACTATTTTTTTAAAAAAATAATTTTTATTAGTTTTAACATATAAATTATAAAATGTACCACAAAACTTATCACTTATACAATCTTTTTAGACTTCCATCAGCACCTCTGATGATCCACCGTTTTAACCACTTCTTATGCATTTCTTAACTTTATATTGCCTTTACATCTCTTAACAAATCATCCTCCCCCTTCTCCATTTTTGCAATATTTCTAATATTATTCCTCACAAAACTTCTTGCAAACCTACAAACGTCATCTGATCTTCACAAATACTTCTCAAATAGTCCGTAAATTTACTCCAGTCTTCCGTGAATTTCTGGTCCCACCGGTTTCGTATCCTTCCTGTTAGTTTATCTAGTTCTGCATAGTCCATTAACTTCATCCTCAAACTATATTTTTTTGAGGGGGGGGAATATGAACAAATTCCTATGCCCCACAAATAACCCAGAGATGCATTTTAAGCAAAAGCACACATTCTACTCATGTAAAAACACGCTGATTCCCGGACCGTCCGCGGACCGGACTGAGAAGGCGATTGGGACGGATCCGGCCCCCGGGTCTTAAGTTGCCTACCCATGCCCTATACAGCTTCAGAGGGTCTTCAAAAATATCGCCGGGATGCACCCAAGCGATCCTGCGCTTAGCGAGAGAGGGCCTTGCTGCAGGTAAGCCTGTCATGAGCAGGTCCGTTCTGTACAATTTTTAGGAGCCCAGAAGGACCTAGCCTTTGGAACTGCCTGCCACTGCAGGGCTACTAGCCAAGAGGGCTGGGGCTCTGCCTCTGCGGCTGGAGACAGGAAAATGTTCCTGGGTTCCAGTTGGGGTTGTGCTAGCTGACCACGAGGACCCCAATAATAATAATAATAATAATAATAATAATAATAATAATAATTTATTATTTATACCCCGCCCATCTGGCTGGGTTTCCCCAGCCATTGCAGGACTATGCAGAATTAGACAAACTGACAGGAAGGATTCGAAACCTGCCTGACCAGAGATTCTTAAGAGGACTGGAGTAAATATCTGAATTACCTGAAAAGCAACTGTAATAAACAGATCATGCTAGCGGGACTGCAATAAGCTCTGTAAGGATGATTACGCGAAATATCGCCAGGAATACCACGAAGAGGATATCAGTTAAGAATAATTAAAAGTAATAAGAGAAATTAAGAAATGATAAAAGAATGGAAAATCTTCAGAGGTAATTGAATATTGTATAAGATGAAAATGTATGTTAAATGACTGCTGGAAATGATATGTTAAAAAAATTAATAAAAATGTATATTAAAAAAAGGAAGAAGCCATTGCAAGGGGGCCTGCTAACTGCCCCCCACTCTTGCCCTCCGCCCAATATTTGCTTTGGAGGATAGAGAGCCCCCCCAAAAAAATGTGCAAGGGGGGGCGCAAAACAGAGGTGGCTTTGCTCCTCCCAGAAAGCAGAAACACCCCCCCCCTGAAAAAAATAAACCCAAAATGGTGCGCAGGGAGGGGGTCTCTCTCCCCCCCCTCGGGAAAACCAAATAAAAGAGAGAGGGTCCCTGTCGTCGCCATGGCAACCAGACCCCCACCCGGCACAAAACACAAGAGCAGCATCTTTAAACTCCAGCTGGCGGTTGCCGTGGCGATGGGATGTGGGGGGGGGGCAAAGCCCAGAGCCGAGATGGATTTGCAGCAGCTGAGCTCCCAAATTCCCAAATAAATAAATTGGGGGGGGGGGGCTGGGAAAACGGGTGCGCTGGCTCAGAGGTGCCCCCCCGGTGGGGCGATGTGGGGTGCTGGTTTTCCACACCAGTCCAGAGATCCGAGGCTTATACGCCTTAATCTCCAATCTCATTTGCTTCGTTAGAGAAAGTGCATTAGGCAAAATAAACAAACAGCCGAGCTGAGCCAAATCTCCTGGCAAGTGTAAACGAGATTACAGAGGGATTACGGAGGAGGATGCGTTCAATGCAGCCTGGAAAACTACGTTTTCCCCTACACAGGGTGGTACGTTACTGGGCAGCGACGGCGTTTCGTGGGTTAAAAGGCAGAGGGGAAGCCGGACTCCTGGGTTCCTCGGATCAGGAGAAAGGGACTTGGGAACATCCCGGGCGCTGAGCCAAGCCACGGTGCCCTCCTGGGCGCGATCAAAAGCCCTCTCCCGGCGCTCTGCAGCACAAAGCCAGGCGCCCGGTCGGGGTCCGGCGAGGACGCCTGATTTTCGGACCCCCTATTGAGGGTGGATCAGGAGAAGGCGGGTGCGCAGAGCTCTGATCTCCCCGGCAGAAGCTTGCAAGGAGTGGTGCTCAGCAAGAACAACACATCGCTTCCAACACGTTTGATTTTTCCATTAAAAAAACCGGGCGCCGCTCCAGACATCTCGTACTACAACTCCCACCAGCCCTGACTGCATGAGGCCAACGGCCCCTCTAGCCCAACATCTCACAGCGGCTGATCAGATACTCGCAATGCGAAATCCCACCTCCCAGAAGGATCCGAGTGCGAGAGCATCCCTCTCCCCTCTCGCTGGGGAGTCGCAGGTAGACTGCCCCAGGGCGTGGAGGTTCTGCTTATTGCAACAGACTCTCCAAAGGCCCACCTAGTCTGCCAGCATCCTGTCTTCGGAGCGGCCAGGCAAACGCCCCAAAGGGAGGCCCGTAAACAGGACTCGAACACAAGACCGCGGTTTTCAGAAGCCTTACTGCCCCCGATTGCGAAGGCAGAGAACAGCCGTTCTGGCTAGCAGCTGCCAACAGCCCTCTCCTCAAATGTGAATTTGTCCAATCCTGCAGCAGGGAGCTCCACAGATTCGCCAGGTGATGACGACAACTTCTTGGCTTGCAAACCAAAGCAACGCCTTATCCATGAGTTAAAGGTAAAGGGACCCCTGACCATTAGGTCCAGTCGTGGCCGACTCTGGGGTTGTGGCGCTCATCTCGCTTTACTGGCCGAGGGAGCCGGCGTACAGCTTCCGGGTCATGTGGCCAGCACGACTAAGCCGCTTCTGGCGAACCAGAGCAGCGCACGGAAACGCCGTTTACCTTTCCGCCGGAGCGGTACCTTTTTATCTACTTGCACTTTGATGCGCTTTCAAGCTGCTAGGTTGGCAGGAGCAGGGACCGAGCAACGGGAGCTCACCCCGTCGTGGGGATTCGAACCGCCGACCTTCAGATCAGCAAGTCCTAGGCTCTGTGGTTTAACCCACAGCGCCACCCGCGTCCCTTTTATCCGTGAGTTAGGCATTCCAAATTGTGGGGCGGCGTTGCCCTTCCTTATCGCCCATTATGATTTATTTAATTCCCGCCCTCTTAAGGTCCCCAGGTCGGGTTACGGCGTTAAAGCGCAACATTGGAAACAGTTCGCCAGAAGTTGTGCAATGAGGCTCTCTGGGGAAGGAGTATCACAGCTCAGGGGCCACCACTGAGAAGGCCCTGTCCTCTCCCCCTAATTTCTGAAGGGGGAAAAGGAACTACGAAGAGGACCCCCTCCACTCATCTCAGCACCCAAAAGGGCCTGTAGGGAAGGAGGCAGCCTCCGATAGGGCTTTGCTTGAACCCCCTGGATCAGGCCCAGAAACAAACTGGCAGCCAGCGCAGCTGTTTTAGAACAGGGATCTTAAAAGGGAATCCCGGCCAGGAATCCAGCTGCCGCATTTTGGATGTTTCCTAGTCGTCTTCAAGGGTGGCCCCAGGCTGAGCGTTTTGCAGTAGTCCAGCCTGGAAGATACCAGCGCATGCAGTACACCGGCCAGCCAAAAGAGCATCGCCAAAGGGCACTGAATTCACATTCAGTGACCTCGAAAAGGTGTGTTTGCTTCACTCCGCACACACAATCAGGCCGATCTGGGATATACAGACACGGGGTTGGATTAGATGACCCTCGCGGGTCCCTTTGCAGTTCTACGGTTCTAACCTTTGCTCACAAGCACGCAACGGAAGAGGGCAAGCCGGCCAATTAAGTGGTCTCCACTAAGTGCCCTTTGTTATTTGAGATCGGCACTTAATTTGCACGAATTCTAGACGCCAGAAAAAGCAACAAGGACAGAGGAATGCCGGGAGCATCCTGCTGAAATATTTCAAGATCCGCAGAGGGGCGGAAATCTGCCCTCCAGGACCCCCTGCCGCCTTTAAAGGCTTTCCTCCGGGCCTTGAGGACTATGAACTTGCAAAGTCTTGCAGCGGAAAATAAAAGGGGGTCTCTTCTTGGTCTTCCAAGAACTGCGACTTTCAGGACCAGTTTACATGGACCCTGCAGCCCCAAGCGCATCTCTTGGGGACATCAATATCGATATTGGTTATATATAGTTCTTCCGGCGCCCTTGGGTGTCCCACTCTGATACACCCACATGAAGGGCATCTGAGGGGAAAGGTGTCTGGAAAAAGCACCCCGCTGTTTCCTCGCCCCAAAAGGCACATCAGCTGAGCAAGCTAACCTTTCCTGGGCACATCATTTAAAGGCAGGACTCCTGGGTTCCACCCTCAACTCGGAGAGCGAGGGGTATTGGGCTCAGAGACAGGACACCCAAGTTTTACGGAGGGACACTTAAAAGGCAAAGCGTAATAATATCTGGGGAAGAAGAGGTGAAGCAGTGTAGAATTGTAGGGTTGGGGACCCCCAGCGGTCATCCATCCCAACCCGCTGCTGTGATCACGGCTGAGGATTCCCTGCCAGGCCTCTGTTTCACAACCTCCAGTGAAGGACAGTCCACCACCTTCCAAAGTTCAAAATTAAGAAGGGGGGGGTGTCTTAATTTTCTGCAAAAGCCTCAAGTGGGGTTTTTTTGGGGGGGGGAGGGTTTTTTGGGGGTCCAGGCATCCCGCCGTCTCCCAACACTTATTCGCACCCCTCTCTCTCTTGCAATGCCATCCCCGCAGCATCCTGCCGCCACCAAAAGAGCAGTGCTACATCGGACTCTACTTTCCCTTCTTCAGAGCTGTAAAATGGGAACAGCGAGAAACCACACGACGGTTTTCAAAGGAAAAGCAACACCACCGTGAGGGTTTTTTTGTTTTGCTAGCGGGAGGTATTAAAATGTAAACAAAGCAAAACAGAAATACTAAGGGGGGGATAAAATGGCTGTCGGCTGTACCAGATCAGACCTCAGCAAGCCCCCAAAGGGCCCCCCACTCTTAATTTCTATTTATTGTGTTGCTATCCCACCTTTCCCTCAAGGCGGCATGTAGCCCCCTCCTCATTTAACCCGCACAACAACCCTGGAAGGTAGGCTAGGCTGAGAGAAGCAGCAACTCCAAGGTCAGACAGGGAGCTCAGAAGCCGAGTGGGAAGATTCGAACTCTGGTCTCTCCGTTCCTAGTCCAGACGCTCTAACCACTATGCCCCACTGTTTCTGTGGGGAAGAGGTGCGGCCGTCCGCCAACTCCAGGACTCCAAACAGCCCCACTGTCAAGGGAAGAGGGCGGGCCTTGCTGGGCCTATTTAGCGGTAATTAAAGGTCCCCAGGCAAGTTCATTAAGCGGGAAGCCGCCAGCTGTACCTTCCGGGAGACGAGAGGAGCTCTCAGGCGAGGGACCCAGGAGTCCGAGGGACCCAGGAGTCCTGCCTCCGCTTGGCAGCAAGCCCGCCCCATACCCAAGAGGCACCCAGTTCCTCTTCCGAAGAACCCAGGCGTCCGGGGCCCCACCAAATATCCGGCTCGGATCCTTTGAACGCACACACAAACACACCTGCTATATCCAAAGAACCCAGGTGTCCTGGCCCCCATCTCCCCACGGATTCTCTCTCTGTAGGCCCCACATCTGTCCAGAGAACCCAGGCGTCCTGTGCCCCCCCCAATTTCCCCTCTGCTTTTCTCTCTGGGTAGGCCCCACATCCTTTGTGAAGAACCCAGGAGTCCGACGGGGGACACACACATCTCTGCTAGCTACCCTATAGATTTTTAAGGGGGGGGGAAGAATAGAGAGAACAGACCCCCCCAAAAAAGTGTGGTCTACACAGCAAGGTTGTGGGGTGGATCCTGTCTCTTGCTGGGGAAATGCATTAATCCCGGACTTCCTCCATTTGGAAGACCCTGTTGCAAAATTGGGGGGGGGGGGGGAAAGAGGCCTAAAAATGGGGCGATGTGGGGGGGGGCTGTTTGACTAGGAAGGCTCCTTGGGCGATGGGGAAGTCTTTTAAAGGGCACATTTTTGGCAGGGGGGCAGAAAAGTTGGGGGGGAACCACCAAGTGGGGGGGCTACTGCTGCTGCACAGGGGGGGGGGAGGTTGCTATGGGGCGTGGGAAAAAAGGGCAGGAGGTTGCAGGATGGGATTCCGGGCGGGGGGGCGGTTGCTAAGGAAGGGGGGGAGAGAAAAAAAGGATCTTGGAGGGGGGGAGAGACATGGGGGGGCAAAGAGCTTGCAATAAACCGGGGGGGGGAGTGAAGGGCTTTGGGGCTGGGGGGGCTGCTCTTTGCAAAGGAGTGGGCGTTGCTATGGGGCAGCTGGGGAGGGGGGTTGCATGTGCAATGGGGGGGCCGTTGCTATGGGGCAAGGAGCCTTCAAAGGGGGGGGGAGAGAGAAAAAAAACCACAGGCAGGAATTGTTATGGGGGGGGAGGGAGGGAAGGAGGTTATGGGGCGGAAGAAAAAGGAACCCCCCCCCCCATTTTCACCCGCCCCTCTTTCCCCCCTGGCCCCACATACCTGCTGCTGCAGCAGCCCCGCCGCCGCCTTGCTGGGGGGGGCAAGGGGGGAGGAGGAGGGGTGGGGGTAGGGACTCGTTTCCGCTGCTGCTGCTGCTGCTGCTGCTCCTCCAGCGGCGGAAGGATCGCGCTGTGGCGGGACCTGTTTTCGCCTCTTCCGAGGCAGGCGCAGCGGCGGCTTCAGCTTCAGCGGAGGAGGCGGCGGCCGGGACTCGTTCCCCGACCGCGCGGAGCGATCCCGCCCCACCCAGCCCCGGTGATGCGGCCGCCGCGCCCAGAGCCGGACGCGAGCGAGGGAGATACCAAGTGGCGCCCACTCGCGGAGGGGTGGCTCTGAAGGGGAAAATGAAGAGTGGGGGCAGGGGTGACCCAACCGAAGTGGGGTTCAGAAGAATAAGACACAAAATATGAAGGGGAGTGAATATGGACCCTTCCTTTCTATGAAAGTTTCTTTTTTTAAAAAGAGTGGGACGTACCAAGTGGGGTCGCCTGGGAGAGGCCAGTGTTGGGAGAGGGGGTATCCGGGAAAGACCAAGTGAGCTTTTTCTGGGGGGGAGGCAAAAACTCCACCCTGGTTTTTTTGCTTTGTTTTTTAAGTAAAGGGGGGTTTCTTGTTTAAGGACATTTTTTTTCCTGGTGGGGAGGGTATGTTCCCTCCCAGCCCAGGGGGGGATGAGTGGGGATTGGGTTATACCAAGTTTCTGGAAGGTGCTCCCCCCTCCTCCATGCCCTTAACAAAAATTATTATTAATTGCCGAGAGGAAATGCTAATTTCAGTCTTAGCCATCAACTTCGGTCAAAGGGGTGGGGAGGAGGGGGTTTGGTGGCAGGGGTGAGTCATTTCTTTAGGGAAGGAGCACCACCCAAAATGGGAGGCGGAGATGGTACAGTCCAAACCACACACACTCAGTAACCTTTGCACAATTGTGTTGCACAAGCGCCCCAGCTTTCCTCCCCCCTCCCGCTCCTTCCTCCTGCTCTAAATAACTCTGGTCACTGCCAGCGCCTTCTCCTTGCACAAAAAAGCAGACAAGCAGACATTTTTTCTTTAACCTCCCTGCTCCCAAAAAAAGGACCCAGGAGTCCGGGAATCTGCGGGCTCTGAGCCTTTAAAAGCAGCAATCAACGGGTGCAGCTTGAATTCTGGCCCCATCTGTTGAATTTCTGCCTGCCAGGGCAGTGCTGAGAGGCTCAAGAGCCCTGCTAGACATTATTATTATTATTATTATTATTATTATTATTATTATTATTATTATTATTATCTTAGACTCAGAGGAGCCAGGAATCCTGACAAGCTGATAAGAGGCATAAACTTGAATTTTTCCTCTGCCTGAGGAAGGAAAAACATCATCGAGGGGGTGAAAAAAGAGGAAATTCGTGTGGGTGGGAGAGAGAGAGGAAATCCCCTTCCATCTCTTAAAGCTGTGGTTTGGAAAGGCTGAAAAGCACTGTGGGAGGTGAAGAGAAACCAGACCTTTTGAGGGGCTGGTTTGGAGCCCAAAAGCGCCTACAGGGCAGGCAGAAAATCAACAGGAAGGGGCTTCCAGTCCAGAATAAAAAGGACATCTGTTGATTTCATGCCTGTTCTCCAGCTCTTAAGAGAGTCTCTTGTGCCCTCAAATGTAAAAATCCACAGCCGCATTGGAAAGGATGCACCTGCCGGATTTCTGCCCGTTGTTCAGCTCCTGAAAACGCCAGGACCCCTGTCAGGAAAACTAAATGATAGTAATTTTTTTTTTTAAGGAGAAAAACAACAACAATTGAAGCCCTGGGGGAGGGAAAACTAAAGGGCAAAGGGGGACTTGCAGAAGAAGAACCCTGAATTTTCAGACAAATTTGGGGTTAAAAAGTACCCTGCTTTTTATTATGGGAGAGAGAGTGTTTTGAAAGCTGGGGTGCAATGAAAGCAGGCTTAGCTACCGCTTTTGATTCCCAATAAAAGCATTCAAATCATACGAGTTGGAAGGGGCCATCATGTCACCCTCCCCCCACAATACAGTGGTACCTTGGGTTACATACGCTTCAGGTTACAGACTCTGCTAACTCAGAAATAGTGCTTCAGGTTAAGAACTTTGCTTCAGGATGAGAACAGAAATCGTGCTCCGGTGGCGCAGCAGCAGCAGGAGGCCCCATTAGCTAAAGTGGTGCTTCAGGTTAAGAACAGTTTCAGGTTAATAACGGACCTCCAGAACGAATTAAGTACTTAACCCGAGGTACCACTGTACAAGAATCTCAACACATGGCCCCCCACCCAATTTGAAACCACACCAGACACTGCTTAGATTTGCAAATGTGCTAGCAGTTTTATTGCTGCCCCACTGGGAGCTATTCGACAGGGGAGCTCAGTGGCATAGCGTCATTTGCTGGTGCCCGGGGCGGTGAACAGCAGCCATGCAGTGGGAGCCCGGCCAGCCAACACGGCCCTTGGCGGGCACACACCCCACAACACTGCCCAGGTGGTGATTCGCCAAGGGGCCCAGTGGCAAGGTCAGGCCAGGCTCCGGGGCCCAGAGATCCCCAGCGGCAGGCAGGGAAGGGACCCCTGTGTGCTCACGCCCCCTCAAAATCATGTGCCCAGGTCTACAGCCCCACTAGCTCTCCCCACGCTATGCCCGCCCCCCGCTCCCAACTCCCAATTCAAGAAAATATCTGAAAGAGATGTTGTATGGGTGATTTCAACTACCACCCCACAGACTATCCATTTCGGTCATAACAAAGGGGGACATAGATCGCCAGGAACTAATCTCAGCTGCGGAAAAAACATGTCCCCCTCTTTATTTTCGACTCTCTTGGGCGCAGGAATTTAACCTTACTTGTGAATCCCAAGCCGGAATTAAGATTGCCGGAAGAAATATCAACAACCTCAGATATGCAGATGACACAACCTTGATGGCAGAAAGTGAGGAGGAGTTAAAGAACCTTTTAATGAGGGTGAAAGAGGAGAGCGCAAAATATGGTCTGAAGCTCAACATCAAAAAAACGAAGATCATGGCCACTGGTCCCATCACCTCCTGGCAAATAGAAGGGGAAGAAATGGAGGCAGTGAGAGATTTTACTTTCTTGGACTCCATGATCGCTGCAGATGGTGACAGCAGCCACGAAATTAAAAGACGCCTGCTTCTTGGGAGAAGGGCAATGACAGGCCTAGACAGCATCTTGAGAAGTAGAGACATCACCTTGCCAACAAAGGTCCGTATAGTTAAAGCTCTGGTTTTCCCAGTAGTGATGTATGGAAGTGAGAGCTGGACCATCAAGAAGGCTGATGGCCGAAGAATGGATGCTTTTGAATTCTGGGGCTGAAGGAGACTCTTGAGAGTCCCATGGACTGCAAGAAGATCCAACCTCTCCATTCTGAAGGAAATCAGCCCTGAGTGCTCACTGGAAGGACAGATCCTGAAGCTGAGGCTCCAAGACTTTGGCCACCTCATGAGAAGAGAAGACTCCCTGGAAAAGACCCTGATGTTGGGAAAGATGGAGGGCCCAAGGAGAAGGGGACGACAGAGGATGAGATGATGGGACAGTGTTCTCGAAGCTACCAGCATGAGTTTTACCAAACTGCGGGAGGCAGTGGAAGACAGGAGGGCCTGGCGTGCTCTGGTCCAGGGGGTCACGAAGAGGCGGACACCACTAAAGGACTAAACAAGAACAATTTACAATTTTTGTTTAACCTGCAAGAAAGAAGGGCTTTTTTGCTGGCTAGTTTCAATTCTAATCTTTCTAACCTCCTTTGGGATACGTTCGCAGGTATGGCAGAAGGAGACAGGATCTGCCCATGTGACACCTGGTAGAAACTCTAGCTCACATGGCCCTTAAATGTAAAATGTATGATGATCTCCGCCAACAATTTTTAGACCATCTATGTATTCCAACATGGAAACCAGAGACAGAGGTCATACGCTTCTTATTACAGGGGAGAGACCAGGAGCTCACCAAGGGAGTAGCTAAGTTCCTCTATTTGGTTTTTTTGTCGCCGAAGTACGCTACAGGATCCTGCCCTTGCTGGAGACCCACAGAGATGAAATAGATTGCTCGCCTCTTCTTCCCTTTGGCAAATGACTGTACTGTTGAAATGGCGATGAGATCACACTGGCTTATTTATTATGAATAATAATAATATAATTTTATTTATATCCCGCCCTCCCCAGCCGAAGCCGGGCTCAGGGCGCTAACAATAAAATAACACCACATTCTAAAATCATTTCGTTATAAAATTTATTCAAATCAAATTGATGGCAACCATTGGGCTAGAGTTCTGTGAAGATTGCCAAAGGAGGGAGTCAGATGTGCCTTGGCCAAAGGCCAGGCAGAACAGCTCTGTCTTGCAGGCCCTGCGGAAAGATGTCAAGTCCCACAGGGCCCTGGTCTCTTGTGACAGAGCGTTCCACCAGATCGGGGCCACAACCGAAAAAGCCCTGGCTCTGGTTGAGGCCAGCCTAACCTCTCTGTGGCCTGGGACCTTCAAGATGTTTTTGTTTGAAGATCATAAGTTCCTCCGTGGGACATACCAGGAGAGGCGGTCCCGTAGGTACGAGGGTCCTGGCCATATAGGGCTTTAAAGGTCAAAGCCAGCACCTTCAACCTGACCCTGTACTCCACCAGGAGCCAGTGCAGCTGGTATAGCACCGGGTGAATGTGATCTCGCAGCGAAGACCCTGTAAGGAGTCTCGCTGCGGAATTCTGCACCCTCGAGTTTCTGGGTCAGTCTCAAGGGCAGCCCCACGTAGAGCGAGTTACAATAATCCAGTCTGGAGGTGAGCGTCACGTGCATCACAGTGGCTGGATCAGGGCGAGAGAGGTAAGGAGCCAACTGCTTAGCTTGGCGGAGATGGAAAAATGCCGCCTTTGTTATAGCTGCAATCTGCGCCTCCATGGAAAGGGAGGAACCGAAGATTACACTCAAACTCTTAACGGACGGTGCTGGCACTAATTGCGCCCCTGCAAGAGATGGGAGTTGCCCCCCCAAACCCATATTGTTCCGTCCCAGCCACAGGACCTCTGTCTTTGAAGGATTTAACTTCAACCAGCTCCCACGTAACCATCCAGCTACAGCTTCTAAACATCTGATCAGTGTGTCTGGGGCCGAGTCAGGATGGCCGCCCATCAACAGAGTTTGTATGTTTGTATGTGATGCCAATAAAGGTTTGATGGTGATAAATGCCCTAAATGGCTGTGCCCTAGAAGAGCTGTTTGTGGAACTGAACCTAGGGGCAGCAACTGTGGACTCCATTTTGAGTGGTGACCTTTTGCCCGGGTGCAACATGTCAGTGTTGTCGACTCCACTGGGAGCGGTGAACATCATGCTGTTAGATTGCACATCCATGCAAATGTCCGATTTCTAAGAAAATCCAGCACGTCGCATTGGGTTTCAAAAGAAGAAACTTCCCCCCGAATGAGGAGGTTGGTAAAAGGGAAGTTGAAAGTCAGACGGGTCAGATCACTCCAAAATGCTTGGGACTTCTTTAAGGACGCTATGCAGTATGAGAAACTCAATTGGAGTTTGGTCTGCAGGTCTGGGAAAGTGTGGTTAATGAGCAGAGTCAAGGAAGCTTTCAGAGGCCAGAAGGCTTCTTTCGAAAAAGTGGATGTCTTTAAAAAAATTAAAAAAATAAAAATATTCATTTCCCTTTTTCATTCATTACATATACGATATCTTTATTGTCATTGTCCCATGGAGAACAATGAAATTGAAAAACTACATAAAACATTCAAAAACCCCTAAAAACTCTGAGACCCCATTTTAAAATACACTATACTATTGTTATGTACTGAGTTGAATAGGATCCAAACTGCAGCAGTCTGATTGGTCCTAGAACAATAGGATCCAAATTGCAGCAGTCTGATTGGTCCTAGAACAATAGGATCCAAATTGCAGCAGTCTGATTGGTCCTAGAACAATAGGATTCAGATTGCAGCAGTCTGATTGGTCCTAGAACAATAGGATTCAGATTGCAGCAGTCTGATTGGTCCTAGAACAATGCAG
The DNA here is from genome assembly GCF_027172205.1 of Podarcis raffonei. NCBI lineage: Eukaryota > Metazoa > Chordata > Lepidosauria > Squamata > Lacertidae > Podarcis > Podarcis raffonei. The sequence goes on along the minus strand of NC_070614.1, from coordinate 53,948,013 downwards.
CAGTATGATTGGTTGGCAGGAAGCACCCAATCATGCTCCATATATAAGTGAATCCACAACCTGATTGGCTTACAGTAGAATTCCGGAATTAGCCAATCATATGCAGCCCATTGTGTAAATAATGTATATAAAGCAGATACTTTGAGGGGACTTTCATTATTCATTCCTCCTCACCACTATGAGCTGAATAAAGAGCATGAAATCACTTTGCGACTCTGAGTATATTTCAACTATAGAGACTCCTTATGCTGCGTTTAGAACCAGAATTGCATTTGCTTAGAAACTGTTTCTCAGGCGGCTAGTCTGAGAACCCTATACCTTCTTCCAGGAGGCAGAAGCTGAAAGAGATCATTTCCGGGGTGCGCACTATCCTGCGCTATCTCTGCCGCTTTCTTATGGCACCTGGAAGCGTAGATTTGATCCAAGTTGGGAAGAGTGCACCCAGTTATTCTCTCCGCAGTCTTCACAACCCTGGACAGCATTGTTTTTTCTCTGACCGTGCAGCTCCCAAACCACACACGTAAGTTAATACACTCTCCACAGTGCAATGGTAAAATGCCATCAACAGGTCCTTCGAGAGATTGTTCATCAGGTCTTTGCTGTTTTCTCCCCAGGTTAGGTCATCTCTCAACTCCATTCCCAGAAATCAAAACACCGAGACCTGTTCCACGCACTTCCCCTCAATAATAAGTGGCTGAATATTCCATTTACATTTCCTAAAGTCCACAATGATCTCTTTCGTTTTCTTTAAGTTAAGGAGTAAGTTCCCCCAACTGCTCAACTTCCTTCCTAGAGGCCGCCTCCCCCTCTCCAGCCGTGATTAAACCAACCACCGTTGTATCATCTGCGAATGATATCTCATCTCATATTCATAACATTTACTATCCATTCCTTCCTCCCTCCCCTCCTGGGCTTCCCCCAACTTCTGCTTCTGATTTTTCTCCTTTCACCTTCTTTTTCTACCTCCTAAAAGAAAAAACTACTAATAACGTATTTATACAATAACATCAAACCTAAAAACATAAAAATAACAATGAATACATCATATTGTTTCTCTGTCTCCTACACATTTTCTAATACTAATAATGTGGACGTTTATTTAAATTCTGCCATCAAGTCTATAGACTTCCTTTGTTTCTGCAAGTATAATATAAATGGTTCCCATTCTTTTTCAAAGTCACTGTTGTCTTTTACTCTTAGTCTGTCTGCCATTTTTCCCAGTTCTGCATAGTTCGTCAACTTCTCCTGCCATTGTTTTTTAGTTGGTATTTCTCCAGTCTTCCAATTTTGTGCAATCAACATTCTCGCTGCTGTAGTGGCATACATAAATAAAGATATACTGAAAAAAGAGAGGAAAAAGCGGATGTCTTGCGGAAACGAAGAGATCCGAAAGGAACACAATTTCTGGCAAAAATAAACGTGAGCAGACAGTAAGGGATGGGGGGAAAGAACCAGGGGAACACATTGCTAGAAACATGAAGGCTACCAACAGGAAGTTATTTTAAATATATTGTTGTTGTTGTTTAGTCATTTAGTCGTGTTCGCCTCTTCTTGACCCCCTGGACCAGAGCACACCAGGCACTCCTGTCTTCCACTGCCTCCCGCAGTTTGGTCAAACTCATGCTGGTAGCTTCGAGAACACTGTACAACCATCTCGTCCTCCGTCGTCCCCTTCTCCTTGCGCCCTCCATCTTTCCCAACATCAGGGTCTTTTCCAGGGAGTCTTCTCTTCTCATGAGGGGGCCAAAGTCTTGGAGCCTCAGCTTCAGGATCTGTCCTTCCAGTGAGCACTCAGGGCTGATTTCCTTAAGAATGGAGAGGTTTTATCTTCTTGCAGTCCATGGGACTCTCAAGAGTCTCCTCCAGCACCAGAATTCAAAAGCATCCATTCTTCGGCGATCAGCCTTCTTGATGGTCCAGCTCTCACTTCCATACATCACTACTGGGAAAACCATAGCTTTAACTATATGGACCTTTGTTGGCAAGGTGATGTCTCTGGAGGCAATTGGACTTTTGGATGACAAGGGAGTCAAAGGAGTGTTGAAGGAGGATAAGGAGATTGCAAAGAAGCTGAATTAATTATTTGCGTCTGCCCTTCATGACGACGGAATATATAGGAAGGTCCCGGTGCCTAAACTAACTTTTGCCGTGTTAAGTTGTGGGTGAACATATCAGATGACACAGCGATTCTTCATTCAGCTCTTGTTTATTCACAGGCCAGAACAGAACTGAACTGAAGGGTTCAGCCAACCTGCTTATATAGAGCTCAACTACAAAGCAACAGTAACAACTTTCTGTAACTATCCAATCACTGAACGTCACTTTCAATTCCTTATTTGCATATGCGGACCTGAGTGAAAACTATCTACAGTATCCCCCTGCTGGCCCAGGGTGAGAACTTCAGTACATAACGTGCAGGAAAGGTGTCAGAGGAACTGAGTGACAAGAGATGGAAGTTCTGGGCCTAATAAACAAAATAAAAATGGAGAAATCGCCAGGTCCTCGTGAGAGTTCTCAGAAAACAAAAATTGCTGATCTTCTAACAAAAATATGTAATGTGTCCCTCAGATCAGCCTTGAATAGACAATCAAACACATTTTTTTTTATAAAAAAATGTATTTCCCCTCACTTATCTAGACAAGCAGCAATCAACCTTTTTAAAACATTTTAAACAAATGTATATTTCCACAAGTTGCTATGTGTCATCAGAGGCCTATAACTATAATGTCAGTTGACATTGCATATATGTAAGAAAGCTATACCAGTTTGATTGGGGGATGAGTGTTCAGACCCCTGGGCTCTCACTTGTGGGGTGCCTCAGGGTTCCCTCCTCTCCCCCATGCTTTTCAACATCTACATGCAGCCGCTGGGAGAGATCATCAGGGGGTTTGGACTGGGTGTTCATCAATATGCGGATGATACCCAGCTCTACCTCTCTTTCAAATCAGAACCAGTGAAGGCAGTGAAGGTCCTGTGTGAGTGCCTGGAGGCGGTTGGAGGTTGGATGGTGGCTAACAGATTGAGGTTGAATCCTGACAAGACAGAAGTACTGTTTTTGGGGGACAGGAGGCGGGCAGGTGTGGAGGATTCCCTGGTCCTGAATGGGGTAACTGTGCCCCTGAAGGACCAGGTGCGCAGCCTGGGAGTCATTTTGGACTCACAGCTGTCCATGGAGGAACAGGTCAAATCTGTGTCCAGGGCAGCTGTTTACCAGCTCCATCTGGTGCACAGGATGAGACCCTATCTGCCTGCGGACTGCCTCACCAGAGTGGTGCATGCTCTGGTTATCTCCCGCTTGGATTACTGCAATGCGCTCTACGTGGGGCTACCTTTGAAGGTGACCCGGAAACTACAACTAATCCAGAACGCGGCAGCTAGACTGGTGACTGGGAGCGGCTGAAGAGACCACATAACACCGGGTCTTGAAAGACCTACATTGGCTCCCAGGACGTTTCCGAGCACAATTCAAAGTGTTGGTGCTGACCTTGAAAGCCCCAAACGACCTCAAAGGCCCAGCATACCTGAAGGAGCGTCTCCACCCCCATCGTTCTACCCGGACACTGAGGTCCAGCACTGAGGGCCTTCTGGCGGTTCCCTCACAGCGAGAAGCCAAGTTACAGGGAACCAGGCAGAGGGCCTTCTCGGTAGTGGCGCCTTCCCTGTGGAACACCCTCGCACCAGATGTCAAAGAGAACAACTACTACCAGGCTTTTAGAAGACATCTGAAGGCAGCCCTGTTTCGGGAAGCTTTTAATGTTTGATGTATTATAGTATTTTAATATTCTTTTGGAAGCCGCCCAGAGTGGCTGGGGAAGCCCAGCCAGATGGGCGGGGTATAAATAATAAATTATTATTATTATTATTGAAACACAGTGATTTTCTTGTGTGTTTCACTCTCACAACACCATTTTTTAAAAAAGGGATCTGGGGGTGATCCTGGAATTTTCAAGCCACTTAGCTTAGCATATGACTCAGGAAAACTGGTGGAAAGTATCGTTAAAGATAAAATAACCAAGCACATAGAAGAACAAGCCTTGCACAGCCAGCATGGCTTTTCCAAGGAAAGCTCATGTCTCACAAACCTATTCGAGTTCTTTGAGAGTGTCAACAAGGGTTTAGATTTAGGTGATCTGGTTGACACAGTGTGCTTGGACTTCCAAAAAGCTTTCGATAAGGTACCATCCCAAACACTCGTGAATAAGCTTAGCCATCATGGAATAAGAGGAAAGGTCCTTTTGTGGATCAGTAACTGGTTAAGTCTTTGTCCATGGAGTTTTCTTGGCAGGGATACTGGAGTGGCTTGCTGGTTCCTGCTCCAGGTGGATCACGTTTGGTCAAAACTCTCCACTATGACCTGTCCGTCTTGGGTGGCCCTGCACGGCATAGCTCATAAATTCTCTGAGTTATTCAAGACCAGGACAGCATCTTAAAAAGTAGAGACATCACCTTGCCAACAAAGGTCCGTATAGTTAAAGCTCTGGTTTTCCCAGTAGTGATGTATGGAAGTGAGAGCTGGACCATAAAGAAGGCTGATCGCCAAAGAATTGATGCTTTTGAATTCTGGTGCTGGAGGAGACTCTTGAGAGTCCCATGGACTGCGAGAAGATCAAACCTCTCCATTCGGAAGGAAATCAGCCCTGAGTGCTCACTGGAAGGACAGATCCTGAAGCTGAGGCTCCAAGACTTTGGCCACCTCATGAGAAGAGAAGACTCCCTGGAAAAGACCCTGATGTTGGGAAAGATGGAGGGCACAAGGAGAAGGGGAGGACGGAGGACGAGATGGTGGGACAGTGTTGTTGAAGATGCCAGCATGAGTTTGACCAAACTGCGGTAGGCAGTGGAAAACAGGAGGGCTTGGCGTGCTCTGGTCCAGGGGGCCATGAAGAGGCGGACACGACTAAACAACTAAACAAATGGTTTTAGAGAATACTATATGAAAATGGTTTTTTTTAAAAGATATTTATTAAGTTTCCAATTTTATACAAACAAGAAGAAAAAAGCAAAAAAGTTTAAAAACACATACAGTTCACAATGCTTGATTTTCAATGACATATTTCCCTGACCTCCTCATACCTCCCCTTCTTGTATTCCAATTCAAATTATTTACTCAGCAAATCCTTATCTCAAAACATTGCAGCTGGAAACCCCTTAATTTCAATCCAACATCATTCAACATTCTTTAATTTTACAATATTTCTGTAAATAGTCCTTAAATTTCTTCCAGTCTTCTTCCGCCGACTCTTCTCCCTGGTCACGGATTCTGCCAGTCATTTCTGCCAATCCCATACAGTCGATCATCTTCATCTGCCATTCTTCCAGAGTGGGTAAATCTTGCATCTTCCAGTACTTTGCAATAAGTATTCTCGCTGCTGTTGTAGCATACATAAAGAAAGTTCTATCCTTTTTTTGACACCAACTGGTCGACCATGCCCAAGAGAAAGGCCTCTGGTTTCTTCAAGAAGGTATATTTAAATACCTTTTTCAATTCATTATATATCATTTCCCAGAAAGCCTTAATCTTAGGGCACGTCCACCAAAGGTGAAAGAATGTACCTTCGGTTTCCTTACATTTCCAACATTTATTATCGGGCAAATGATAGATTTTTGCAAGCTTGACTGGGGTCATGTACCACCTGTATATCATTTTCATAATATTCTCTCTTAAGGCATTACATGCCGTAAACTTCATACCTGTGGTCCATAACTGTTCCCAGTCAGCAAACATAATATTATGTCCAACATCTTGTGCCCATTTAATCATAGCAGATTTAACCGTCTCATCCTGAGTATTCCATTTCAACAGCAAATTATACATTTTTGACAAAGTCTTAGTTTTGGGTTCTAACAGTTCTGTTTCCAGTTTAGATTTTTCCACCTGGAAGCCAACTTTCTTATCCAAATTGTAAGCCTCCATTATCTGATAATAATGAAGCCAGTCTCGCACTTTATCTTTTAAAGAATACTATATGAAAATGTTATATAGATGAAACTATATGAAAATGTTATATAGATGAAACTATATGAAAATGTTATATAGATGGTATCTAGCACCGAATAAACTGGCAAGTGTATAAATCAAAATCGAGTAAGTGTTGGAAATGCAAAGAGTACTTTCTATCATATGTGGTGGCCTTGCAGTAAAGTTAAAGCTTACTGGGAAATGATATATAATGAATTGAAAAAGATGTTTAAAGTAACATTGGTTAAAAAACACACGCACCCAGAAGCCTTTCTCTTGGGAATTATAGGGACAGAACTACCTAAACAGTATAGAAATCTATTCATGTATGTGACTATAGCGGCAAGAATGTTTTTTGCCCAAAAATGGAAAGAAGAAGAAGTCCCGATGCACGAAGAATGGATACAAAAACTTATGGACCATGCTGAAATGGCGAAACTTACCGGAAAAATAAGAAATCAAAATAACAAACTTTTTATAAAAGAATGGAAATGGTTTATTGAATATGTACACATAAATTGTAAACAGATAAGGACATTGGAAGGATTATTGTAAAATGTATTTCATAAGAGTTTCATAACAGTAAATACTTAAAGAAGATGAATAAAAGATTAAGTTACGTTAGTTTAGAATATGCAGGAAATGATAAAAACATTTTAATTTTTTTAACAGTTTATTAACCATCTTATGTTGCATCTGTATACGTTATCATATTACATTGCATATCTTATTATAGCATAACATGTATACAAAGTTTATATACAAAATTTATATACCTAAAAAGAAAAAAGAAACAAGAAAAACACAACACTATTCCCAGATCATATATGTACCAACACTACAGACTTCCTGTCAATCACGTTGTATAATCCATTTTTTAACAAGTGAATGTACTCTTATTATTGTATATTTCTTTGCATTTTATCTAATACATTTGTATATCAAATTGTACCCTTAATCTTATTTCTCAATTCAATTTCTCTCCAACGTCAATCAAATGCCAGCATAGATAGTGAACCTTCACTGTATTTTTGAACATCTATCTTATATCTATCCCATTTTTCCAAAAATTTAAGGAACCGCAGAAAGAGGAGGAAGGAAGTCGAGATTTGAAATGTGAAAATGACTGGAAAACTATTGAAATATCTATAACTGAAGATCAAATAAAATAAAATAAAATAAACAAATTATGTAGAGAAAAGTTTTTATTATTCTCTTCTAAGACTGCATCTTGTGGACATCCACTGAAGCTGAATGCTGAAAGGTTCAGGACAGATAAAAAGAAGCAATTCTTCATGTAGTGAATAGTTAAACAGTGGAACTCCCTGCCACAGGAGACAGCAGTGGCCCACAACAGGAATGGCTTTGGAAGAGATTGGGCAGAGAAGGCCGTTGATAATATGTCATGGAATTTTATGAAAAAGAATTTGGAGTCAATGGATATGGGACAATCTTTTCTCAAGGGTATAGGAGCTATATATTCGGAACAGAAAGCTAGATTAATAGCGAATAATGTATTAACAGATACCTTTGAAATCACAAAAGGAACAAGACAGGGGTGTCCGTTGCCACCACTATTATTTATAACAGTCCTTGAAGTCAAGAAATATAAGAGTGAATGAAATAATAATAATAATAATAATTTATTATTTATACCCCGCCCATCTGGCTGAGTTTCCCCAGCCACTCTGGGCGGCTCCCAATCAGTGTTAAAAACAGTACAGCGTTACATATTAAAAACTTCCCTGAACAGGGCTGCCTTAAGATGCCTTCTGAATGTCAGGTAATTATTTATCTCTTTGACATCTGATGGGAGGGCGTTCCACAGGGCGGGCGCCACTACCGAGAAGGCCCTCTGTCTGGTTCCCTGTAGCCTCACTTCTCGCAATGAGGGAACCGCCAGAAGGCCCTCGGCGCTGGATCTCAGTGTCCGGGCTGAACGATGGGGGTGGAGACGCTCCTTCAGGTATACAGGACCGAGGCCGTTTAGGGCTTTAAAGGTCAGCACCAACACTTTGAATCATGCTCGGAAACGTACTGGGAGCCAATGCAGATCTCTCAGAACCGGTGTTATGTGGTCCCGGCGGCCACTCCCAGTCACCAGTCTAGCTGCCGCATTCTGGATTAATTGCAGTTTCCGGGTCACCTTCAAAGGTAGCCCCACGTAGAGCGCGTTGCAGTAGTCCAAGCGTGAGATAACTAGAGCATGCACCACTCTGGCGAGACAGTTCGCGGGCAGGTAGGGTCTTAGCCTGCGTACCAGGTGGAGCTGGTAGACAGCTGCCCTGGACACAGAGTTAACCTGCGCCTCCATGGACAGCTGTGAGTCCAAAATGACTCCCAGGCTGCGCACCTGGTCCTTCAGGGGCACAGTTACCCCATTCAAGACCAGGGAATCCCCCACACCAACCCGCTCCCTGTCCCCCACAAACAGTACTTCTGTCTTGTCAGGATTCAACCTCAATCTGTTAGCCGCCATCCATCCTCCAACTGCCTCCAGACACTCACACAGGACCTTCACCACCTTCACTGGTTCTGATTTAAAGGAGAGGTAGAGCTGGGTGTCATCTGCATACTGATGGACACCCAGTCCAAAATGTAAAAGGAATTAGTGTTGGATCCAAAGAATATAAATCGAAAGCCTTTGCTGACGATTTAGTAATAACTAAATCCAGTGGACCTAAAGCACTGGACAGGATTGAGGAATTTGGACAAGTAGCCGGTTTTAGACTTACAGGTGAAACTTGGAAAATCAGAATATCGTGGAAAAGTTCATTCATTTCAGTAATTCAACTTAAAAGGTGAAACTAATATATGAGATAGACTCATGACATGCAAAGCGAGATACGTCAAGCCTTTATTTGTTATAATTGTGATGATCATGGCTTATAGCTGATGAACACCCCAAATTAACAATCCCAGAAAATTAGAATATTAAATGAAATCAGCAAAACAAGGGCTGCAAATAGAGCAATATTGGACCTCTGAGAAGTAGAAGCATGCATATGTACTCAGTGCTTGGTTTGGGCCCCTTTTGCGTCAATTACTGCCTCAATGCGGCGTGGCATGGATGCTATCGGCCTGTGGCACTGCTGAGGTGTTATGGAAGACCAGGACGCTTAAATAGCAGCCTTCAGCTCTTCTGCATTGCTCGGTCTCATGTCTCTCATCTTTCTCTTGGCAATGCCCCATAGATTCTCTGGGGTTCAGGTCAGGCGAGTTTGCTGGCCAATCAAGCACAGTAATCCCATGGGCACTGAACCAGGTTTTGGTACTTTTGGCAGTGTGGGCAGGTGCCAAGTCCTGCTGAAAAATGAAGTCAGCATCCCCATAAAGCTCGGCTGTGGAAGGAAGCATGAAGTGCTCCAAAATCTGGTAGACGGCTGCGTTGACCCTGGACTTAATGAAGCACAGTGGACCAACACCAGCTGACGACATGGCTCCCCAAATCAACACAGACTGTGGAAACTTCACACTGGACTTCAAGCATCTGGCATTGTGTGCCTCCCCATTCTTCCTCCAGACTCTTGGTTTCCAAATGAGATGCAAAAGCTGCTCTCATCAGAAAAGAGATTTGCTGTATTTGCAGCCCTTATTTTGCTGATTTCATTTAATATTCTAATCGTCACTATTATAACAAATTAAGGCTTGACATATCTCGCTTTGCATGTCATGAGTCTATCTCATATATTGTTGTTGTTGAGTCGTTTAGTCGTGTCCGCCTCTTTGTGACCCCCTGGACCAGAGCACGCCAGGCCCTCCTGTCTTCCACTGCCTCCCGCAGTTTGGTCAAACTCATGCTGGTACCTTCGAGAACACTGTCCCACCATCTCGTCCTCCGTCGCCCCCTTCTCCTTGTGCCCTCCATCTTTCCCAACATCAGGGTCTTTTCCAGGGAGTCTTCTCTTCTCATGAGGTGGCCAAAGTATTGGAGCCTCAGCTTCAGGATCTGTCCTTCCAGTGAGCACTCAGGGCTGATTTCCTTCAGAATGGAGAGGTTTGATCTTCTTGCAGTCCATGGGACTCTCAAGAGTCCCCTCCAGCACCAGAATTCAAAAGCATCCATTCTTCAGCCAGCCTTCTTTATGGTCCAGCTCTCACCTTTTAAGCTGAATTACTGAAAGAAATGAACTGTCCCACGATATTCTAATTTCCCGAGTTTCACCTGTAGTAAAACAAAAACGAAGATGTTAGTTAAAAAAACAAACAAAGCGGGACAACTCCATGGAGAAGGAGAGCGCAATAAGCGTCTGCTAGCCATGATGGCTCTGCACTGTCAGAGGCACTAATTCTTCTGAACACCAGTTCGAATCCTGATGGGGGGACGACTTCCTATGGGGAGAAACTGGCTGGCCAATGTGCAAATGATGGTGGGCTCAAGGCGCCAGCCGCCTGATCCAACAGGACTCTTCTTCTTCTTCCTGTGTGCCTTAAGGGTCTCCCTCTGCTTTTTGCCCCCCTCCCAACACTGTAAGGGGGGTGGCAGCTGCCCCCACCGCCTTGGCTCCTTTAAGAATTCAGCTGTTCTCTCTTCTCATTGTCTCCAATGGCAGCCAATCAGGGATTCCGCTGGTCGAGGGGGTGCGCGCTGCTCTGATTGGCTATGACGCATCCCTTACTCCCCCCACCCCCCCTTCCACCTTGATCTCTCCCTCCCTCCCTCCCTCCGCAGCCCCCTCCCCTCCCCGGGTCGCTGTCCACTGGCCTGGGTGCTGAATTCTCCCAACCAGCCCTGCCCCGTCCGTGGCGAGACCCCCCCAGCCAGAGCCCGGGGGCTCTCAGACACCCACCCACCCACCTACCTACCCACCCACCCAATCCGGAGCATTGCAAAGGGGCGCTGGCGCTGCCTGGGAGCCGCGATGAGCGGAGGGGTCTACGGAGGAGGTAAAGGCTGGGTTGCCATCGGCGTCGCAGCTGCTTGGCTTGGGGAGGGGGGTCCCGGCAGCCCCCACCCCACCAGTTCTGGGCCCTGCATGCATTTGGTCGCGGGGCACCCCGGGGAGACCCTTCGCTGCCAGCATCCCGGTCTTCTTGCACCCAGCAACAGCTGCATTCCTGCACTTGGCTAGGGCGGCTGGAGAGGGTGTTGCGCCCACCCTGCTCATCGCTCCGAGCTGGTGGCTCCCTCCCAGCCAGCCAGGAGGGCAGGGAAACTGCGGAACTCACCCCCACAGGAAGCAGCGGGGACCACCAAGCCGGGAAAGGGGGGAAATTCACGGAGGAGAAGCCTAGCGGCGGCTACCGGCCGCAAGGAGCGGAGAGATGCGCTCTTGCGCGCAAATCCTTGCTTGCTGGGTTGGCCAATGAGGCATCCGGTTGGCCACTGGGAGAAGAGGATGTTGGGCTAGGGGGGCCGCCGGCCTGGTCCAGCAGCCTCGAGGGTCCTTGTGCATAGTCCAACTCAGGTGCCAACCTGGTCTTGAGTCAGATCCATGCCTTTTTTAATTGTCTCTGCTGAATGTGACTTGGCTCGCTTATTTGAGCCGCCTGATTCCTTGGGTGTTGGTTTAATGGGGCACCAAAAGGTCATTTTCCTGCTTCTGCTATGCTGAGTGAAGATTGTTGTCATTACAAGGCACCCCTTGACTTGCTGGTGCTCTCCAGTTCTTTTGGACTACAGCTCCCATCATCCCCAGCCAGTGATGGGAGTTGTAGTCCCAAACAGCTGGGTGTGTGTTTGTGTGTCAGCCTGTCAAGGCTGCTATAGATCAGGCATATAGGCAAACGTGGCCCTCCAGATGTTTTGGGACTACAAATCCCATCATCCCTAGCTAATAATAATAATAATAAGTTTTATTTGAATAATAATAATAATAATATTTTTTAAAATTTGTATCCCTCCCTCCCTCCCCAGCCAAAGCTGGACTCAGAGCGGCCAACATCATATAAATAAGACAATATGCATAATACAATATACAATATGCAAATAAAATAACATTCAACATTCATTAAAACAATATAGAATAATATTAAATATCAGCATTTCAAAATTAAACAAAAATCCATTAACCGTTACAATAAGTAATTTCTAAACCCCAATCAATACATTTCTTTTCACTTCACACGGTCTTTGGCCTAAAGTAAGACAGACCAAAATTTAATGATGTTTACAATATGCTGAGCTTTCCTCCTTCAACAATCCGTCTAGTCACTTGACTAGAAACTACCATATCAATATTCTGAGTCAGTTTCCCATTCTAGAGGCAGACGCGACCAGTGGTCAGGGATGATGGGAATGGTAGTCTCAAAACATCTGGAGGGCCGAGGTCGCCTATGCCTGCTATAGATCATCCTCTGCAGTGTAGCTTGGTGCCTGGAAAACCCCTATTTGCGGGTGCTTTCAAACTTCTATCTCCCCTTCCTTCGCTGCCCCCCTTGAGTCAGATTACCGTATTTTTCGCTCCACAAGACGTACCTGGCCATAAGACGCACCCAGTTTTTAGAGGAGGAAAACAACAAGAAGAAAAATATTCTGAACAAAACAGTGGATGTATGATTTTTGTGGTTCATTCTGTGGCCACAGACATGTGATCTGATGGTGAATTTGGGGTGACCCAATGCAAAAATCCCGAGGATCCATGTGGATCCGTGCTTCATAACCACATTTTTGCACCATTGCGGCCCCAGGAAACAGTGGGTGCGTGGTTTTTTTGGTGCAGGCTGCAGCCATGGACATGCCATGTGATCTGATGGTGAATTTGGGGTGACCCAATGCAAAAATCCTTAGCATTCATGGGCTTTTACCTCCCTCCTCCCAGGCAGCCTCCTTTATCTCTAGAGTCCCTTATCTCCCTTCCCGATCGCTTACTGATCAGCTGTTTCCTTTCAACACTCCCTTCCCTCTGGTTTGCCTTAGTGTCTTTTCCTTAGCTGGAGCAGTTTTTTGCTCCTCCTTTTCTTCTAATTTCTCTCCTTATTGCTTTGGTCTTCCTGCTTCCCCCCCTTTGCAAGTTTGCTGTCTTTACCTCACCGCTCTCAGGCAGCCTCCTTTATCTCTAGCCTCCCTTATCTCTCTCCCTGATGGGCAAATGATCAGTGGCTTTGTTTCAACAACAAAAAAGGACAATCTGCTTTTTGCCCCTGGGCAATTCGGCTCCAGGCTCCAGGCATTCGCTCCATAAGACGCACAGACATTTCCCCTGACTTTTTAGGAAGAAAAAAAATGCGTCTTATGGAGCGAAAAATACAGTATCTGTTTATCTCAAGTTCTGTGTATCTCAAGAACAGGATACGACTCCAGTCACTACAAACCCACAGCTGCTTAGCAGACATTAAATGTTAGCAGTGTTTAAACCAAACTTTGCTTACTGGGTGCTTTCCAGCTGTTTTGTACTACAACTCCCATCATGGCACACTGATGGGCATTCAGGTTCAAAACCTCTGGTTGGAACCAGTTTGAAGAAGTCTCCATTATAGGCTTATAAGTTAATTAATTAGGGAAGTTGTGCATTCTGGATCGAAGGCTTGGACGGCTGGTATAGACTAGTTTTTTAAAAAGAAATCTGCATTCTCTTTTTAATAATTTTTAAAAAATAATTTTCACATTTAAACATTATCATCATATACACCATAACAAATACAATTAAAGTAGAAAATAAAACATTTTCACACCTTATTAAATCCGTATTTTGGGATTACTCAGATCACTTGACTTCCCTCCTTTCCCTCACCTGGTTATATATATTATATTATATTATATTATATTATATTATATTATATTATATTATATTATATATTATATATTATATTATATTATATTATATTATATTATATTATATTATATTATATTATATTATATTATATTATATTATATTATATTATATTATATTATACATGTCTATAATTTCCTTATCCTTAATTATTTCCATTTTTGAACATTGTCCTTGATATTACAAGTGCTTTTTTTAAAAAAACCTGCTATTGTATTAACTTATTTACAATGCTTTTGTAAATATGCAATAAACATTTTCCATTATTTTTGTTGTCTTCTTGATTTCTTAGTCTTCCAGTTAATTTAGCCATTTCAGCATATTCCATTAATTTAAGTTGCCAAGTTGGGACTTGTTCTTCTTTCCAGCATTGGGCTATCAATGTCCGTGCGGCTGTTGTTGTGTACATAAACATATTTTTGTATTCTTTCGGTATATCCAGTCCAGTTATACCTATTAATAAAGCCTCCAGTTTTCAAATAAATGTTATTTTAAACATTTTTTTCAACTCATTATAAATCATTTCCCAAAACCCTTTTATAACCTTACATTGCCACCACATATGGTATGCTTCTTTACACTTCCAACACTTATTATCTTTTGTTTTGTACATTTTTTTATTGTTTAACCGGAGTTAGAGACCATCTGTACATTATTTTCATATAGTTCTCCTTAAGAGCCGTACTTGCCATAAATTTTATATCACTTTTCCATAATCTTTCCCAATCTGTCATCTGTATATTATGTCCCACATCTTTTGCCCATTTTATCATAATGCATTTGACCTCTTCGTTCTTTGTTTTCCATTCCAACAATAAATTATACATTTTTGATAATAATTTATATTCTCTTTCTATTATTTCTCTCTGGAATTTTGAAATTTCATATGCAAATCCTTTCTTTTTATCATTTTTCAATGTTTCATTTAATTGAAAATATTGTAACCAATCCATTAACTTTTCTTTTATTTCGTTATATTCTTTTAATTATAATTTATTATCCATTTCTATTAACAGCCCTCTATATGTTGCCCAGTTGGGTTTCATATTAATTTTTTCAATGCTATTGCTTCCAGTGGCAAAAGCCACCATGGTGCTTTTGGTTCTAGTAAGTATTTATATTTCCCCCAAACTTTAAAAATTGCCTTTCTTATTATATGGTTCGGGAAGCTTCTATGTACCTTGACCATCTGATACCACAAATATGCATGCCAACCAAATCTGTTATCATGTCCTTCTAAATCTAGTAAGTCTACATTCTTCAATGTTATCCAATCCCGTATCCAACAGAAAGAAGAGGCTTCATAGTATAATTTTAAATTTGGTAACGAGAAGCCTCCTCTTTCTTTAAGGTCTGTTAATAGTTTATATTTTATTTTTGGCTTCTTGCTTCTCCAAATAAATCTTGAAATATCTCTCTTTAGAACAATTCACATTACTTATCACCGGGATTGTTTGAAATAAGGCTAACATTTTTGGCAATACATTCATCTTACCGGGTAATTACCACTATCCTTCCTAATAGATGTAACCTTTGATTCCTCCGTAGATGAGGTTGGGGCTCTGGTCTTCGACATCGGCTCATTCTCAGTCCGGGCTGGCTATGCTGGCGAAGACTGCCCTAAGGTACAATGCCCGGGGGCACCCCAAAATACCCAACCCCTTCAGCCTCCCCCTCCCTCCTTTAACCCTTTGCCTTCTTCAATTTGTCCCCATGTCAGTTTCAGTTTATTGGTTAATTTTTCTAGTAGGGCTGTTTCCCAGACTAGTTGGTACCATTGGTCCAGGCTTACTCCAGTGTCTGGCTATGATGCTTCTGGCTGCTGAAAGTAGGTGGGTTATGAGTTCTTTGTGGTGCAAGTGGGCATTGTTGTCTTGGAAGATGTTCAGTAAGGCCAATTCTGGGGTGGTTTCTAATACTTGCTTGGTTATTTTACTTATTTCTTGTATGGTTGTTGTCCAGAATGGTTGGATTTGGGGGCACTCCCACCACATGTGGAGGTATGTGCCTGTGGAGGTGAACCCTCTACTTTACCCCTTTGCAAAAAAATGAGTGGATTTGACATATTTTGGGACTGAATATTGGGAACGTATTGGTAGAATTGGGACGCGGGTGGCGCTGTGGGTTAAACCACAGAGCCTAGGACTTGCCGATCAGAAGGTCAGCAGTTCGAATCCCCACAACGGGGTGAGCTCCCGTTGCTCGGTCCAGCTCCTGCCAACCTAGCAGTTCGAAAGCATGTAAAAGTGCAAGTAGATAAATAGGTACCAGTCCAGCGGGAAGGTAAACGGCGTTTCCGTGCGCTGCTCTGGTTCGCCGGAAGCGGCTTAGTCCTGCTGGCCACATGACCCGGAAGCTGTACGCCGGCTCCCTCGGCCAGCAAAGCGAGATGAGCACTGCAACGCCAGAGTCGGCCGCGACTGGACCTAATGGTCAGGGGTCCCTTTACCTTTACCTATTGGTAGAATTGCTGGGTGCCATACTAGAGCGAATATTCAGAATAAATTTTGGGTACGGGGAAACTGGAAATCCCTTTTATCTCTTTTTCCTTTTCTTTCTCTCTCCGCCCCCCACCCCCAATCTATTCCTCTCTTCCTTATTATTACTTTCTTTTTTTTAATTGCTTTTATCGAAAGATTTCTATACATTGCAAAGGTACAAATAGGGTCTCCGTTTTCGGTTTGCAGAATCTTTCCTGCAGGTCAGTTACCAAAGGCATTGTGAACTGGGGGAGAGAGATGTGGGGAGAGAAAGGGGGTGTGCATGCATGGAGTTTTGTGCAAGCATTTATTCCTTTATTTTCTTTCTCTCTCCCTCTCTTGTTTTCCTTGGTGTCTTCTGCTCTGGGGCTTTATTAGGATTATTGGTGAAGGACCTTGGGTGACAGGCAGGGAAGCGAAGACCTCCCAGGCCAGGAGGCCAGGAGAAGAAAACACAGACCCTCCAAGTATCCCTATTTTCCAGGGACGCCCCTGATTTAGAGAAGCCATCCCGGTTTCTGATTTGACCCTGAAAACGCCTCACTTTTCCTTAGGACACCCCTATTTTTCACTGGAGAAACGTTGGAGGGTATGGTTATCCGACTCCCGAGCCGTCCTGTATAGTCAATCCTATAATAGCAGGCATGGCCAGACTCGACCCTCCAGCGGTTTTGGGACTACAACTCCCATCATCCGTAGCTAGCAGGACCAGCGATCATGGATGATGGGAATTGTAGTCCCAAAACAGCTGGAGGGCCAAATTTGGCCATGCCTGCTGTATAGGGAAAGGTTGTTTTTTTTTTAAATACTTAATGTTTTATTATTATTTTTTGTTGCTGTCTTGTTTTTAACACTCGCTTGGGAGCTGCCCAGAGTGGCTGGGGAAACTCAGCCAGATGGGTGGGGTATAAATAAATTATTATTGTTGTTGTTGTTGTTGTTTAGTCGTTTAGTCGTGTCCGCCTCTTCGTGACCCCCTGGACCAGAGCACGCCAGGCACTCCTGTCTTCCACTGCCTCCCGCAGTTTGGTCAAACTCATGCTGGTCCCTTTGAGAACACTGTCCCGCCATCTCGTCCTCTGTCGTCCCCTTCTCCTTGTGCCCTCCATCTTTCCCAACATCAGGGTCTTTTCCAGGGAGTCTTCTCTTCTCATAATGATGATAATTATAATTATTATTATTATTATTATTATTATTAATGTTGGAAGCTGCCCAAAGTGGCTGCCCAGTAAGACGTGTGCGGGGTTAAAATAGTAAAATTATCATGACGGAATGGGATGTCCCTATTTTTACCGGAGAAACTGTGAAAAGGGCGGTCCCAGCTGAGACCCCGTTTCTGTGTGAAATAAGAGTTAAGAGCTACTTTTGAGAGAAGGCTCTGCATTTTCTTTTCTCTTTCCGTTTTTGTTTAGTTTATTATTGTTTTATGAAAAACCTTTAATAATAATAATTTATTATGTATACCCTGCCCATCTGGCTGGGTTTCCCCAGCCACTCTGGGCGGCTTCCAACAAAACACTAAAATACAATAACCTATTAAGCATTAAAAGCTTCCCCAAACAGGACTGCCTTCAGATGTCTTCTAAAAGTTTGGTAGTTGTTTTTCTCTTTGACATCTGGTGGGAGGGCGTTCCACAGGGCGGGCGCCACCACCGAGAAGGCCCTCTGCCTGGTTCCCTGTAACTTGGCTTCTCGCAGGGAGGGAACTGCCAGAAGGCCATTGCAGCTGGACCTCATAAAATCAAATTTTATGGGAAAAGGAAGGAACAGAAGGAGGCTGGAGGGGCGACGCTCTGCTGCCCCCCCAAAAAACCACCCCACCTCTCTCTTTGCAGGCAGATTTCCCCACTACCGTGGGGCTACTCTCTCACGACGAGTCGGCGATGGAGCTGGACGGGGACAAGGAGAAAAAATCCGGGAAGGTCTATTACATCGACACCAACTCCTTGCACGTCCCCCGGGAGAACACGGAGGTCATCTCGCCCCTCAAGAACGGAATGAGTATGGGGCATGGCAGCTATGGGGAGGGCGAAGAGTTTTGGGGGGGTCCTTGACGTGGCACACGAACCATGGGAACGCTTGGCCTGGATGCTCTACAATTCCCAGAGTTCAGGACAGAGCGGGGAAAGTCCTTCTTCCTGCAGGTTAATCTTTGGGACTCCCTGCCACTGGAGGCCACCAACCTGGCTGGCTTTGAAAGAGAAATTCATGGCGGGGGACAGGGTTATCAACAGAAGTGATGCTTCTGAGAACCAGTTGTTGGAAACCACAGGAAGGGTGTGTGTGGGTGTTGGTCTTGTGTTCGAATCCTGCTTGTTAGTTTCGCAGAATTGGCTTCTGTGAGATGCTGGACCAAATGGGCTGCCTGCCTGACTCAGCCGCCTCTTATTATGGTCTTATGTTTAATTGGGATAATTTATAGGAATGGGAGAAGGATTTCAATTCAGCTCATGTTTAAAGGCAAATCTATCCTCTCACTCTAAAAATAAATAAAATTAAAACTAGCCTTTGGAATTTGCAAGTTCCTGTATTTTGCAATCTGCTTCTCCAACTGGCCAGCGGTTACAGTAATGCATAGCTTAAGGAAAAGGACTATATTCGTGAAAAACCACCTGCAGGTATTTGTAATGTTAGGGGGAAGTTGTTTCAGAAAATGCGTACGTTTCTCAAAACTGCATACAAATACGGTGAAGGAGAAATTTGCCCTTAATTCCGGGCGAATTTTCCTGAGCGCATTTTCCTTTGAACAGTTGCAAATTGAGGCAGAAAATCTGGGCGGCTGAATTTAAGGTGGGTAGAAATGAGAAACTGAGAGTGTGGAGACTGGCCGGTCTTCCTACCCGTTTGGGAGTCGTTGAAACAGGGGTGAAACTGGTTTAAGTGCACAACAGTTTGTCCCCACTTTTGCTCTTCTGCACTGCAGAATCTGTCCCTCTTAGCCGTGAAGATCCCCACCCCCATAAAAGCCCACCTTCCCCATAAACATCAAGACGTCGCCAGGCAGGCAGCCTCAGTTGAGCTGCACCCCCAGTGCGTTGGAGTTACTTGGAAACCGCTAATGTGCATTGGAGTGCATTGCATGGCTATTCCTTTAACAGCCACAGGTGTCGCTATTCCCCCACTAAACTGCACTGTAACGTCTGATTCAGTGGATGGCGCCCTCTAGTGGGAAGTCCCTGAAATGACGACGAACTGTTGAAAGGGTGTTGTTGGCGGTTCCATTCCTGACACTGTCCGAATTCTCCTTTCTACCCCAGTTGAGGACTGGGACTGCTTTCAAGCCATTCTGGATCACACCTACAACAAACACATCAAATCAGAGCCGAACCTCCACCCGGTGCTCATGTCCGAGGCCCCGGTACGTATCCTGCCATGCCCCGCTCCCCCAAATCAAAGAATGGTAGAGTTGGAAGGGACCCCAAAGTCATCTAGACCATCCCCTGGAATGCAGGAATCCCAGCTGAATAAATCCCCTGCTCTTGTGCGACGTGAACTAGCCTGCCTCTGTTTCCCTTATGCTTTGCCCCCTCCCCTCTCTTGCAGTGGAACACGAGGGCCAAGCGTGAGAAGCTGACGGAACTGATGTTCGAGCATTATAGCATCCCGGCGTTCTTCCTTTGCAAGACGGCCGTCCTCACCGCGTATCCTAACGGGAAGCCAGGCTCGGTCGCTTTACCTCCCCGCCTGAGCCCAACAACAAAACAGATTACTCTTCCAGCCCCTCTCTGCTGCTCCAAAATATCCAGTGGCGGGCAGTTCCAACAGTTAACAACTTCTTCTTCTTCTTCTTCTTCCAGTTATACCTCGGGTTACAGACGTTTCAGGTTGCGTTTTTTCAGGTTACGGACGCGCCAAAACCTGGAAGTACCAGAACGGCTTACTTTGGCGGTCGCGCATGCGCAGAAGCGCTAAATTGCTCTTTGTGCATGCGCAGAAGCGCCGAATCGCAACCCATGCATGTGCAGATGCAACGCTGCGGGTTGCAAACGTGCCTCCCGCACGGATCACGTTCGCAACCCAAGCGTCCACTGTATTATTAAAAGGGACGCGGGTGGCGCTGTGGTCTAAACCACTGAGCCTCTTGGGCTTGCCGATCGGAATGTCGGCGGTTCAAATCCCTGCGACGGGGTGAGCTCCCGTTGCTCGGTCCCTGCTCCTGCCCACCTAGCAGTTCGAAAGCACGTCAAAGTGCAAGTAGATAAATAGGTACCACTCCGGCGGGAAGGTAAACGGCGTTTCCATGCACTGCTCTGGTTCGCCAGAAGCGGCTTAGTCATGCTGGCCACAGGACCCGGAAAAACTGTCAGCGGACAAATGCTGGCTCCCTCAGTCAGTAAAGCGAGATGAGCGCCGCAACCCCAGAGTTGTTGGTGACTGGATTTAACTGTCAGGGGTCCTTTACCTTTACCTATTATTATTATTATTATTATTATTATTATTATTATTATTATTATTATCCCCCTTCCTGAAATCATGGGCGCAAAAAAGCTCGCGGCAGCAGCTGTTCAAGATTCCATACAGGGAATCTTTCTTACTGCTACTTGGAAATATCATTGGGAATTGAACCTGCGACCTTCTGCATCCAAAGTAGCTCTCCTCCCCCCAACCCCCCCCCCCCCCACAATTTGACTAGCTGAAGGCTTGACTCCAGACCCTCAGTTTTGCAAACGGACGGAGCACTGGACTCGTTCTGGACAGTGGAGCCACACACACGACTGCCATCCCAGTTCATGACGGTTACATCCTGCAACAAGGTCAGAGAAGGGATATCTATTTTTTTGTGATTGCCTTTTTATTTTTGTAGCTGTACATTTTTTAGGAAAAGCTTTTTAAAAGTTGCGTTTGTCAGCATATGACACCTGCGCTCAGATATCTGCACTGCTTTCCCTCTTTGCTATAGGCAGGTTCAGGGTGTTGTTATTGTTATGCAAAGCCCTTAACAACTTGGAACCAGTTTACCTGTGTAAAGGGCCTTATCCGTACTGGGTTTCCCCGTCCACTCTGGGGAACAAAGTATAAAAACACAGTAAGACGTCAAGCATTAAAAGCTTCCCTAAACAGGGCTGCCTTCAGCTGTCTTCTAAAAGTCAGATAGTTGTTTATTTCCTTGACATCTGATGGGAGGGCGCCACTACTAAGAAGGCCCTGTGCCTGGTTCCCTGCAACCTCACTTCTCGCAGGGAGGGAACCGCCAGAAGGCCCTCGGTGCTGGACCTCAGTGTCCGGGCTGGATGATGGGGGTGGAGATGCTCCTTCAGGTCTACTGGGCCTTTGAGGCCGTTTAGGGCTTTCAAGGTCAGCACCAACACTTTGAATTGTGCCCAGAAACGTACTGGGAGCCAATGTAGGTCTTTCAGGTGTTATATGGTCTCGGTGGCTGCTCCCAGTCCCCAGTCTAGCTGCCGCATTCTGGATTAGTTGCAGTTTCCGGGTCACCTTCAAAGGCAGCCCCACGTAGAGCGCATGGCAGTAGCGCTACTATTAATAAGGGTAACGATATTAATAAGGGTGGCTTGAGGAGTGATGCATGAGTGCAAAGGATTCTGGGAGGCGGGAGTCCAGACCTCTTGGATCTGGAGAAACAGCGAGGTGGTTCTGTGGTCTGGGAGGAGGATGCAGAGAGGAGGGGATGGAAGAGGAGCCAAGTGGTCATGATCCGCAGGAACAGGAAGCTCACAGCTCTCCCCCTCGCTTCATTCCTTCCTTCTTTCCCTCCCTCCCTTCCCCTTTCAGGAATCGTGAAATCCCCTCTGGCCGGAGACTTCATCTCCATGCAGTGCCGGGAACTTTTCCAGGAGATGAACATCGAGATCGTCCCTCCCTACATGATCGCTGCCAAGGTGGTATTGCCCCCTTCCTGTTCCGTCACTAACCAGAGTCGGGGACGGGGACCCAGGGCTTAGCTGCAGCATCTGCTTGGCTTTGAGAAGGCTCCTTGGTGCACAATTCCTGTCAGTGTCCCCAGGACGCAGGAGAGCAGGAAATGGAGGCCTTGGGGAGATGATGGGGGCAGAAACCAAGTAGTTCTAAACAAGGCACCAACTTGAGGAAGCCTGGCTTATAAATTTATAAGTATATGAGTTACAAACCTTGTGCACCCTGGAGTGAAACTTTAGACCCTGATCTAGACCAGAGGAAAGAATCCTGCCTTGGTAATCAATTTTGCTTGCTCTCTCTCTAAGAACAAACCAGCGTCTCCGATGAGGAGCTCTGTGTATCTCTAAAGCTTGCACCTATCCTAATTTGTCCAGTTAAAAGAGTTCCTCCTTTGTTAACGGAGAAATCTGAGTGCTTCCTTGGACAAAAACAAGGACACCAGCCAGGAAGACCAGAGCAAAACAGCAGCCAGTCGGCTTGGTCTTGATTGAAGGCTGTCGCGACAGGACTCCCACCTGCCACAAGGTGGAACAAGATGGAAGCCCCAAACAAGAGAGAACCCAAACTTTTATTAGCTGCTAATCCCCATGTTACACCCCCCAAAAAACTACATCACTCATACATCACTTATACATCATGAAAGGGGAGGTCTGGTGGCCGTAATCTGAGCATCCTGGACCCTGCCCCATGGTTCCCCTTGCCCTCCACCAAACACCCATCAAGTGAAGCAAAAGAGATCTTTACATTTCCCTGTTTCCCAGCCAAGTTCATCCCACCCTTTTGTCTTCATCTGGGTTTGTTATTTCGGGAATGGCTACCTGTCTGGCACTCAGGTATCAGGAGGCCAGGGATTATCACTCAGGCAGAGGGGCTGCTGAGGAGCTGAGCTCACCTGTCTATATGAATTTCTGAAGTTTTCCAGTGAGCCAGTACAGAGATCCATTGATCAGTGAATTCTTACATTTGGTATCGTGCAGCAAAGGCCCTTTGAATAGATAGGAAGAAACTGTGACCAAGTGTTTTGTGGGGACAAATCACAAAAGTCACAAAAGCGATTGTGCTGGTTTTGGTAGAGGGCTGCATGTGCATGATATCTGCTGGAGGGGCAACCCCCCCCAGCCTATACATAAATTTTTGCAACACCTTCCACTTGGCTTATGCAGGTAAAATCAGACCTAGGGTCAAGGCTCATGGAAGTGCTCGTCTAACACTTAAAGTCATTGAATTGTAGAGTTGGAAGGGACCCCCAAAGTTCATCTATCCCAACCCCCTTCAACACAAGAATCACAGCTAAAAAATCACTGACAGACGGTTATCCAACCTCTGCTTAATAAACCCCCTTCCTCTGTCAAATGGCTCTTACCCTCAGAAAGTTCTTCCTAACGTTTAGTTAGAATCTCTTTCCTTGTCATTTGAATCTGTTGGTCAGGCGTGCATCCTTGTCGTCTTCTTTCAGACAAGCAACCTTCCCAGTTTAAAAAGCCCTGAGCTCCCAACTGGTTGTGGGATGTTATCATCACCGAAGCAGTCAAATACATTTCCTGTCACCTACAGTGGACTCTGTTGTAAACAAAAATCTGCCCTTATTCCCTTATGGGGGACACAAGAGCCCTTATAGAGTCCTTTGCAGGTTAGGAGAAGATAACAGAGGCCAACCAGAGAATATTGAGAAGCAAAGCAGCTCGTAAGCCTGATCTTTATTGATCTGTTGCAACAGGGTGCCCCCCTCACACGCAGGAAAGGAGGAGGACCCAGAACCAAGGTGTGCCTGCCCTTATATAGACATTTTAAATTCCCTGCCCTGGAGTCCAAGACCACCCCCACAAACATCATACATACATCACAGAAAGGGGTGTAGCTCAAGACCACCCCCCAAATACATCATACGTACATCACAGAAAGGGTGGTCTACAGCAGAAATCTGAGTGCGTTGTTTACCTCCTGTCTGGCAGGTTACCTGTTAATGCTTACTTGATTGGATACCCTGGGGAGCCTGGCCAGTCTTTCTTAATGACAAATACTTAGTTCCTGAGCCAGGTCACAGGCTCACCCTATTCACACACAGACATACCCGTAAGACAGGATTTGTGAAGGAAAAGACAATGGGGAGGCTTTTCCATTTTCCTTCGCTCTTGCAGAGAAATCATTTGGTCAGTTTGGGAATCAAAAATGGTTTCAGGGCTGTTTTCCTGTGCTGCTTCAGACATGTGGTTTATATATTTATGTACGTGTTTGCTTGGTACATTTATGAACATTTATTATATATATAAGACCTTAAATTTTTTATTTCACAAACTTGCCCTGTCTTCCATGGGGCCGCCCTTAAGATAAAAAAAAAACCAGTCATGAATAAAAGTCTGCCAACTCCCATATATATATATATATATTCAACATATCATTTTCAACAATAATTAAACGTACTTTTACATCTTATACAATTTTCGACTTCCATCAATCACATCTGAAAATTTTCCAATCTATTCTCTTAATTTACATTTCTTATTTTCACTATTACTTTTAAATCTATAATACCTCTTTTCTTTCTCTTCTTCGCAATATTTCATCTATTTCTCCTTATGAAACTTCCTGTAGTCCTACTAGCGTAACTTGTTGATTACAGTTGCTCTTCAAATAATTCGTATATTTCTTCCAATCTTCTGTAAATCTCTGGTCCCGCAGGTTTCGAATCCTTCCTGTCATTTTATCCAGTTCTGGGCAGTCCCTTAATTTTGTCTGCCATTCTTCCTCCGTCGGTAGCCAACTCCCTCTTTTTTTAATTCTCTCTCCCCAATTTGGTTCCCTGCAGGAGCCGGTCCGCGAAGGCGCACCCCCAAACTGGAAGAAGAAAGAGAAGTTGCCTCAAGTCAGCAAATCGTGGCACAATTACATGTGCAATGTAAGAGACCTCGCCGGACTCCGGGGTTCCTTGGGAGAAGACCGAGGGCTGGGGAGTCAGGACTCCTGGGTCCCTAGAGAGAGGGGGAGGGGGCGTGATTCTGAGAGCCGGGACGTCTGAGGGTGTGTGTGTGTGTTTTTGGGGGGCGATGGGAGGTGTTAAGAGAAGACAGCCTGTTGTCCCCAAAAAGAGAAGCTGTATGTCCGAAAGCTAGGACTAGGACCTGGGAGAACAGGGTTCAAATGAATAATATAAGCCATCTTTCTTTACTCCCTTGCTAAACCTTCAACCCCACCAGGAGGTCATCCAAGATTTCCAGGCCTCTGTGCTGCAAGTTTCAGATTCTCCTTATGACGAACAGTGAGTAGCTGGGGTGGGTTTGGTGACTGCGGTTTGTGTGTGTTGTGGGGCACAGAGGGCGTAAATTTGGGTGTCCACCTCGAGAATCCGTTGCCTCTGTCCAACTTGGCTGGGGCGACTCCTTCCTTTCATCATCCTCATCATCACCATTTATTTGTTGTTGTTTAGTCTTGTCCGCCTCTTCATGACCCCCTGGACCAGAGCAGGCCAGGCACTCCTGTCTTCCACTGCCTCCTGCAGTTTGGTCAAACTCATGCTGGTAGCTTCGAGAACACTGTCCCACCATCTCGTCCTCTGTTGCCCCCTTCTCCTTGTGCCCTCCATCTTTCCCAACATCAGGGTCTTTTCCAGGGAGTCTTCTCTTCTCATGAGGAGGCCAAAGTCTTGGAGCCTCAGCTTCAGGATCTGTCCTTCCAGTGAGCACTCAGGACTGGTTTCCTTCAGAATGGAGAGGTTGGATCTTCTTGCAGTCCATGGGACTCTCAAGAGTCTCCTCCAGCACCAGAATTCAAAAGCATCCATTCTTCGGCCATCAGCCTTCTTTATGGTCCAGCTCTCACTTCCATACATCACTACTGGGAAAACCATGGCTTTAACTATACGGACCTTTGTCGGCAACCCATTTATTTATTTAGTTATTCATTCATTAATTCATTCATACCCAGCCCATTTGGCTTGGTTTCCCCAGCCACTCTGCGCGGCTCCCAACGGAATACTAATAATAAGAATTTTGAAAAAGTGATAATTCTGTATTAACACTCGATTGGGAGCCGCCCAGAGTGGCCTGGGAAACTCAGCCAGATGGGCGGGGTATAAATAATAAATTATTATTATTATTAAACATCAAACATTAAAAACTTCCCTAAACAGGGCTGCCTTCAGGTGTCCTCTAAAAGTCAGACTAGGTTTCTTTCACTGTAGAATAATGTTCAAAATCTGGGCTCATCTTATATACGGATAGTGCAACTGGGGGGGTTCATCATCATCATCATCATCATCATCATCATCATCATTTATACCCCAGCCACTCTGGGCGGCTCCCAATAGAATATTACAAACATGATAAAACATTGGACTTTAAAAGCTTCCCTGAACAGGGCTGCTTTCATATGTCTTCTAAAAGTCAGATAGTTGTTTATTTCCTTGATATCTAACGGGAGGGCGTTCCACAGGGCGGGCGCCACCACTAAGAAGGCCCTCTGCTGGGTTCCCTGTAACCTCACTTCTCGCAATGAGGGAACTGCCAGAAGGCCCTCGGAGCTGGACCTCAGTGTCTGGGCTGAACGATGGGGGTGGAGACGCTCCTTCAGGTCTACTGGGCCTTTGAGGCCATTTAGGGCTTTAAAGGTCAGCACCAACACTTTGAATTGTGCTCGGAAACGTCCTGGGAGCCAATGGAGGTCTTTCAGGACCGGTGTTATGTGGCCTCGGCGGCCGCTCCCAGTCACCAGTCTGGCTGCCGCATTCTGGATTAGTTGTAGTTTCCATAGAATCGTTGTAGAGTTGTAAGGGACCCCTAAGGATCATCCAGCCCAACCCGCTCCTGCAGCACAGGAATTGCACCGTTTCCTTGGTGGCCACGCTCCTCATAATCTGCTCCATTCGACCTTTTGGGATCCCTCTTGGGCTCCTCCCCAGACTCAGAGGCCTCAGAATACTTATTTATTTATTCCGTAAAATTTACACAACGCCTTATGGCGAAAAGAGAACATCAGAGTGGTTTTTCCCAAAAAAAGGCGAAGCAAGGAGATTATGGATGGCGAAGAAACAATATAAAAATTTAAAGGGGGGAAAAGTAATGATAGATTAAAACGTGCACTAGATTTCTAAACACATGGGTAGCATGGTCTAAACAGTAATGTTTTTAGCCAGCGCCAAAAGGAGTGCAGTGAAGATGCCTGATATCAAGAGGCAGGGAGTCCCGAAGTTCAATAATTATTTTTGTAAAGATTAATATACGACTAGCTGCCTAGCTAGCTGGCCATTGCTCCCTGTGAAGCATGTTGGAGTGATTTTACAATGCAGCAAGGAGCTCAGTAAAACAAATGTGGCATACAGTGGTGCCTTGGTTCTCAAACGCCTTGGTACTCAAACAACTTGGAACCCAAACACTGCAAACCCGGAAGGAAGTGTTCCGGTTTGTGAACTGTTTTCGGAAGCCGAACGTGCTCCGTTTTGAGTGTTACGCTTCCGTTTTGAGTGTTACGCTGAGGTCTGCCTGTTTTTGCTATTTATTTTGCATTTTTGTGGCTTTGTTGTTTTGTTTTTGTGACCTTGTGGAACCCAGTTCAGCTACCGACTGATTGATTGTGTGACTGCAGTACACTGTTTATTGCTTTCATTTTATGGATCCATGGTCTCGTTAGCTAGTAAAGTTGCTGTTTTAGGGGTTGTTTTTAAAAAGTCTGGAACGGATTAATCCGTCTTGCATTGCTTTCTATGGGAAACGCTTTGGTTTTGGTTTTGGAACGCTTTGGTTTTGGAGCGGACTTCCAGAACGGATTAATTTTGAGAGCCAAGGTACCACTGTATAGAAAGTCAGAATATAGCTGACTCGCTCGCGTCAGGGGAAGGTTGAGATTTGAGGGAGGCAAAAGGACGGCAATTTGGGGGACAAAGTGGAGGTGACCCTTCAGTGCAGATGCCAGAGGACAGAAATAGATTTGCATCACGATGTTTCTCCTGTGGAAACTCAGCGAAAGTAAAAACAGTCAGCCAGGTAGCAAGAACGACAGAGCGTCCCGTGCTTCTTGGGAGACTGACGCAGCAGCATCTTTCTTGGACTAAGCACCCAGTTTCCCAGATCTCATGAATCACAGACTCGTAGCATTGGAAGGGGTACCCGAGGGTCATCCAGTCCAACCCTCGAACCTCAACTCATCAATTTGACCTCGGGTCCAGGAAAGATCATGCCGGCTGTCCTTAACAAGGTGACCTCCATGGCTGAGGCTCATGGGAGTTGTAGTCCAAAGCAGCTGGAAGTAGCCAGGTTAGGGGAGGCTGGCTTATGGGGAGGTAAAGGTAGAGGGACCCCTGACCATTAGGTCCAGTCGTGGCCGACTCTGGGGTTGCGGCGCTCGTCTCGCTTTATTGGCCGAGGGAGCCGGTGTACAGCTTCTGGGTCATGTGGCCAGCATGACTAAGCCGCTTCTGGCGAACCAGAGCAGCGCATGGAAACGCCGTTTACCTTCCCGCCAGAGCGGTACCTATTTATCTACTTGCACTTGACGTGCTTTCGGACTGCTAGGTTGGCAGGAGCAGGGACCGAGCAACAGGAGCTCACCCCGTTGTGGGTCAAAGTTAAAAGAACAATAGGCAAAAAGAAATCCCAACAGATTGAAACTCGTGCCAGCTCAGTTGGTAGAGCAAGAGACTCACGAGACTCTTAACTTCAAGGATGTGGGTTCGAGTCCCGCATTGGGCAAAAGCGGGTTGGACTAGATGACCCTTGGGTCCCTTTCAGCTCTACATTTCTGTGATGCTAATGATCTGGACAGGCCTGTCTAAACAATAATGTTTCCAAAAGGCACTGAAATAGCGTGGCTTGCTCTATGGTTTTAAGCCCTTCGTGCGTGCATGAGAGTTAAGCAAGCTGATTTACCCCACATCCAGGAGCGTTGATGTGAAAGCACAAGAGAGCCGTCATGGCTAGTAGCTGTCATAGCCATCTCCTCCTCCATGAATCTGTCCCATTCCCTTTTAAAGCCATCCGAGTGGGTGGCCGTCACTGCGTACTGAGGCAAAGAGTTCCACAGTTCATCTGTGTGCTGTCTTATGAATGACTTTAAAAAAATCTTCCAACATTCATCTTCGTTGGATGTCCAGTGTTAGGAGAGAGAGAAGAAAAATTCTCTCTATCCAAGCATGCTGTGCACGGGGCCGGATTTAGGTTTGATGAGGCCCTAATCCCCGCAATGACGGGGTGAGCTCCCGTTGCTCGGTCCCTGCTCCTGCCCACCTAGCAGTTCGAAAGCACATCAAGTGCAAGTAGATAAATAGGTACCACTCTGGCGGGAAGGTAAACGGCATTTCCGTGCGCTGCTCTGGTTTGCCAGAAGCGGCTTAGTCCTGCTGGCCACATGACCCGGAAGCTGTATGCTGGCTCCCTCGGCCAGTAAAGCGAGATGAGGGCCGCAACCCCAGAGTCGACCACGACTGGACCTAATGGCCAGGGGTCCCTTTACCTTTAAGCTACTGAAGGTAATGGGGCCCTTTATATGTCCAGCTGTCCTTTGTCAACAACAAATTGTCGCTGTTTTTTCATGTTGAATATATGCTATATGGTCATTTATGGACCTAATAGGCACCGTATTTTCCGCTCTATAAGATGCACCAGACCACAAGATGCACCTCATTTTTGGAGGAGGAAAACAAGAAAAAAAATATTCTGAATCTCAGAAGCCAGAACAGCAAGAGGGATCGCTGCGCAGTGAAAGCAGCGATCCCTCTTGCTGTTCTGGCTTCTGGGATAGCTGCGCAGCCTGCATTCGCTCCATAAGACGCACACACATTTCCCCTTACTTTTTAGGAGGGAAAAAGTAAGTCTTATAGAGCAAAAAATACGGTATCTAAAACCATTTGCATCTAACAAATAGGAGCCTACACAACACGAAACACTGTTGCTGTATGTCGGTTTTATTTTATTTGTTTTGTATATTATATTTTGAAACTGTACATCCAGTTTATTTTCCTTTAAGTTTTTTAGGGGCCCCCAAGAGAGCGGGGCCCTAAGCTATAGCTTGTTTGTTGTTGTTTAGTCGTTTAGTCGTGTCCGACTCTTCATGACCCCCTGGACCAGAGCACGCCAGGCCCTCCTGTCTTCCACTGCCTCCTGCAGTTTGGTCAAACTCATGCTGGTCTCTTCGAGAACACTGTCCCACCATCTCGTCCTCTGCCGTCCCCTTCTCCTTGTGCCCTCCATCTTTCCCAACATCAGGGTCTTTTCCAGGGAGTCTTCTCTTCTCATGAGGTGGCCAGAGTCTTGGAGCCTCAGCTTCAGGATCTGTCCTTCCAGTGAGCACTCAGGGCTGATTTCCTTCAGAATGGAGAGGTTTGATCTTCTTGCAGTCCATGGGACTCTCAAGAGTCTCCTCCAGCACCAGAATTCAAAAGCATCCATTCTTCGGCGATCAGCCTTCTTGATGGTCCAGCTCTCACTTCCATACATCACTACTGGGAAAACCAGAGCTTTAACTATACGGACCTTTGTTGGCAAGGTGATGTCTCTGCTTTTTAAGATGCTGTCTAGGTTGGTCATTGCATAGCTTGTTTAGCTTATACGTAAATCCGGCTGTGCCCTCCCCCTCTTGTCCCGAGCAGGGTGGCCGCGCAGATGCCCACCGTCCACTACGAAATGCCCAACGGCTACAACACAGACTACGGGGCGGAGAGGCTTCGTATCCCGGAGGGGCTTTTCGACCCCTCCAACGTGAAGGTGAGCGGGCAGGGGGCCAGAAGATGAAATAAGGATCAAGGCAAGGGTGGGGAGTTTGCGCCCGCTTCTACATATTGATTTGCTTTCGAAAAATTGACACACCGCTTGATTGCAAAACAAAAGAACTCCTCAATGCACACAGAGGCTTGGAGCATGCGCAGAGTTCTGACTGATGAACGGTGCAATCCCAAACACAGTGACTCGGAAGCGATTACCGTTGAAATCAAGGGGGGTTGTTTCTGCCAGGTAAGGGGGCGCAGGGAGGGGTGTAGCCTCAGAAAACATTGATTGCTTTTTCAGAATTAAATTTATTTGGGGGGGGGGAGCTGGAAATCAAAGTGCTTTGCAGAAAAGCAAAAAAGCAAACTGATAATTTTGCACTAGGATTATCTGTAGGAAGAACAAACAACAATAATGTAGGACTTCCGGAAAGTTAAAATAGATTAAACACCTCGCCGGCTTCCTAAACATCCAGACGGCCTCGCCTAAACAAAGATGTTTTCAGCAGGCACCAATGCAAGGGGCCCCTAAAGGCCATCTAGTCCAACCCCCTGCAATGCTGAAGAATCCCTGACAGATGGCCACCCAAACTCTGCTTAAAGGCCTCCAAGGAAGGAGAGTCCGCCACCTTCCGAAGAAATCTGTTTCACTGTCAAGTGGTTCTTATGGTCAGAAAGTTCTTCCTTATGTTTAGTCGGAATCTCCTTTCTTGTCACTTGAAGCCATGGGTTCGAGTCCTACCATCTGGAGCAGGAGAAAACAAGCTTGCTCCATCTTCCCGGGGACATCCCTTCAGATATTCAGAGGTGGCGTTCCCAAAGCAAGGAAGGATTGGACTCTGATTAATAAAATATACACGAGGCTTGACCAGCAAGACTCTGGGAGGACCAGCAATTCCTGCCCACCCCTTGGCCCAGGTCGTTTTATTCACAAAAGAACTTTTTACACAGTGTTCGTAAGAACCAATCAGATTTCCTCTGAGCATTTCAAAAAATGGGACAAAGTTAAAAGTTAAAACTACAAAGAGCTAATTCCTACTTTAGCATGCATATGTAATTCAGAGTAAATAAAAGAGGAAGCAAGGAGGAATGTTTTTAGGAAACTCCGGAGGTCATAAACAGCAATAAACAGGAGAGGAAGGATAGGTAGTACCGTATTTTTCACTCTATAGGACGCATTTCCCCCCCTCCAAAAATGAAGGGGAAATGTGTGTGCATCCTATGGAGTGAATGCAGGCTCCTTGGCTTCAGCGATAGCAACGCGAAGCCTCCGAAGCGCAGAGGGAGCGCTCCCTCCGCGCTTCGGAGGCTTCGCGTTGCTTTCGCTGAAGCCTGGAGAGCGAGAGGCGTCGGTGCGCACTGACCCCTCTCGCTCTCCAGGCTTCAGGGATAGCCGCCTGAAGCCTTCGGAGCGCAGCGTGAGTTCCCGATGCGTTCTGGAGGCTTCAGGTTCCTTTCGCTGAAGCCAGGAGAGTCTTGCTATTCCGGCTTCAGCAAAAGGAACCTGAAGCCTGAGGAGCGCAGTGGGAACTTGCACTGCGCTCGGAAGGCTTCAGGGATAGCCGCGCGCAGCCCCTCCGGCAGGGAGAGGCTGCACGCGGCTATGGCTTCTTTAGCCCCGCACAGCCTCTCCCGGCTGGAGAGGTTGCGGGCGGCTAAAGAGGAAGCCAAGACAGCGAGCAGGATCCGTCCCGCAAGCTGTCTTGGCTTGTGCCATATCCGTGCGCAGCCCCTCCAGCCGGGAGAGGTTGCGCGCAGCTAAAGAGGAAGGCAAGATAGGATAAGATTTTTTTTTCTTGATTTCCCCCTCTAAAAACTAGGTGCGCCCTATTGTCCGGTGCGCCTTATGGAGCGAAAAATATGGTATTTACCATCTCCTTGTGAACGATTACCAAACTACATCAAAGCTACCTTCTATCTTTATGACCCAGGATGCCTGGTGAACAACTGGCCAGTGTTTTAGAATGCTTATACATGCCTGTCAGGTGTAGAGAAAGCAAATGGCAGAGATGCAGAGGCTTGTGGGATTTGATCAGAAATTATTGTCAATGAATCAAACCCAGTCAATGCCATGCTGTCATTGCGGACACAATGGCTTGATGCATATGGCTTGATATGGCATATTTTATAATTCCTCATAGGAATCCCATCTGACCCCCACACTCTTGATATCTGCACTCCTAGATTTGGGGGTGGCTTCTGTTGTAAACAAAAATTGCCCTTTTCCCTTATGGGGTATGCAAGAGCCCATATAGAGTCCTTACGTGGGTTCCCTATTGGTAGGAGAGAATAACAACCAGAGAATATTGAGAAGCAAAGCAGCGAGTAAGCTTGATCTTTATTGATCTGTAGCAACAGGGTGCTCCCCTCACCCGCAGGAGAGAGGAGGGACCCAGAAAAATGGCGCGCAAGGCCTTATAAAGACTTCTGAAATTGCCACCCTGTAGATCAAGACCACCCCTCAGATACATCATACCTACATCACAGAAAAGGCGGTCTAAAACAGAAATTTGAATGTTGTTTTTCTCCTGTCGTTGTTTATCTCCTGTCTGGCAGGTTACCTGTTAATGCTTACTTGATTGGATACCCTGGGGAGCCTGGCCAGTCTTTTGTAATGATAAATAGAAATAGAATAGAAATAGAAATATCTTTATTGTCATTGCCCCCTCTCAGGGACAACGAAATTACTTAGTTCCTGAGCCAGGTCACAGGCTCACACCCTATTCCTATCTTAAATGTGCCCTTAAGACAGGATTTGTGAAGGAAAAGACAATGGGGAGGCTTTTCCATTTTCCTTTGACCTTGCAGAGAAAACATTTGGTCAGTTTGGGACAGTTTGGGAATCAAAATGGTTCCAGGTCGGTCTTCCTGTGCTGATCAATGTATGTGTTTGGTTCGTACACTTATGAACATTTAACATATATCTAAGACCTCAAAATTCCTATCACACTATCCTACCCCTCTCAGTTTCTTCTTCTCCAAGCTAAACACCCCAAACTCCCTCAATCTCTGCCTCTCTCTCTCTCTCTCTCTAGGGCCTGTCTGGGAACACAATGTTGGGGGTTGGCCACGTGGTCACGACCAGCATCGGGATGTGTGACATCGATATCCGGCCAGTGAGTTGTGTCCCCTCGCCTTAACTCTGCCCCCTCCTAGTAGGGGACGCGGGTGGCGCTGTGGTCTGAACCACATCGGAAGGTCGGCGGTTCGAATCCCCGCGACGGGGTGAGCTCCAGTTGCTCTGTCCCAGCTCCTGCCAACCTAGCAGTTTGAAAGCACACCGGTGCAAGTAGATAAATAGGTACCGCTGCGGCGGGAAGGTAAACAGCGTTTCCGTGCGCTCTGGTTTCCATCACGGTGTCCCGTTGCGCCAGTAGCGGTTTAGTCCTGCTGGCCACATGACCCGGAAAGCTGTCTGTGGACAAACGCCGGCTCCCTTGGCCTGAAAGGAGATGAGTACCGCAACCCCATATTCGCCTTTGACTGGACATAACCGTCCAGGGGTCCTTTACCTTTACCTTACCCCCTGCTAGCGTTTCCGGTCTGGGGCCAAGTAGTTGTTGGTTTCTGAGGAAAGAGGAGCTGGCCAGGGAATGCACAAAACCAGCCCACCACCTTAATTTATGCTTCGGTTCAAAACGCTTCCGGTATATTCCGCTGTTGCAAAAACAAAACAAAACCGAAAACCTAGGTAAAGGTAAAGGGTAAACATCCTTCTTAAACCGGGGCACCCAGAACCGTACACAGGACTTCCAAGTGTGGCTCAACAAAGGCAAAATAGAATGGTACTATGACTTGCCTTGATCTGGACCCTAGACTTCTGTTGATGCAGCCTAGAATAAGTAAAGGGACCCCTGACCATTAGGTCCAGTCGCGGCCGACTCTGGGGTTGCGGCGCTCATCTCGCTTTACAGGCCAAGGGAGCTGGCATCCAGCTTCCGGGTCACGTGGCCAGCAGGACTAAGCTGCTTCTGGTGAACCAGAGCAGCGCACAGAAACACCGTTTATCTTCCTGCCGGAGCGGTACCTATTGATCTACTTGCACTTTGACGTGCTTCTGAACTGCTAGGTGGGCAGGAACAGGGACGGAGCAACGGGAGCTCACCCCGTCATTGCGGGGATTCGAACCGCCGACCTTCCGATCGGCAAGTCCTAGGCTCTGTGGTTTAACCCACAGCGCCACCCGTGTCCCAACCGAAAACATAGAAAGGAGAATTCCTGGGTGCCGAGATTCAAGTTTTGGGCACGTACTCTTCCGTGAGGGAACCCGAGCAGATATTTATAGTCACAAAACATGCTGAATCAAAGTGAAGCATGGAAATAGAGGCTGCTAGACCTTTCAGATATTCCCTCTCCCCTTAGCATGGAAATTAAATTTAGTAAATTTAAAAAAAAAAGAAGCTTTGCATGACCCACAAAGAAAATGAAGCAATAAAATTCAAAACGGTAAGAATGAATTGCGCATATATTCAAAATCTAATTAAAACTATTTAAGTTAATTCAACGAAATGGGTGGACTGCCTCCAGTGACAGCCTTTTACACCTGTAGCAACGCCCCTGCCAGTACCTCTTGCCTCTTGGCGCCCCCCTAGGTCATCCCACTGGCCCCCCAGGGGGCGTTTTGACCCACTTTGTGACCCCCTGCTCTAGGGGGTTAATGTGGGGGAAATGGCAGGGGAGTTGTTGACCGGAGATCCACAACACGATGGTTGCAAAAAGGCAGATTCCTCCAAGTTAAAGGAACTCGAAGGTGCCCCCCCAAAAAACCCGGCGGCTAATATTACACCTATCCTTTCTCCGAAGGGTCTCTATGGGAGTGTCATCGTCACGGGGGGAAACACTTTACTGCAAGGCTTCACGGACCGCCTCAACCGGGAACTCTCTCAGAAAACGCCACCGGTGAGTTTCTGTGCGTAAGAATGAGGGACTTTGGAGTCACACAGGGCTCTTCAGCAGGCAACGTGGAGTCACAGAACCGCAGAGTCTGGTGGGACCCTATCTCCACTTCCAAAGCTATTCTAAAGTGGATATTTTAAGGGTGTTTAAATGAGCATTCTAAATTGTAAAACAGAAAAACTAATACAAATTAGAGAAAGGAAGAGAAATATCTGGGGTCCTTAAGAGAGCCAAGATGGTTTCAGGATTGTTCTGCGTGCTAAAACAAAGTGCCTGTTTTTTTCACTGAATATTTTCTAATTTTGAAGGATCGGCTGCCTGTGGCCTGCTATGTGTGCGCACCTTAGAATTGTTATAACACCGGTTAGTTTGCAGAGGGCAGGACAAGCCTGTTTTAACACCTGCCCAGCCAGATGGGCGGGGTATAAATTATTATTATTATTATTATTATTATTATTATTATTATTATTATTATTATGCAAACCCCTCTTTTCTCTCTGTCCGCTGCCTGCAGAGCATGCGCTTGAAGCTGATCGCCAGCAACAGCACAATGGAAAGGAGGTTCAGTCCTTGGATCGGGGGCTCCATCCTGGCTTCTCTCGTGAGTCTGGGGCCCTGGAGGCTGCCGTGGGTTGGAGGAAGAAGAGGGTGGGAGGCTGGGAGCCCGGACTCCTGGGTTCTCTGGAGGACCTTCAGAGGCCCTAAGCACTGAAAAGATTTTGGTGCCCCCATATATATCTGATTCAGAATATAAACAACAATGGACTGTAGAACAGAATTTTATTTTTCGAAATGAAACAAAACCGACAGTTTTGTATATCATTAATCACTATTATTATTCTTCCTTCCTTCCTTCCTTCCCCTTCCTTCCTTCCTTCCTTCTTTCCTTCCTTCCTTTCCTTTCTTTTTCTTTCTTTCTTTCTTTCCCTTCCTTCCTTCCTTCCTTTCCCTTCCTTTCTTTTTCTTTCTTTCTTTCCCTTCCTCCCTTCCTTTCCCTTCCTTTCTTTTTCTTTCCCTTCCTTCCTTCCTTCCTTCCTTTCCCTTCCTTTCTCTTTCTTTCTTTCTTTCTTTCTTTCTTTCCCTTCCTTCCTTCCTTCCTTCCTTCCTTCCTTCCCTCCTTCCCCTTCCTTTCTTTTTCTTCCTTTTCCTTCCTTCCTTCCTTCCTTCCCCTTCCTTTATTTTTCTTTCTTTCTTTCTTTCTTTCTTTCTTTCTTTCTTTCTTTCTTTCTTTCTTTCTTTCCCTTCCTCCCTTCCCCTTCCCTTCTTTCTTTCTTTCCCTTCCTTCCTTCCTTCCCCTTCCTTCCTTCCTTTCTTTTTCTTTCTTTCTTTCTTTCTTTCTTTCTTTCTTTCTTTCTTTCCCTTCCTTCCTTCCTTCCTTCCTTCCTTCCCCTTCCCGTCTTTCTTTCTTTCTTTCTTTCTTTCTTTCTTTCTTTCTTTCTTTCCCTTCCTTCCTTCCTTCCTTCCCCTTTCTTTTTCTTTCTTTCTTTCTTTCTTTCTTTCTTTCTTTCCTTCCTTCCTTCCTCCGTCCCTCCCTTCCTTTCCCTTCCCTTCTTTCTTTCTTTCCCTTCCCTCCTTCCTTCCTTCCTTCCTTCCTTCCTTCCCCTTCCTTCCTTCCTTCCTTCCTTTCTTTTTCTTTCTTTCTTTCTTTCTTTCTTTCTTTCTTTCTTTCTTTTCCTTCCTTCCTTCCTTCCTTCCTTCCTTCCTTCCTTCCTTCCCTCCCCTTCCCTTCTTTCCCTTCCTTCCTTCCTTCCTTCCTTCCTTCCTTCCTTCCCCTTCCTTTTTCTTTCTTTCTTTCTTTCTTTCTTTCTTTCTTTCTTTCTTTCTTTCCTTCCTTCCTTCCTTCCTTCCTCTCTCTCTCTCTCTCTCTCCCCCTCATTTCATCTATTGTGGGGCCTTTGTTGGGGGGGTGGGACCTGGTTCAGCTGCTCCATATGGTCCATGGCTTAGGGTTAAGGTTAGGGGGCAGCTGCCCCACACGCTACGCCCATGATATGGTCCATGGACATTCCTGGAAGCCTGGGCCACTCCCACTCCCACGTGATTGGCTGTCTAAACTTCCAAGCTGCGAATCACGACTCGAGAGTTTAAGGGCCAATGGCAGAGGCCCAAATCCTGAAATGTTCTGTGATTGGACAATGTGTATCGAATCAGGAGCTCAGAATTCTTAGTCCAGAGACTGAAGCTCAGACAAACACAGACCCACTGAATACATAACACCCCCTTCCTTTGATACCCCAAACAGGGGCTGCATTTTAAACT
Source organism: Podarcis raffonei (assembly GCF_027172205.1). Taxonomy (NCBI): domain Eukaryota; kingdom Metazoa; phylum Chordata; class Lepidosauria; order Squamata; family Lacertidae; genus Podarcis; species Podarcis raffonei. The sequence goes on along the minus strand of NC_070614.1, from coordinate 53,910,141 downwards.
GCATTTTAACCTGTATTTTAAATTGGTCCCCCCCTATTATGTTTTTATTGTGATTTTATTGGTGTTAGCGCCCTGAGGGCAGGGTATAAATAAAATTTATTATTATTATTATTATTATTATTATTATTATTATTATTATTA